>NC_040878.1:61217237-61841380 GCF_003676215.2 Rhopalosiphum maidis | reverse complement strand
TCTACCAATCATAGATATCACTTTAAAATAATTAAATGTAAACATATGATGAAAATTGAATACTTATATATTATACATTTTTTTTGTCGTCATATTTTTTAAAAAATATACTTATTTTGGTATACTTCAGTATTTTTATATCATATATATATAGGTACGGTACCTTGGTATTTATCTATATATTATATACTTATTATACTTTGATGATTTGATATTATATATTATATGGTATTTACGGTTAAAGCATCGAGGTGGTATTTGAGCAATCACTGAAAAAACATCAACCTTTTATAAACCAAAATTATATACACATATTTTAAAACCAACTTATCTATTTGTATTAGCAATACTTGTGATCGATACAGCTTTTCTGTATGGCCCCTCTATCAAATATAAAGTGAATTTTTATATTTTTCACTTAAAATAGTAAAATTTAACTTAAAAACGTTATATTACGTTATATATACGTATATTCATATCTATATGAGATAAAGTATCGACTCTCAATATTGTTAAAGATAAAAAAAATGTAGAAGAAATTGTAAAAGCTTCTATATAAATTTGCAATATATATATATATATACACATTTTTAATTTTATTAAAATCAGTTAAAACTTTTAAAATGTGTGTAGGTATATACCATTAATATTTATTTAGTCCATCGAGATATAGCCACGTAAAGTTCTAGTCATGATTATTTTGTTACCAAATCGTTTATATTATATTATATTTATTATTATTATTTATTATATATAATTATTACTTTAATATTTGATATGTACCTAAATGTTTAAAAAATACTCTACATTTTCGTGTAATACTATACGTACTGCGTGTCTTCAATAAGAATATTAACTAAACTATTAAACTAATAAATTTTATATAACCATCCTTATAGTTTTATTAGCTTATTTACAAAATATATAACTGTATGATATGTATGCATAAATGTTTGCACACTTGTAAGTTAATAATTCTTGTACATTTTAAACAATCAAAACTAACTTGTATTATAATACATTTTTAATAAATCTATCTAGTCGTGTCCTGCAATGGCCAATGCTTAATAAGTATAAACCTATTCTGTATTTTATAGAAATCAAACAATATATTATTATAAATTTATAACCATTTCAAATTATATTTGAACAATTCGTTATTAAAAAGTAATCTTTATAATTAAATGTAATCTATGACTTCATTTGATTTCATTTGTATACATAATTTCCAATTTCCATCATTACTCAATTTGTAATTTATTATTAATAATTCTACACATTACTATATATAGTCATTATTGTAACTATTTATTTAAATATAAACATTTATGAATATATTATATTAATTTGTATTAATGCTCCAGTGTATGTTGAATTATATTATTGTGAACCTATACCTGTAATACTTAAATATTATTATTTAATTTTCTTTAATGTTTAATATTTAATATTAGGTCGGCGTATACCAGTTCTTGAATTAGAAAATAAATAGTAGTAGTACTGGTACTTTTATAAAATATTAAATAATTACGTTCTTAACGGCTATCAAGTTAGCTAATTAATAATTAATGTACATAATAATAATAACTTAATATAACCGGGGGGTTATATTTTTTCCTTCCTCCACGTCATCTTTATAATTAGTCTAAAGTAGGTATATAACGAAAGACCAACAAACATTTTATAATTTACTTATACGACAGTAGTTTTAATCAAAAACATGAGTAGGTGGTAGATCTTTTTAAGCAATTGTAGTAATACTGATATTATTTCCAAATAGACCAACAAAAAAGTATGTAGGTAATTTTAAATATTTTAATCAAGATAGTTATTTACCTAAACCTAATACACATATATTATAATAGTTATATAGTTTATTATATAATATGCCTTATGCATTATAAAAAAAATATAAAAAAAGGTGTACAAAAGAAGTAGTCTTGACCATAGATTAAATATATTAGGTATACATATATAACATTATATATTTAATGTACGTCCTGATAGACTGATTTTTAACCTACGGCCTAAACTATTGACTGTAAGAGACTCGGAATTTTCGTAGCACCTTCGTAACATAACAACTTTACTCTGTTGATGTGGAGGTATATACTATGAAATAATTTTGTGAAATTTTATTACACAAATATGGACAATAAAGACTAGATTTATACAGTGTTTAACTTAATTCAAATTTTAAAATAAATATTTTGGCCCAAATATAGGTACTTCTTATACATATTGAAGTACCAATAATAGTTTTTTTTAATTTAATAAAAATAAAACAGACATTTTAAACAGTGTTATTATAATTGAGTAATATACATTTTAATTGTATAATTAGTATTATTAGTATGAACTATGAGGTGTTCAAAAAAAGTTAAAAATGCATATTGATTAAAGAGATGAATGTCATCAAGGATATGTATTACCCTAAAAATTATACCTATCCAGGAGTATCTAGGGCCGCCCTCCCAGGCCTATATTTCTAAAAAATTGTATATTGTTGAAAAAAACATTATAAGCTAAAAACATATTATACCGCCGACTATCATAGACACGTACAAGTATGTAGAATCTACATACTTGTACGTGTCTACATTGTAGATACTAGATATGACGGTATGTACGTGCTATCTATATATTATGTATATTATTAAAAACCTATAATCATAAGAAAAATTAAAACTAAGGCCCCCCCTAACCAACTCTGGAACTGCCCCTTGTCTGCCTTTTTTATCACTAATTTTCTATTTTTCAACACCCGAGAAAAATATCAAGTTATACGAGAAACAATAATTGTTACGTAGGTGAAAACTGTAGTAACTGACTATTATTATCAACAGAAACTACCGAACTGATTTATTTGATATTTTGAAGAAATGCTCTTATAGTTAACTATATAATATGTATATGTATCTATATATATATATATAAGTACACCAAGAAAAAATTGTTAAACATTTGCATTTTAAAGAGGAGATCAAGAAAAACGAATATTTGTGTGTTTATAGGGTTGTCAATTTGTCATAATATGTAATTAATTAGGTACATAAAATAAAATATTTATTATGATTAGATATAACTTTGGACCTGTAATTTAAATTTGGTCAAAACCTGCAAAATGATTGTTAAAAATATGTGTAGTTTACTGTCAACATTTATCAGAGTTTATGATTAAATAAATCTACGCACATTATTTAATGTGTCACGAGCAATGTCGCATTTGTGCAGAACTAGCTAAGAGTGCTAAGATCAGTACGTGTTTACGGTATTATAGAGAGGATATGCTGGGGTTTTCATCTGGGGTTATTTAGCAAATCAGAACAGAAATCTTGATTTCATTTTATAATTTGACTACATTTATATATATAAATATATAATGTAATACACTTTTAACCCTCCTCCCGCAAAAAAAAAACAAAAAACAATAATAAGTTTTAAATTTGACTATATATACTTATTTATCAAGTTCACAATTAAGTAATTTTGTGCCTAGTTCCTAGTGTTCCTACCTACATGAACTTTTTTTAACACGATCTTGTTTTGTTAATAATTGTTCATGTATATACGTACCTATAGTAGATGAATTTACAATAAATATGTGAAGTATATTTGATTAGTATACACTAAAGTATATTTACAATTTTTATTTTTAACACAGTAAAATTTTTCGTAATTCACTGGACAAACAAATTTTCAAGGCGAAATTTTAAAAACTCAATTTTATATTTATATAACAAAACATAATTTCTTACAATTATTTTTTTAGTTCTGTTTAACAAGAAGTTAAGAACGGTTACGGCATAATGTAGTCGCTTTTTAAGCCTTTTTGTGTTAACGGTAACGCCGTAACGGCAAATTAATAATGAATTAAAAGGCAGAGGACTTGTAGTATTTGTATATTTGTTTTGCACAGTCACAAAAATAGTAGATTACGAAACAAATAAGTATCATATCTATTATCTTTATAAAGCTAGTTTTGATTTTATTTTGCATATAAATGTCTATAGGCCAAAATATATTTTGAACTTTTTTTTGTTATAGGCATATTTCATTCATTTTATACCTTTGGAGATACATTTTACTTAATTAATGCCTAATTTAATAAATTTTCTCTCCACTGACGTTTTTATTTTAAATAATAGTTACATACAACAAAAACATAAATTTATTTTTAATTTTTGTCGTAAATATAGTTTTTAACTGTCCGCGGGCGCACGTTTTTTCTAGAAGCGCTTGAAGATCGTCGACAAGACGAATAGATTAATTTGTGGTTTATTTATTTTATTAAATAGTATTGATAATCGCTTACAAATTTACGATGTGATATAATGCCGATAATTTAATAATTGTAATACGTAGAATAGAACAAATAAAACTAATTCAAAATAATAAATTCTGTTTATCTGTTAAATAAAATACAAAAATAAATAAGTTTTCTTATTTTTTTTTTTTTTTTAATTAAGTACAAAAACTGGTACAAAGCTGATATTATCTAAGGCGCTTTCAGTCTATTGTCGCTTTCGATCAATTAGCCGCGGACGAACAACTGGATGTGATTACGACTTCTACAGTATCAAACGAGGGGGTCCCGCAAACACAAAACAATATTATCAACGACGACGGTATCAACTTACTATCTCGAGTTCATTTTTGCGTTAAATTTATATTATATATATATATAGATCGTTCTACGTTAAATGCCGTAAAAGGTTATTTTCGGGGTCCTGGGGGTCAAAGATCAGCGGTTCGACGTTGAGTGTCTGTATACTGCTGAGCCGTTGTTCAAATAACGGTCGTGAGAACAAACGGCACGAGAAATCAAGATACGACTCTTCATTCCCGAAATATATGTAATTTAATACGCAATACCTACGCATTTCGGTTTCGGATTTTCGACGTCGGACATTTATAATTGTTACACTGTTTATAGCTATTTTTATCGACGCCATTCGCCACCCGACCGGCACGAACTCGAGATGTCACGTGCTCCCTGACCGTAAGCCTCTCGTCATTTAACCGTGCGAAAGGTGTTTTTTTATTTATAAAGGGACTTGTGCTTGTCAAACTGGCCGAAGATATGGCTGATCCTATTATCGGGCAGAAATCGACGCGAAGGAAACAATGGACTTTACTGAGTAACGATACATCATTATTTAATATACGAAATACTTTAGTTGAATAGTTGTCAAATTTTGTGGTAATTTATTTTTCATCCTCTACAGACCAAACTCAAAGTCGTTACAACCGTTTTGGAAGTTTCTTGGCGGAAGATGGATGGCCTGATTCCCAGGTTGATTTGGCAAAACAGTTGCTGAACGAGAACTGCGGTAAGACATAAATTATTTAGATGTATTATGGTTTATGGTAGGGGTCATCAACTGGCGGCGGACCGCGTACGCTTTTGTCACAGACCCTTTCCGCTGAGTAAATATTAAAATTTATAATACGAAAAAAAATTTAAATTAATCTGTATTGAACAAATGCATAAATAAATCATTATAAATACTAATTTAAAAAAAAAATGTATTTTTTAACGTGTGTAAACTATTAAAACTGTTAGGAACCGTGCGACCAGTATATGGTCAGTTTCAAAACGGAACTCCATAGAAATTAATGTGAGACCCCTGGTTTATGGTGTAAAAAATACAATATTATAATTTTGTGATATATTTTGTAGGTACAATAAAATGATGATTTAGAGGTAAAATTAGATAAATAACATAATGCATAATTATATAATTTTATATTAAATTTAAACAACATTAGAATAACTAATTTTATAAGTACAAGTTACCCAATATTTACATTTTTTGCTTTCTTGAAAAGTACCATAATTATTATTACTTGGTTATTTTACCTAGGCCACTATGCTATTATTTTTTCATATAATTGCAATTTATCTATTGTCTAATAGGCATAAATTTCTATGTCAACCTATGAATTATGAATAATTTCTATTATTTATTTATTATAAAACATGTAAAAATAAAGTGTTTTAATTTTTCTCCTACAATATAATACTATTAAAACTTATTTTTAAGTATTTATAATTTTTAAATTATTTTGTTTTACTTATAGAAGATGAAAAAGATCAAGAAGAAAATGCCAGATTAGGTGTTTATTGGCTGATCAAGGCTTCTTCTCAAGGACATAAAAAGGCAACTGAACTTCTAAGAGAATGTCTAGATACGGGAAAAGGTTTGACCATAATTTAATCAAACTTATTTTTTATAATAATTTATCAATCATCCCCACTAGATATAAACAGCTTCAACAAATTTTTAAACTTATAACTCATTTGCATCAATTTGTTAACTGAATACTTGTTTAGGTATCACTGAACATAATTGGTTGGATGTTAAAGTTTGTTTGGAAACTTCTCAAGAGGATAAAATCATTCAAAAAACAGCTCATGAAATATTTGATAGGTACTAACTGCTCTATCATATTTATTTATAATATGAAATTTGGAATAACAATTAATTTAATGATCCATTAGAAAGATGTCACTCTCATATATATTGTTTCTGTCTTAAAAATGTATGACATAGTAAATTTGCAATCAGCAAACTTAACCAATTTTTTGCTAACTTTAATATTAGAGTTTACTAATCTATTATACAACATAAAGGTAATCTATGTTTATTTGACAGTTTTTCTATAATAATTTAAGTATTATAGACATTTAGAATCTAAATTTTAGATAATATTCTTACCTTTAAGTTTAATAATAATTAATAGGTCAATTTACTCTGTTAAATCTAACTTAAAATTGATTCTGCTAAATGCATACTTGCTATGTTAAATATTTGTAAAGATGAAGACAACACAGTGAATGTGATGTATTAAGTGCTTCTGTATAGTAACTGTATATTGACTAAAAAAAAATGTCTTATTCAAGATGACTAATAACTATCAAGTACTTAATAATAATTAATATGTGAAATTATGTGGATCAAGTAGACTAGTACTGAGTTTTAAATCTATGCTAAATTTAAATAATTTAATAAAACAAATTACCATAATAAATTTACTAATTTCATTAATTTTTCTTCTCTTACAACACTTATTGTACTTTTTATTCTGTTATATAGAACCTTAAGTATAACAATTCTTTATGCAATGTACTTATTACATTATTTTTTGTTATTGCAGGATGTCAGCTGGTGAAGACTTTATCACTAGTGACCAATTGAAAGATGAATTAAATCAAGCATGTAGTAAAAAATCCATTAGTTCAGACATAATTAAAGTAGATGAAAACTCTAAAGAATACAAATGTTTAAAATCATCGCGGCAAGGTAATAAAAAATATCATATATGAGCTTTTCTATTATTTGAATGTCAATACACGTCAATTGATATATCTGAACACTGTTATCCAATCATATTCACTGGTTATATCTATCAGTTATATCGGCCATTTAATATTTATTATTAGTACATAACGTTCATATGCATATAAATTGATCATTTATACGCTATATGATTATCTAAACAGCGTACACGAGTGGTCAGCATATCAATACATACATACTGTATTATTGTTGTTAATATTATATATTATACAAATAATATATCAAATACCATTAATTTTCATTTTACCTAGTTAAAGTAATTTACTGTGTACTGTACTTTTCAGTCATATTTTGTTTTCTACAGTATACACATATTTATGCATAAGTATTTATTGTAATATGTGATAATAAATTCATACATATATTACATAGTAAATAATACAATTTTAAAAATTCCTAGCATTCAAAATTTCACCAATTTAACTAGGTGTGGTCCCAATTAGTTTGGATAATTGATGTTCTATTGTGTATATATATTTCTTTGTTTTAGATTGGAAATCCAAAATAAATGAATCTGGTGAGAAACTTACTGAAGACGTATTAGTCAATGCTGCTAAAGATTTTTCACGTGGACAAATGCCACTTGTGCAAAAAATACTTACCATTGAAGAAAACAAAAATGCCATATCTACTACTTGTGATTTATTTCTCCAACCAGTGTACATTATTCACAATTATAATCTTTGTCTTCAAGAGAGATTAAATAAAAGATTTTCCAAGTTGCCATTAAATCCATTCTCATATTTTCACGCTCCAACATTGATAATGACACTTCTCTGTTTTATATTGGGCTTAGATGGTATTCGTCTGTTAATTCCTTATATTTTATTTTATGGTTCATTGCTTGCAATGGTAGTTGCCACAGTATGTGCACTATGTGCAAAAAGAGATTATGGACGATTCCGCAGATGGTCAAATTTATTTATCACATACAGTGGAGGTTGTCTCAGTGCTCAAGAAGCAGAATATCAACATTTAATGAACACTCTTAAGCCATATGTTTTCTTTTTTGCATCATTAGGAGCTCATTTATTTATGAAGACTGTTATTGATTCAGACACCATGTTTCAATCTGAATTAACCATTGTATCAATTTGCTTAACATTTTATACACTATATTCATTTTCGGTAATATATACAAGTCTTACAATTTACCATAAATATTGTAATATGATTTAAATTAAGAATGACCTTTAACTTAATTTTTTTGTTTTGTTTTAGTTAAGTGGCCCAAAACTGGGCAAGACCAAAAACATAGATCTAATTGCACTGTTATCTTTTTGTGTTAATGTGTTAGCAAAATATCCATATGAAACTGATACAGTAGTAAGTAAAGGTTGGAGATTTCTTGATTTACATGTACCAACATTTGCATCATATGTCATTGGTAAGTGAAATATTTTTTTATCATCTATAATCTATATTATATTAACTGAATACATAAATGTTCTAGGAAATGGTGTTGAATTTTGTCTCAACTTTAGAGCTTTGTTTTATTTAATATTACCAGCGATTATGGTTAAAATGGCTGCACGTAATAATTGGAGAGGAATTTACACCGACTTGATACCACATTGCATGACACTTTCATGGTGGCAAATGGCTCTAGTTGCTTCACAAGGTATGTGATATTTATTTAAAAACTAAACAAGTGAATCAACAAATTATAATTTTGATAATTATTTTATGTTTCTTTCATAGAGTCTACATGGTATGGGCTAGTTCGTAGTATATTAGCCTTAGTCTGTGTGTTTATATTGTTTCCAATTACTGGTATTTTCTTGCCATTTGTCACTATTGGCAATGACTTTGAGACAATATATCAAATTATTCAATTGCCTGTTGTTCTAATATTTATGTGGATTTTACATATAGTCTTGCAATATTTCAAACGTAAAGGTTTTCGCACCGATTCATTTTATACTTATTTGCAGGTACTTGAATTAATATTTAAAATTTTAAACTATTAACTTTGTAAATAACTGTAATTTCTTATAGGTTCTTATAGTTTTAATTGGCACAACAATTTGTGTTTTTAACAACTATGAGCGTATACAACAATGGATTGAGCCGCCTGCTGAACATCATTTAACTTATAATGATTTCTCAGAATTTTGTAACAAAGATATTGGTAAAAATTCTCAAGAGACCACTGTAATGGCTGACATTGACTGTTCACAATTAATTGGTCTAAATGTGCAATGGGATGGTTACATAAAATCCAGCAAAGTTGTTTCAGTACACAATCCTATTTTAACTATATTAAGCTTCTTTCCAAAAGTAAGTTAAATAGGAAAAAAATACTTTAATTTTATTGATTTAAAATATTTTTTAGATTATATCGAATCCATTGACTTGTTTACTGGGTAAACGTTTATCGACATGTTCAGACAGTTATGGCTGTAACGTGAGCTCAAAACTATCTGACCTTTGCCATTTATCTGAATGGAATCGTTATACATATGAAATAGAAATAAAAATGAGTAATGAAGGTGTATGGGGCAACAGTGGTGATATAACAACACTGCTAACTAATAGTCAAGACATCATAATGGACAATGCAACAAAAAGTTTAAGAGAAAATGACCATGTATGGTTTTCAGGTCAGCTGTCTGGTAACAAATTTGGTATATTAACAGCCAAAAATCCATTTGTACAAGCATCTTCTGTTGGATGTTTGACATGTTCCAAGGTGCAAGTCATCAACAACGATGTTAGACAAAAATCATTTGATGATGAATTTGTCAAATGTGCTAAAAGACTGTTTCAATTCATTTTATATCCAATTGTATTATTCAAATGATCTTTGTAAAAAAAATTAATCCTACTAAAATTAGTTATCATAAGTTTAATATTTATTTTTATTACTTATAAAGCATCGTGTGCACTGTGTATTATTATATTTTTAACACTTAATAATGAGAAGTGCAATAATTAAGAATAATTTTTACTAATAATTAAGAAAGTAATCGGCCATTTGTTTTGTTTATAAGAAAAATATATTTAGTAATGAATATTATATGTTTAACTAAAAATTTAATTTATTTTCTTTACATTTGAAAAAAAATTATTAGAAACAAATTGTCAAACCCAGTCAATAATAAGTTACTATAGAAGTAATCATGATCTATTTTTACATTTATAGAAAAAAAATATTTTCTATTTAGTAACATTTGATCAGACTATCATTACAAAAGTACACCATGATGAAATATTGAAAAATTATAAAAGTTCCAATAAATGTAGATATAATTTTTATAAATTTATGTACCAATTATACAATATACAAAAACAAACAATTTAACTAGAACCCTATGGAAATTTAAATAAAGTTAATTAATTATTTTGAAAATTCAGTTAACAACCTTGCTAGTGTCTATTTAATAAGGAATATTATTTAGGCAATGTGCAATCTTTGTCTTTTTAAAAAAATAAATAAAATATTTATTAAAATCTGATCATTTTACCAAGTTTTTCTTGTAAGGCATGTTTTTAAGTAAAACATAAAACTCATTGGTAGAATCTAACCAGATTAATCAAGCAAGCCATGGATAACTCTTTAATCAATTAAACAACACTATAAATACGCAATCATTAATCATTCATTATTTTGATTTGGATTCAACTCACTAGTGGTGCATAGTGGAAAATAAGTATCTTCTTGAGGTGCAATAAATGATTACATTAGCAATTAACACAAGTATTATATTTAGATTACTATATAGATTGAAAATAAATCTGTTTGTAAAAATAATATAAATGTTTAATAAATTGTAAACATTTTAGTATGATATAAATCTTAAAGTAGATATACCTTAAAACTTTAAATAGAATTTTAATATAAAACAATAGTTAGACATTTAAGAATATTCTAAATTTAAAATAGTTTTGTACAAAACATAATTTATCTTATAAAAAGTCTATAAAACAATATAATGTAATAACTTCTTAGACAAAATAAATACATCACAGCTTAAGTAGTTGGTTATAAGAAAAATGTTTACATCCAAAGTTTTATGGTAATAACAGTACGGGTTAAGCACCAAGCAACAACTGAATTTCATCCATTGTCTTACCCTTAGTTTCAGGAACAATAAATACCACGAAGAATGTGCCAAAAACACAGACCACAGTGTAGAGCCAGAATGTGTTGTATAAATGAATAATAGACACCAATGACGTGAAAAATTTGGTAGCCAAGAATACAAAAAACCAATTTGCCATACAGACTATTGAGCTAGCAATGCCTAAAATAAACAAATGATATTAATAAAGACTAGTGTACAGTTTTAGTGTATATTTAGTTAAAAACAAAACTGTTATACATTTCATCGGCATACTACTCAAAATACTTTAAATATGTAACAAAATGATGATAAAAATTGATGTATCCTGAAAACACATCTTACCTTTAATTTGAGCTGGAAATATTTCACCCATCAACATCCATGGGATTGGACCGAAACCCATTGAGAATAATATTATGAATATGCACAGTGATAATAATGGAATAAATCCTATTGATGAAACGTCATAATTGTAATCCTTTGCATAGAAAAATCCTCCAATGAAAAATGTACAAATTCCCATTGCAACAACAGAACACAAGAGCAAAATCTTTCGTCCCAATTTATCAACAACAAGTGTTGACACGTAAGTAGACAAAACAGCCATGATACCTACAATAACTGTTGATGCATTTGAACTTATTGAGCTACCAGTTGCCTAAAATAAATTCACATTTTTAGGTAATAATAATTTTTAAAGTAACAGAATTGTTTACATTGAAGATAGTTGTGGCGTAGAAAATAACAGTGTTACATCCCGTAAACTGCATAAAAACCATAACCCCAAGGCCTAAGTATAGCCCTCGCTTGGCTGGTGTAGTTTTGAATGCTTCCATGATTGGAACTCTTTCTCTTTCAGTCTGTAAAAATATGTTCATTGTTTATTTATTTACTACAAACATACTTATAAATTATGTAAATGCCTGTACTTTGGCCAAAGAATCTTGCATTATATTTAATTCTTGGTCCACTTGACCAAAAGGCCTGCGGAAATATTTCAATGATAATCGAGCTTTTTCTATATTTCCTTTCGATAGGTAGAAAATTGGACTTTCTGGTACTAAAAACATCAAACACAAATAGACCGCTGGAACTATTGCACAAGCAATAGATAGACCAAATAAATTTAACTGTAAAAGAGCATAATAATATAGATAAAAAATATAATGAATTTTTATATAGTTAAGACTTACATATGATCCCAAGACATAGGTGAACAAGATACCTGAAAATACTTGTAACTGAAAATAAGTGCCTAAAGTGCCACGTATTTCCTTATTAGCTATTTCAGAGGTGTATTGTGGTACTATCACAGAGTATGAACCACTAGCAAATCCAGTTAAAATTCTGCCGATACAGATTATCACCACCTTAGAGAATTATTTTTTAAATAAAATTTAAATATGAATTAAGAATATAAATATTTACAGAATTAGCACATATTATCATCTCCCATCCAAAGAGTGCAGGGACAGTTAACATTATCATCAGACGTTTACGTCCCAATTTGTTCACTAGAACACCCATAAATGGACATCCAAGCATGGCACCAAGTGGCATGCATGATGCAATCCATGAAACATCATTCTCAGTAATGTGGAATCCATATTGCCCATTTTCCATCATTGGGCCAGCTGGAGACGTCCATCCTAGTGTTGTGCCCATGATGAACCCGCCAATAGTTACTATGGCCATGTATAACAATTGTAAAATTAGTAAAAAAAGTATGTATATTTAATTTAAGACTTTCAATGACCTACCAATCAAAGTGGCTAAATATTGAGTTCTGTATTGTGCTTTTTCGCAGCCTGTTTTTTGAGGCAAATTTATAGTTTGATACAGTGTTTTTTCAACAAGAGGACTATGTTCACTATACACTTCCTAAAACAATCAAATACATTTGCCAATAGTCATCTGAATGACATATTACTTATTTCCACAATAAGTACCACTAATAAACTAATAAAATTTATGTATTCAAATAATAGAAGCACAATAGTAACAACCTCGAGGTCAGTCTTATATGCTTCATCTGATCCTTCAGCTTCGCCGGGCTTTAAAGTGCTCATATTTTAGCCGGAAAGGACGATTTTCGGAAATGTTTTGGCACTAATCTGTCACGTAAGTCGAAATAAATATTCCAAATATCGTCACTGATGACTGATTGCTTTACAATTATTCTAGCGGAACAAAACTGCATAAGTGAATTCGAACAAAAATTGTCGGAACTTTGAACACATTTAAAAATTAAAAATTTAAATAAACAATAAAAATAAACGCAATTCATATATTTTAATGATAAAAATGTGTTATCTAATCAACATCAACATTTAACTACAGAACTTTGGAGTTTGGCCGTTTTCCGTTTTGAATGTTTTGATACATTTTAAAGTTTAGTTGGATAGGTACTTAGGTATCAGCTCTGGCTGATTGGCTCTTATGTTTTATCTATATTCTATATTTCTATATACTTTCGTAGTCTCACCGTCGCCGTACAACAGAAAACAGATTTATTATATAATACTTGACATTACAGTAATAGCACAATAGTAATGTTTATTATACTCCGGCCCACGAAAGATCAGTACCGCTATTCGACCAAAACTTACCCGATTTCACGCATCTAGATAATTATTAACTTATATGGCGATGGTGATATTGTAATTATTTATGTCATCTCCACGAAGCTGTCAATTTGAATTCGAAAGAACCGTTTTGTTCATTAATCGTTATTGTTTATCAATTGAAATTTAAAATACAAACTAAACAAAATAGTAAATATCTATACATAGGTAATATATTAATATATTAACTATTGACTAATAAATGTAAAAATTTACCCTTGTTAATAATTATTAATTTATATTTCATCAAAGGACCTCTAAATCATTCACATTTTATTCGGTCAAAAAAAAAATTGTTGTTGCCATTGCCATATAAGTCATATAGAAATATAAATTTTATAATCTTATAATGTATATTTTTAATTTTATATACAATTTTATAATCTGTTCTTTTAAATAAAATGTATTTCTTTTCTTTTGTGGTTAGGCGACCAAAGCACCAAAGAGGACCAAGGGCCAAGACAAATTTAGGAGCGCCGTAGCCCGCCCAGACCCTCTCCTTGGTGCCGCCACTGACAGCACCACAGCGGTATGCATTAATTATATTTTAATTTATATTATAATGGAACACGAATAAATAAAATTACACTATTTTATATACTTACACTCTTACGCGTGTTTAAACATTATAATAATAATATGTAGCTCGCTACATAATATAATGATCAGTAGGACTTATAGGTAGATATTCTTAAATATTGTATTGAGTGTGGAGCTAAACAAATAATTTTCAAATTTTAATGTTTACATTATGTTAGTATTATAAATAGACTGTTTTTATGTATATTATATTTACGAGTATATTGTAGTTATTGTTCAACCTCCCCCCCCACCCCGAGAAAAAAATTTCTAGGTATGCTACTATGCTGCAGTATATAGCACATATGCACTATTAAAGGTTTATTCTCTTGTACAACAGTAGTACTTATTGTAAATTTTTTTAGTAAAGAGAGTTACAAATTCTGACCTAACAAACCTATTACCTAATTAGTAACAATTATTGAAGGAATATAGGTCACAAAAGTACAGGACACTGAAAATTACATTGATTTTATAAGGATTTAAATGTGTAAAACAGCGTGTTCTAATATTCATATCTTGAACCATGATATTAGATATTTTGTTGTCTTGAACTACTATTACAATTCACGAAAAACAATATTCATATTATTATCTTTGCCATCACGTACGAGGACTCTGTAGTAATTACTAAGATTATGCTTAAATTAGATGCATGGCTGTGGCTCCCCCTCCTCCACGGTTCTTTTATAAATGATAATTGATAATTAAAAATTCCAAAAATTAGTTTTTGAGTAACTACATTATTTAATCACATTGTACATTTTGATATATTAGTATTTTTTTTACATGAATATTTTTAATTACAATAAGAACTATTCTTTGTCAATAGTATTTAATAATTTAATTGTGAAATAATTTAAATGAAAATAGTAATTTTAATTGATTTGTTTTAAACACAT
The DNA here is from genome assembly GCF_003676215.2 of Rhopalosiphum maidis. Lineage (NCBI taxonomy): Eukaryota > Metazoa > Arthropoda > Insecta > Hemiptera > Aphididae > Rhopalosiphum > Rhopalosiphum maidis. Next base: position 61,825,844 of record NC_040878.1, on the reverse strand, counting down.
TTTCTTATTGTACTTGTAGATTCCGTACTGATTGTAAATAGTATTAAAGTAATAAAAAAAGCATTAGAAAGAATTTGTTTCATAAAAAAAAATAAAACAAAATAGGTACTCATAAAATTATATATATTAATATATTAAATTACATACATGTTTTTATACAATAAATAAGTCTTGAGATATCACAGATTTAAATTGGCACACTAATTAGAAATACATTAATAATAATAATAATAATAGGAGCGGCAGATAATATATTTAATCCGTGGAAAACTGGAAATGTTCCAAAAATTAGAAATTTAAGCTAATACTAAAAAAATTTCATCACATTATAAGCTTTAAAGTAATCAGTAAAAAATATGTACATAAAATAGTATACATTAAACTATAAATTTAATAGAAAACAATTTAAAACCATTTAAACAGATCCAATAATTAAAACATATGTAAGTAAAACAGGTAAAAATTAAATGTTTGTTATTGATAAAAACATGTAAATATTTCTAATAGTAAATTGCTAAAAATGATCATACACAATTTTATAATAATAATGATAAATGATGACTGGTGGATAAATAATATAAAATTGTTTAATTTTAAAATATAAATAATAATATATGATAATATATTATTCTAAGATATCATGATTTTCTGTTAATAGTGGAATAAGATCAGCCCCAAGCAACTCTTGAATTTCTTCCATGGTCTTTCCTTTGGTTTCAGGTACAATAAACACCACAAAGAATGTTCCCAATACACTGAATAATGTGAATAGCCAAAATGTGTTGTATAAATAAATAGCAGATACTAATAATGTGAAAAATTTGGTAACTAAGAAAACAAAAAGCCAGTTTGACATGCAAACTATTGAGCTGGCAATACCTATAAAGAAAACATGATTAAGTAGAATTAATAATTAATAAATAATGCAAGGTTTTTGTAGAGTATTTTTTCTTCAAAATAAAAATTATATATTCTTTAAGATTATGGTCTATTTAGATTTTAGATTTATAAAAACTTAATTTTTTATAAATATTTGTACAGTTAATTTTAATAATTATAATAATTTTTCATAAATTATAATATAGGTAATAAATTATATTTATTAAAATTAACTGTACAAATATTTATAAGAAATTAAGTTTTTATAAATCTAAAATTTTAATAGACCATAATTTTAAAGAATATTATCAGTTGGTCCACGTTCACAGTTAGTGTATGCTACTGAATAATACTATGTCTTATATTGTCATAAAATCAATATTATACCATTAGATTTTAATCATTACCTTTAATTTGAGCTGGGAATATTTCACCCATTAACATCCACGGGATAGGACCAAAACCAATGGAAAATAATATTATGAATATACATAATGATATCAATGGAATAAATCCAATAGAAGAAACATTGTAATGGGATTCCTTTGCATAAAAAAATACACCAATAAGGAATGTACAAATTCCCATTGCAACAACAGAATACAACAGCAAAATTTTTCGTCCCAATTTATCAACAACAAGTGTTGATACATACGTAGACATTACAGCCATGATACCAATAATAATTGTGGAGGTGTTTGATGAAATTGAACTCCCAGTTGCCTACAGTAAATGGTATATATAAATGATATAGAACTATTATGAATAATTAAATTTAATGAATTTATAAATAAATTTACATTGAAGATAGTTGTGGCATAGAAAATAACAGCATTACATCCACAAAACTGTTGAAAAACCATAACTCCAAGACCTAAGAACAATCCTCGTTTAGCTGGTGTAGTTTGGAATGCTTCCATGATTGGAACTCTTTCTCTTTCAGTCTAAAAATAAATTTACTGTTTATTTAATTCATAAATAAATAACTATATGTGTTTTGTACTTTAGCTAATGCACTCTGCATGGTATTTAATTCTTGATCTACACAATCAACAGGCTTACGAAAAAATTTCAATGATATCCGAGCTTTTTCAACATTTCCTTTCATAAGATAGAATATTGGACTTTCTGGTATTAAAAACATTAAATATAAATAAATTACTGGAATGATTGCACAAGCAACAGATAGACCAAATACATCGAGCTGAAAAAGAAAGTAACATTTTAATTAATAATAAAACATAACAATTATATAGACTTACATAGGATCCCATAACATATGTGAACAAGATTCCTGCATTAACTTGCAATTGAAAATAAGTACCTAAAGTACCACGGATTTCTTTTTCAGCTATTTCTGAAGTGTACAAAGGTATAATAACAGAGTATGAACCATTAGAAAATCCGGTTAAAAATCTTCCGACACAAATCCATACTACCTTAGAAAATATTATTTACATCAAAAGTTTTAATTAAAATTGGTTTAGAAAAAAATTAATATTTACAGATTTGGCCCATATTATCATTGCCCAACCAGCAAGTGTAGGTATGGTTAACATTATCATAAGATGTTTACGTCCTAATTTGTTGACTAGACCAGCCATAACTGGGCATCCAAGCATGGCACCAAGTGGCATGACTGACGCTATCCATGAAACATTTTCCACAGTAATTTGGAATCCATATTGACCGTTTTCCATCATTGGACCTGCAGGAGCTGTCCATCCAAGTGTCGTACCCATGATGAACCCTCCAATAGTAACTACAATCATATTAAACAAATAATTTAATTTTTGATGAAGATTATTATAGTTTTTAACCTACCAATTAATGCAGCCAAATACTGATTTCCTTTTTGAGTTTGTATTTGAGACTCTATGCTCTCAGCAGCAATTTGTTGAGCTGTTGTTATAGTTTTAGGAACTGCCTTGTTAACAAGTGGACTTTTTTCACCATAAACTTTCTGTAATTATTGAACGCCTATTACATTTAGTATATAACTTTTTTTTGTACAAAACACAAGTAGCAAAAAAAAAAATGTATTTTATATATATGGTAGATTCCGTTTAATGTGGGTACGTTGAGACCAGCCCTGTTTGTCCACATTAAGCGATTGTCAATAAAATCCAAAATCAATTGTATTAATTATTTGTATTGAGACCAGACCATTTTGCCCATATTAAATGGATGTCCATATTAACCGGTGCCCACATTAGGAGGAATCCGCTGTACTTAAATAATTTATTATAATTAAGAAAGCAATTATTTTTTAATATGAACTGCCTATTATTACCTACAATATAAAACACATGTTAGCTAACAATAGTAGTATCTAAGTGCAATGGCCAAGAAGTGAAACAGTTCTTTAAAAATAACAAAAATAACGGTAATAATTTGTATAATACTTTTGGTATTTTAACTTCATCTTCATCATCGGGACGTCTGAAACTAGAAGCAACACGATTGTCATCATAGTCACATACTCTACTTCTTTCCTCAAATATATTATTCATGTTATGGTCTATCTATGTATTTCTATAAGGTAAAATTTTAGTGATTCATAAAATTGTATTAAAGATTAGTATCTACGAAGTAATTTATGATGTTATTATAAATATTAAATTTGAAATTGACCTAATAGCGCGGTGTCAATGTCATTGAATGTTTAAATAATATACTATCATTATGTGTATGTAATAATAATTGATAACAAGAAAGAGAATCGCGGGGAATAATGATAAGCAGTTGGTAAATAATTGTTGACTCGACTGTATTACAGTTGCATAGAAGTATAGAACATAACATTATGAACATATTATATTGCTATAGACATTATACTCACGGCGCTAGTTGATGGGCTTATTTTGTATTTTTTGTGGCTTGTTCATTAACGTAGTCGTACAATTTTTAGTCAGCGTTGATCATAGACTTAATAATATATGCTTATAATTTGTATGTCTATTTCAATGAGTAAATAATAGGTACACTTTTTAGAAAACGTTTTTAGCTTAATGTGGTGGAGAGGGGGCCTTGCAACCAAATATTTATATATAAATTTCAAACTATAAATTGAAAGCGATGATTTTTTTGTCTTGATCTAACACATGTGGAATATAGGAATAAATTTAGATATGTTTTCATTATTACCCACCGATTGATCTAGTGAAGCGATTACAATTTTAAAAACAGAATAAACAGATTTTAATTTATAGTCAAGTCTACTTGAGATCGACTTTCCCAAATTTTTGGTTTTATCTCATCCGCCTAAACGAGTAGATAATTAAAAAAATTCAATGTTTCAATTTTTGGAGAAGTATTTTTATTTTTTAAAAGATATTTACAATCTGTATATACTAAATAATACAATATAAATTAATAAGTAAATAAATTAAAAAGTATACAAGACTTTAAAACGAAGGAAGGGAGCATCTATCAAGCCTGCTTTCATGGAGAAATTAATTTTCGATTTTTCTAAATTTTTTTTCTTGAAATGCCGATAAAAAATTTGGTTTTTCAAAAAATTCTTAAAATTGAATACAAGGTTTATTATAAGTTGTTATTGTTGTAGAAAAAAAAATAAAAAATCGTTAGTCACACAATTTTTGTTTATAAACATTACAAGTTCAAATGATTATAAAATATGTCAATATCGCGAAAATTTTAAAGGAATTTTGAAGTTTAAAATTCTTTCAATTTTTGTTATTTATATCTAAGGTTAAAAAACCCAACAACACAAGGTTCTCCATTACTTTTTCTTCAAATAACAGTAAAAAAAAACTCCAACATCAATATAAAAAAATTTTATGAGCGTATGAAATTAATTTTTTTACTAAATCGAATAAAATAACGATGTATTACAATTTAAATATAGGTAATAATATAATATATCCTACTAATTATCCTAGACTTACAAATCATCTTCGTTCGTTTTTCATTTACAATGATACCTGTCATTGCATTCAAATTTAACAGATAATGCATTGATACTCTGTATATCAAGTCTTTCAATTTCTGTGTAGTAATTTAGATAATAATAATACAACGTTGGCAATATTTTTAGGCTTATCCAAAGCCTTAGACCCATTTAACTATGATATTCTATTGAACATTTTGCCTAGCTTTGGAATAAATAGTTGAAGCTCAAACTGGTTTAATAGTTACTTTTGTAACAGGAAACAAATACTGAAAATAAATTAAGCAAATGGTGACACGTGTATAATTAAATACGGTGCGTACCACAGGGTAGTATATACTAGTGTTCCAGGACAAATTATTTTTATTATATATATAAAAGAAATTCGTGATGTTAATATTGATGGATAACCACGCGTATGCTGATGATACTTGTTTGCTTTTTCTCATAAATCTTGGGATGGCGTGTATACAAAAGCCTAAAGAAATTTTAGTAGTAGAAATTTTATTAATAATTTAATTTATAGAAATCTAGTATTAAATGTGGAAAAAATTGTATTCATGTCGTTTTCAATTAACAAATATGTTGATAATTATAATACTATTTCAATTTATGGTTATGACATTAACAAAATTTGTAACTCACAAAACCGTAAAATTATTAAGAAAGTGGAAAGCATTTTATACATAGGTGTAATAGTAATACCAAATCAAAAATTATTTTAAGGGGGATAAGCATTAATATACTATATAATAAATAAATAGTCTATATGAATTACATATGACTTTCAATTATTTATAATTTCAAATCATACAAAATTGTATCGTTTATCTAACACACAAAATGTTTTTTATTAAAAAGGCATTTAAATATTGTTGTATTTCTGCTCGGGCTAATTAAAAATCTTCAACCGAATTGTACTATACTGTCTATACTACTATTAATTATTTGTAAAATAAAAAGTCTAAAAACATAATAAAATTGTATAACTTGTATTATTTTCTCTCGTAAAGAATATTAATATTATCGCTTTTTAAATAAATGATTTGCTGCACGTTTTGAGTTTTATATTACGAATTAAAGACGTCTATAGTCTACAGAAATTCATTTACGTATTTAGATTTAGACCCATTTCACATATACTCGTCCTATATTTACGCTATAGATTTTATATTCATGTTATTCTTCTAAGTAAAAAAAATGCGTTGCATAATATAACGCGAATGTCGTATGTGTATTGTGTTTCCTATTTATAATTATAATACGAAGTGATCAGGGTTGTGACTGTTGGGAGTATAGCCATAAAGGTTGTCGACGAATTCATAACATTTAAATAATAGAAATCATGTATATTCAATAAAGATTTTATTTCTTTATTGGTAAGTACAACATAGTACAATCATATAATAAATTAAAAACTTAAAAAACAATTAAATAAGTAGGTACTTATTAACTAATATTGCATTGGACTCTTATTCGTTTGGTTACACACATTTAGCATAATACAAAATAGCTAGTTATTCCAAAGTATCACAGATTCAAATCACCAAAACATTGTCAACATCCAAATTGATAGTTTCAACAGTGGTTATCAAACAATGTTTGTGGTAACTTTACACTTAAAAGAAAACATAAAAAAACATAAATGAAAAATTAATATAATTGATCAGTTTTATAACAATGAAATGATTAAGTATATGTTCATAAATAAAATATATAATGATATGATGATATAAAAATTGATAAATACATAACTGTCAATATAAATAATTTTTTAGTTAATAATGTTTCTCATTGTCTAAATGTAAAAGTATACATCACGATCACAGCCATAAGTCATATTATGCTGTAAGAAAGAGATAATGTTAACAAGTCTGCCTTCCTGCAACTATATTTGATAATGATTTCACTAATGATTATTCAATAAATAATTGTCTATAAAAAGATAGCACCTTTTAACAGATGCAATTATCAATTCGTTTGTATAAATTAATGATTAGTATTATTGATTCAATAACACAATCATGTTAATACTATTCCGGAAGGTAGAGATGGAACGGTTTTCTAATCCTTTAGTAAGGTCTAATTTAGTATTTTCCTTTGGTGTCGATGGAAGCATTGGCATGTGTTGGTGGTGTGAGATCATTGCCCGCGCCGAGTATTTCTTGAATTTCATCCATCGTTTTGCCTTTGGTCTCAGGAACGATGCAAATTACGAAGAAAGTACCCACCACGGAGAAAAATGTGAATAACCAGAATGTATTGTATATATGAATGGCAGATACCAACGAAGAAAAGAATTTCGTGACAATGAAAGCGAAAAACCAGTTGGCCATACAGGCGATCGAGCAAGCGGTACCTGAATAATTTAAATCAAAATATAAAGTTGATATGCGTATTGAACATAACTAAAAATTATAGTTAATTTACCTTTGATTTGTGCTGGGAAAATTTCACCTATCAACATCCATGGGATTGGACCAAAACCAAGAGAGAACAGGACTATGAATACACACATGGATACAAGTGGAATAAATCCAATTGATGATACGTCATATTCGTTAGCTTTCATGAAGAAGAAACCTCCAATTAACAACGTACAAATTCCCATGACAATAATTGAACCCAAAAGGAGAATTTTTCTTCCTAATCTGTCAACGATCAGTGTAGAAACATAAGTGGCAATTACCGACATAATACCAACGATAATTGTGGACATATTTGGTTCCATTGCGCTTCCAGACTCCTATAAACAATAAGTAGCTTAATAAATAACTAAATAATTCAATATTAAAATAAGTATTATGTATTTTACTTTAAAGATATACGTAGCGTAGAATATAACAGCATTGCACCCAGAAAATTGTTGCAAAAGCATAACTCCGAGACCAATAAACAAACCGCGTTTAGCTGGAGTTGTTTGGAATGCTTCCATTAACGGAACTCTTTCTCTTTCAGTCTGCAATTAAATATATTTACGGATTATTTGCTATTTTCTAGAAAAATTCCATTAATATTTATTTATATACCTTCGCTAACGAGTCTTGCATTATAGACAATTCTTGGTCCACAGTACCGTATGGTCCACGGAAATATCTTAAAGATAAACGAGCTTTTTCGACGTTTCCTTTCATGAGATGGAAGTTTGGGCTTTCTGGAATTAAAACCATCAGAGCCACATATACGATTGGAATAATACCACAAATTAGAGTCAGACCAAATATATTGAACTGTAAATAAATAATATAAATATTAATAATCGTTACATATTGAATATTCCAATATTTATATATTTGCATATTTTAATTTTATAATATATAATATAAACTTACATAAGATCCAACGATATAGGTGAATAAAATTCCTCCAGTGACTTGTAACTGAAAGTATGTACCCAAAGTACCACGAATTTCCTTTTCAGCTATTTCAGAAGTGTACAAGGGTACAATTACAGACAACGAACCACTGGAGAATCCGGTCAAAAGTCTGCCAGCACAGATCCATGCCACCTTGAAGAATCATATTTTGTTAAAGGGTGTTCGTGCTAAAAATGTTTCCTTATACTTGTTTGTACTTACAGATTCTGCCCATATTATCATTGCCCAACCGACAAGTGCTGGGATAGACAACATTAGCATCATGTTTTTACGTCCCAATTTATCGACTAGGCCAGCGGTAACCGGACATCCAAGCATGGCACCAAGTGGCATACACGCTCCAATCCACGCGAGACTTTCATTTGAAATAACGAATGAATACTGATTGTTTTCCATCATTGGACCGGCTGGAGCTGTCCATCCTAGGGCTGTACCCGCGATGAACCCACCAATCGTTGCTATTTATCAAATGGTCAAATGGGTATATTAAACAACGCATTCAATTGATCGGTAAATGTTTTTTTTTAGAAATTACCAATAAAGGCAGCTAAGTATTGAGTCCATTTTTGATTTCCAATTCGTGCTTGTTGTTCTTCAACCATCGCACGCTGGGTCATGGCGATTTTTTCTAAAGCCATTTTTTAACTTTATTGATACTTTTAAAATAGTATTCCTGTAACAATACAAATTAACAATATTATGTAGTTGAGTAATTGAAATTATATAAATATGATTTATATTTTTATCAGTCAGCATTTTAAAATTCGATTATCGTTATGAACTATGTAGCTCGTCGTGTGTGATCAATAGACAATAATCATACTACATACTACAATAAAATAAGTTAAAAAAAAAAAAAAAAAAATGTTTTTGATATTAAGTATGTATAAATTTATATTACTTTCATTCAAACATTAACATATCAAGTTTCCAAGTACCAATCATACATATACATATAATATAATATAGCTAGATGTATAAATTTATCTATACAAGACAGATATTTTAAATGAGATAATAAGACTTTTTGCTTATATATATTGTAATATTGTATAACATAATCATAAAATATTTTTGTTTTCATCACAAATTATAATAGTTTATTTTAAAAATGTTACATAGAACAATTTTACTTGAATTATTTTGTAAATTAGACGTCAATCACATAATTACCTACTGGCATATTTATTAGTATTTTATAAAATGTTCGATATATCCAATAAATGTGCATTTACACCCATCAGGATTTTCAAGCAAAAAATATTTAAGTTAAAATGTCTTGTCTGCTTCAATTAATTGTAATAAAATATTTTATCATGTACAACTTTATACACTATACATATACGAAAGCTAAAAGACGTGAATACATTAATAAAAGTGTTTTGTAAAATATGATGCGTGTAAATTATATCAATCGAATATTATTTTTAATATACGGACAATAGACAGTTAAAACTTTCTATAAGATATATCTAAGATTTAAGCTTATTTAACATCTGTTTAATTAGATCACGCATTTCGTGTTAATATGCGAATGTGAATATTTGCAAGGAAATTACCGATATATCAAACGGTGCGTGGAAATATTTTAATAATGTTATGTGTATTATGTGTTAGCTCAACAGTATCTTAGCATAAAACATATAACACTGATGGAATTATTTTGAAGGTCATTTAAAACGTCGTAATTCAATAAGATTGTTGTAATGCCAAAATAAAAAATAAAGAATAGACAATTTTTTTTATTATTATTTTAAAATGTATTTTGCAGTGTTTAGTCCTCGTTCTATATATTATTATTTTCGATTGAAAATAAATTTATTACTTTATAGTTTATGATATAGTTCACACAGTATATTATGTTGTTCTATTTAAGTAAGTTTTGAATTATTCAAAAGGATTATTTATTATACTCATAATATAGATAAAAGTATATAACGAGATGGATTTCATAATTTTTGTTTTATTATTATATGAACATAATACAATAATATTATATGATACGAAAGGAATATTGACTAGGTCAAAGTTTAAGTACAGTGTTTACATTTTCATAAGATTTATTTATAAATTTATTTTTCAAACAAGTTTTTGAATAAGTACCTATTTAATTTTATCGATGTTTTTTTAAAATATATAAATAAATAACACATTTAGTTACGAGGAAAAAATTTATGTTTACGAGACTCAATGCCATTATAAAGGGTGTACCTACCTACCAGATATGAAAAATGTATAACTAAAAATGTTTAAATGTTAAAATTAAAATATTAAAAAAACATAATCATCAGGAAACAGTTCTTTATTATGTTAGTTCAAGTATTATTTTTGACAAATTTAACGAACCGCATAGCCGATAGTAATTATTGTGTTTATGAATGTGGAAAATTATTATTTATGACAACACTGGATGATTGTAAAAAAAATATATAGTAATAACGAAAATTAGAATTGCGGTTATTAAATAAATACGGCGTAGGTTCACCGGCAGTTAGGTAATATTATTTATTCTGACAAAAGTACCGACACAATCTTATACATCAAGTACTTGCACGATTAATAATCATGGTCCTTTAAGTGTTAATTTAACACATTAAAAATCGTAACATACCATTAAAACATAATTTTACTATTTACATTTAATATTACGCAAAATTGTAAGACTTTAAAAACACAACAGGTACTTGATTACTTAAAATAACTATTTTGCTAATTAATAAATTGGTTGTAATAAGTTAACATAATTAAATTTGTTTAAAATACATAATAATAAAAATATTTCTTTGAAAAAGTAGGTACCTTTATATTTCAATTTAATTTTAATATTAAAAATGAATAAAGTATTCCTGTTTTATAAAATTGTAAAACATATTAATAAATAATTATTGGCAATCTTGACACAGTTTAATGTCTCTACAGTCGTCAATTATTACGAAATATTATAAATTCAATTTACTTCAATTAATATAGTGTATTAGCGTGTGATAATCATACTCTTACTTGAATTAAAAATATTGCTTGAATCTAATTCTTAACTAATAAACTTTTCATATAATCGCATATATTATATAAATACATAATGAATAACCATATACTTATCTTAGAATATTAACTAAAATAAAAAATGATTAATTTGAATACTATTCTGTTTAATTCAATAAAGATGTAATAATAAAAAAAAAATAATATGATTTAGATTTAAAATGTAAAGTACATTACTTACTGCTGGTATTTACAGTATTAACTTTCGTGAGGTAGTTCAGTGATCGAACGAATTTACTTACTGTTCGTTGTCATTATGAATTAATAATTTATAAATCAACTATTTAAAATCATAAAAAATAAAAAACGTCGTATGCTATACGGCTTAAAACGCTAATTTAGATTAAAAACTGTAATTCTTTCTAATACTCTTTTTTGCACAATAATTTTGAATATTATCTGAAATTAATCCCAATTTTAATGACTTATATTTTAAATATTATCTTTAATTAATGCAATTAATGTAAATTTCAAGTGTAGTTTTTATTACACTAAATCGATCAATAAATTATAAACGAAAACTTATCTATATCATACAATTGTCAAAACACTTCAAAAATTAGATTGTTTTTTCATTTATGCACAAACAGGGATCAATCAATCTAATCTTAGCGTTTTTAACGCGTGCTAAATGTGTTAGGATAACACGCGATTATATGGTTGGTAATAGGTTAGTGTCTATACAATATAAATAGTTATAGTACATCATATTATATTATGATGATTACCTACCTAATATATTATATACATGAATTTAAAATAATTCTAAAAAAAATGGTAATTACATTACCCATTACCCATCTATTTAACAATTTGGAATTTAAAATACCAGCTTAAATTAATTTTTAATTAATATTTAAGTATAAAAAAATCATCACTAGGTATATAATCGTTAATTTTAAATAATGTTCATAAACTAAGAAAAAAATCAGTTTTAAATATAACTAACACGAATAAAATATAAAAATTAAAAATATTATTTTATTCTTTTATTAACTTCATTCATTTAAAATTATTTTACAATTAATTAATTTTAATTTTATCGATTAAAAATATAATGTACAAAAAATTAAATTTTGTCTAACCCCTCTCGTCAAAAAGTAGATATTTATCCCCAGATATAAATTGTATTACTATCATAATCTATGAAAAAAATTATAAAATTTAAGCTGTATAAATTAATATATTATACGTAAAATACATACCTAATAATGGATCATTAATTCATAAACATTAAATTAATTAAATTGTATAGTACATTTTCTCAGTTGTACATTTTATTTGAAACTAATAAGTTCCAATATCATTAAATTCATATGTAAATTAATGAAAAAATAAAACAAATTCAACATCTAATAAACAATGTAATATATGTGATAAATATTTAAATGAGATGACCTCTGAAAGTTAAAATAAATAATGATAAAAAATAAATAATCATAATACCTATATGTTTTAAATTATTCACTATAATACTTGGGTAACTGTATATTATTGTGATAATATTTTTACGGTAAGAGTTACAATTTACTAACTGTTCTTGTCTTTATTTCTATAATCGCATTCGCGTACGAAGGTAATTTATGTAAAATATTAACAATATTATAGTTACATAATTGTTCATGATTGTCTAAAATGATAAATAATTTTTTTTTTATTAATTATGTTTTTATATTAGTTGTATCAATCGAGTTCATGTTTAATCCTCGTTAAAAAATAATTAAGTACATCGACAACAATATAATATACTTCGCGTTTGTGTCGGCATTTATTATAATTTTTGTATCATAATTTATTAATCGAAGAAATCTTAACCCTGAAACGCCCTTGGACGAACAAATGCTCCAAATAATTTAATTATCTCTGACTTTTATGAAATATTGTATCCTAATTAAACATCAAAATAATTATAATTAAAATATATCTACCTATTTTGAGGTTTCGAGCACAATTAACGTTTTTAAATTACAACAAATTAATCGGGCGATTTGGAATATAACTAAAACAAAATACAAAGCTTTCAGCTTTAATTATTTAAAATATAATTTTAGCAATATTATAAAATAATATATAATAATTGTGTATGACAAACAAAATATATTTTTGACATTTATGTTTCGATTTATACAGTTGAATAGCAAAAAGTATACCTACCTACCTCCTACCTACTGTTATTTAATATTTTGTATACCAATTTTAGTGTCAATTTGTTATTACTATTACTTTTTCAAATAATATTTAGCGTATTTATTCAATAGACTATTAAAATACTTAGTCAGTAAACACGAAACCACAAACGGAATTCGAATGCGGTAAAACCAAACGGAAATGTTTGTAGATGGCCATCTTCTAGAGAAAAATAGTAATTGCTAATTAGTTATAATATAAGCAACAGACTTACGATATAAATAAATATTAAAACTATTTGTACTTAATATAGCGAAAAATAGGAGATAATAACTATATGTATTTCGGCGTATTGAATCAGTCATCGACCCATTGTAGCTAAAAGTGCAACGCAGCCAAGGATGTCATCTTTATAATGAGCAATCGACGTTGAAAAAAAAACCCAAGATTATATTTTACAGGCGTATTGTGTGCAAATGGCGTCGATTGTTTATCGAAAGAGAAAGATTTTAACGACAGGCGCAGTACAAGTACACAATATTTTGAAATTGTATTAACAATAACATTTTTTTGATAATCCGCAGGGAAAAAAATAACCACCACGCAATAAATAAATAATACGCATATTGTGTACGGTGTATCTACCTATGAAGAAACGGCTAATGTCTAAACAACTTTCCATTGAATAATTGATACAAAATACGCTGCGAGTAATGGAAAATGTGCAGTATGTGTTCCACATGGATGTCAAACGTATTCCCGGTAAGGCAATAGATGTGCAATTATTCATTTAACCGAGACTAAAGGATTTCATTTCTGTTTAAGCTTCGCGCAAAAACGACGTTCAGATAAAATACAATGTTGAATATTATTACTCATATAGATTGTGTAGGTATTATGCGTACAATGTGAATAATATAATACCTGTGTAATACCTATATTTTATACGGGCTGCGTTTGAATTATTCGAATTCCCGTGTCAACAGCAATTAGTAACACGATTTTCATGTAAATATCAAACTACTTGTTTTCGCAATGTGCCATACATATTGTACCTACATGAAAAACCAAGAAATCATCGTTTAGGTATGTCTGCAGAACTCGATATCAATGAACCTGTGGATCGATCACGGTGAATGTTCAACGATTCGACGAGGGTCAAGTTCTATCGCAGGCATTATTATAATATACAGGTATATCTAGCCTATTTATCGCCGTTAATGATCTAATAGTCTAAATATGGCTGCTTAATAATTGTTCTGCATCGTTTGCTAATAAATTGAAAAGAGTTGAAACCAGTAATCCTTGAAGTACGATAATACTACCGAATTATAATTTTTAAAATACCTACTTCTGAGTACTGCAACGTTATTATGTAGAGTATATTTTATCAAATTGTACATAATATCGTTTCATTACATTATAATCGGGTATATTTTATTCAAAACATAAAATCATCTTATTGTTCAACAGGTGTTTCCTGTACCAAACTTCTCGATGAATATTTAACATTTAACACTCTAATTAAAAAAAAGTTATATGTATTATTTATTTTGTATTATCATTGATGTTAGCGTGAATATTATATTGTTTTGATTTTAGTAAATCTATAAAAAAAAAATCATGAATTTTAAAAATAAAACAACTAAATCATCGAACTAATGTTTCACTTAAGTTGAGAACATTGTTCTACTAACTTTTACTATAGGGAACAATTGGTACACACACAAAAAAAAAATAGTGGTTACTAATAATCATTAATATTTCTAATCATATATAATGATGATCAAATATTACGATTTGCACCAGAAATACGCCCATATGTTAAATACAAATAAATTACTCTTTTTCCTGGTATATTAAAATTGAATTGCTATATAAAAATATTATTAGACTTATAGGTATGTTAATATTATTAATATTTTATCTCAACATGATTACCAAAAATAGATAGATTAGAGGTAGATATACGCTTATAATAAAGTATTTTTGATAAATTTTACTATACAAACGTGCAAAAATAAATGTAATATAAATTTAATCATACTTTTTTTACATCAGCCAGTATTCAGTTAATTAATTTCGGTTTTTTTATACGTTCTATTAGGTACGTGAAGTTGACAAGATGACTGTATATTGTATAATGTATAATATATATATATAAAGATACCCACCATGAACGAGCAAAATAATACTCTTTGCCTATTCAAAATGTTTGTAAAGGACTTCTAGAACAATTGATTTAAACATGTATTCAATTTAATAGTATAGCACGTACGTGTTGCGTTAATGTATATATATATGTTTTTTTAACAAAAATTAAAAAATTTAAGAACGATTCACCTTTTATTTAAAACATAACATCATCTTATCGTACAACAGGTGGAATATAATTACATGATAAACTTCCTGATAAATAATAATACTTAATACGCTTATTAAATAATGTATTAGGTATATATTATTTGTATTGTCATTGATGTTAACATGAAAATTGTATTGTTTTAATTACAGTAAATCAAATATAAAAGAATCATTTCTATGCAATACACTTATATATTTACTTCGATACAAAATATTGTATTACTTTTCTCGAAATATTAATTAATAAATATATATCATAAATTAAAACCTTTAGATTTTAAAGTAATCATGATTTTTATGAGATACTAATTTTAGTATAACAGAATTCAATTCTTATTAATTTATAAAATAAACATTTTATTGATTATAAAATTTGAATGAAGGAGGTTTAATCGTTCTAACATTTATCAAACTTTCTGTGGTTGAACTTTGAAACTAAAAAGAAGCAAAATAAAGTTACGATCCAAATCAGTCGTTAATAAAAGGATAATATTGGTGTTTTTATTGGCCAAACGTGTTTTAGGTTGTTAATTTGCAGTATGTATAATAATAACGCATTTAAAGAAAACGATTAAATCATACTTATGTATAGGTAATAATTTACATGATTTTTTTATTTGAACAATACATGCACTTCTGGTATTGATTATAATAATTTAATATTTTATGTATTGAAGCATATACGTGCGTCGAGGCACCAAGTAGTTAATGTAACATATAATTTAATGTAAATTTTAATTGTAAACGGACTTCCTTATAATTTATTTATTCAAGAGTCCTCGAAGCGCCCGGTGCTCAAACCGAATAGCGTTATTGATATTAACTCAAAAGTACCGGCATTGCTATAAGACAATCGTCGTTAAACAGAGCACACAATTGTCGTGTTTATTTTATTACCCATAAGTACTTATCGGTCTAGAAACATTGAAATAGTTGGAATAATAGTCTGAGATAATATTTAATGAAATGTACAACTTCGTCATTCCTAAATCCACCGAAACCTACAAAATAATTGTTTCACTATACAAACGAATGAAAAGCAATAGGAGTCTTTAAAATATTATATATATCCACTGTTCATACTTAGTTAGGTACTACATGTATATCTATTATATTATATGTATACGATTATTGCACTGTCGAAACAGGTTGAAAACAAATCCAACGGGTAATTTGTTTACACCATAAAACGAATATTAATAAAAACTGTATGATATAATTGATAATATTATGTTTTAATGAATTAAATTCTTATTATTCAAATTATAATACCTGATAAATAATGCGCTTGGTACGTTGCGATTCAAAAACGGGTTGCTATATCGTCATATATATCGTATTTGGTCGGGGAAAAGGGTAGCTTGTTGGTTTAGGCTCAAAATGTTCTCTCGATCGAATCTCGTGCAATCACCTTGATCGGATCGAATAGAAATCAGAAATCCAAAACCGCTTCGTGTAGTCTACCAATTTCGGGCGAGCCAAAATGAAAACTGTCAACCTTCTCGAACCGCAGTCAACACAGAACTAACTGACTACTCTGCCATGTCGCGGCTTAATATATATTGCACGCGCGCGTATATCGGTCGCCGTCGTCACCGTATTTTCTTTCTCGCTTCCCCGTAATCTAGTTATTATTTTATTATTACAGATTCGACGAGATATCCTGTACACGGCGGCCTAACCTTCCTTGCAAAACCACTCGTCCGCCCAAGCTTACCTCCTAGACCTACCTAACAAATCTGGAATCAGGAAGCGCGGAAGTTTCTAGAGTTTTAATATATTTTTATGGTATTTCATTACAAAGAAATGTACACTTATATAAAAAGTAATATTATTATACATTTATACTGCGAAATACACATTTATTATAGGTAGTAAACGATGCCCTACCGAGACAAAATGGTATTTTCGATATCTTCGCGGCGCCACTGGTCTGTATTCAGTATAATATACATATCTTACATAATATATCAATATGGACACGCGATTTCGTCGTCATTTAATTTTTTTTCAACCAACATTGAAACCAGATAGATGGGTATCGCACAGTGACCCGTAGTTTTATAATATAGTAATATGAAGTACCTATATAACATATATTTTACACTATATACCTATATTATGTGACATTCATCAAAATCGCATAAAAACCGATTGTGATTTTTATTATTGTTGGTACTTGTTGTTAAAAAATATATTTAAAAAAAAAAATACATGTGTTTATACACAAAACACATCAAAATGATTGAACCGGCCTTGGTGTACTCTACACCCCGCTACGTGTATCTATCCACATAATATACCTTATACACAATAATAAGTACTCTGCCGCGGGAATTTAACCTATCGGAGGCACATAGGTTTAAACAAATAAAAAAACCCGTTCAAGACTCCAGCACGCAATGTATTTTTTTCGCATGTACGCAGAGATACTATCGATCTCATTAGAATCTTTTCGAAATCCTGTATTATATATTTATATGTATTGTACAATTTCGAGTACACCCATAGATGTAAAAGCGAATGTTTTGACAGAAAACGTGACATTTGAACAACGTGTTTATCATTACGATTAGTTCCAGGACCAATTTTTGAACAATTGCGGCATAAATCATTTTAAGAATACTACTGAATAATGAATATTAACAAAGCAATACCTATAAGGAATTCAGACGGAAGAATCTATTCAAATTGTCGATTGGCTATTTATTGACGAGTCTTTGCAGCAGAAGTGAACATAATCTGATGTAGATAATACATGTTATACAGATATAATACAAGTATAATATTAAAAAATATGATATTACTTTTCTATATACAATAATACATAGTATTTTACAAGTGTATCCAAATTATTACAAGTATATGCATTTTATTAAATTGTATATTATTATAGTATATTATCTACTTAAATCATAATAATTAGAACAATATTAGAAATAACGATTTGTTTAATTTAAACAAATAGAACCTCACCTTGTATTGTTTGACAAAAAATTGTCTTATCAATACTTATTATACTCAATAAAAAAAAAATATTGTACTAGACTTTTTATGATGCTTTATACATTTATTAGACTTCAATGCTAAGCATCAAAAATTCAACGGACGTCATTATTTCAACTTATCGTACAAATAATCCAAATAGTTGACTTTTATCTTTTCCAAAAACACTATCCACTTGGGCCACTTGTAAAAATTGCATCAAGTATAACTTTATATTATAATATTATGGTAGGTAAGTGGTGACTATAAATTTTAAAAATTAAAACTAAATTTATTTTGTAAATAACGGTAACCTATAAGTTTATACTTGTATCTTTATGTATTTATAATATTTTATCCCAAATCATACTATCGATATAGTTTTAAACACACTTCTTACCAAAGGCGCTCCATACTTCTTTTTTATTATTACCCATGTACCCAAATACATTAATAATACATATAGTCACAATTTTTGTATATAATATATTTATATCTATATATTATGTATTAATTTCATTTTATTATTCTTCAATCATCAATATTATAAAACTATAACTATTAATATTATATTATAAATTATAATCATCAAGATGTTATAAGTTTTGTCAAAATAAAGAGGACTTTCTTTTGAAATTTGAATAAAATAAAAACAAGATGTCATTTAAACACAATGATTTAAACATATTCAGTAAGGCCCGTTATTTTCTTGAAGAATACATTTTACAAAAGTATCTGTGGTAAGTTGTACGTTTTATATTTATATTTATTTTCATTCACTTTTAATTAAAATTAAATTATTCATCGATTTATTTGGGTGAACATTATTTCCGTTACAAGTCAAAAATGGATATTTTATCATTGATAATTCCTTAATAGTTATAGTTATCTAAAAATTTTAGTCTAGACTTAAGATATGGATAACTGGACAAAGGTAGTAAACTACGAAAAGTTCCTACGTTATAATAACTATAATATATTATAATTTACTCATATTTCTAATTTCTATAACACTATGTATCTTATTTCATATGTATAATTTGATTAATATAAATTATATCAGTATTATTCAGTTATGATGGTTAGTTATAAAACTCACCTTTTTTATTTATTTAAAACTACTTGTTTAAATAAAAAAAAGCTACCTATATAAAAAGTGTTTTACGTACATTCATGACGTACACCCGTCACCCACGATAAGTATTATTATAACTTTATTATTATTACCAGCTATTTACAAGCGATGCTTAAAATCGTTATTAAAACATTATACTTCTTTAACGAAAGCTAGAAATCGATTGAAAATTAAAGTATTGAAAAAAAAAATGATAATATTATTATATTAAGCAAACCACAATAATAATAAACTGGAAAAAATCTTAAACTTCTATGTCATTAATTATATCGGGTTTTGATAAGCTTAATCTTGGAGACTAGAGTATATTTTACTGCGTTTCCAAGTAATTATATTTTAAATTTTTTTTATACTTCATAGACGAACAAAAACGAAAAAACTCTTCGTTAATATACGACATTATAGTTCTCTCTCCATTGAGATAAGAGTTAGGTAAATGACATCGATGAATAACGCTTAAATTCCTGAGAATGTTAACTGTATAACATAGGGCATAGGTAAATATATTATATATTATTTAAAATATTTTTGATTTTTATCTCACTTTTAAGAAAAATATTCTTTTGAAATGATATTAGAAAAATCGTAGATAATATTATTATGCACATATTTTACTTATAAATTCTAATTAAATAATATAAAGGTACTGAAATTTTCGAGTGTAACAGAGTTATGATAAAATATTGTAAATGTATTATACCGAATTAAAAACGAAACTTTTTTATTTTTACAATTTTTGTGGCATGGTGTCGATGTTGTTGTATTTTATTGCACGGACGTGAGAGGCAGTGAATGCGAAAATAATGGGGTCTTTAAATTAAAGACATTAAAATTTCGAAACGCAAAATCCTTCGCTTTCAAATAAAAACATGCGAATAACATGTATTAATATTCATCTGATGTTTGTGCGCTTAATGCATTAATTAATTGTTTTTATATGTATACAACCAATGGTACATTAGGTATTCACACAAGATGATTTTTATAAGGACGGTGTCAAGTACGTATTTTTGCATTGTAACATTACTACTGGAAGAATCGTACAATATACATTGACAGTTATAATTATTATTGTTATAATATTTTATTCATAAGTTTAATATCATTGAGCATAGATGGGTATATACCAACTATATAGGTTTCTAGTATGGTCTTGTAATTAGTAAATAAATTTGGCATAGTCTATACTTATTTAATGGTAATATCTTCCTGTCGTATACATGTGTATATAAGTATATATAATTTATATGAGTATCTATAGGTATAAACATAAAACAGTATACATAACTCGTATAGCAGAAAAAAATTCTCATAATATGTGATTTAGGTATTAAGTGTTTGGTTATAAGTTAATATGAACTCGAGGAGGGTGTTCAGAAATAGCCTCCCTAATAATTTCATAGCCAATATATTTATCATTTTAATTTCTATATTATTTTTATCTGTATTTTGTAATATTTAATGCAGATAAAGCATGTAATTTTATTTGTTGAGTATTATACTATTACCTATATTATATTAAATACTATTTGTCGTCGGCATTTCAGATACCTATACTTATAGAAAAATAAAATCTTTTAAGCAAATAACAATCGACTATATCATATTATGATTCAATGGTTGTGTCTATTGAAGATATTATGTTAAATACTTGCTAGCAGGAACAAATAATTATCATTCAGTTAATAAGAGTTGGTCAACATTTCATAAGTGTTTTATTTATTAATTAAATATAAAGTAATAAGTTTAATTTGTATATAATATAGGTAACTATAGACTATAGTGCTTTACTGTTTAATTAGTACTATATACATCGTTTTATGTATTTTAAATCAAATCGAATACAAATAATATAAAAGATCATAATATAATGTGTATTATTTTATGCATATGA
The DNA here is from genome assembly GCF_003676215.2 of Rhopalosiphum maidis. Taxonomy (NCBI): domain Eukaryota; kingdom Metazoa; phylum Arthropoda; class Insecta; order Hemiptera; family Aphididae; genus Rhopalosiphum; species Rhopalosiphum maidis. The sequence goes on along the minus strand of NC_040878.1, from coordinate 61,804,128 downwards.
CAATGAATAATAACTAATGTATCGTGTATATACAATGTACATATTATAAAATTAATCTTAATACAAAATACCAATTTAAAATTAATTGCATGTATATCTATATAAGCTATTAATTATTATATTATATAGTTATGCTATAATTTGAATTTCTTTATTACCTACGATCAAAAATGTTTTGTTTAATTTTTCATAGGTAGTTAAACGGATGTATAAACATAAACAGTGTTATATAATTATAAAACATTGTATTCTTAAATTAATCCACATTTTTTAAAGCATTGTTATTAAAATTATAATTATTCACATTTTACAGTTAATTTCGGACATATGAAAATTATATAACAATCAATAAAATGAACTTGAAAATATTACATGAGTACATGACTTAAAGTATCTGAAAAACTACAACAATAAGTACCTTTGTTGGAAATCTTTGTGTTATTTAAACATTGTCGGTGGGTATAAATAATAGAAGATAAATAATTTCATAATAATACCTACCCATGTATTAATTCAAACTCAATTTCAGTTAAAACATCTTTCAAATGGTCCCAGTTAAAATAATTAAAATTATAATCAAATCGAATTTATGTAAAAGTATTTTGATGTAGTATGTAGAAAACATATTGGAACACAGCCTACTGGTTAATAATTGCTTAAAAAAATAATAAATATCATCTATAAATATTAACATAATTTTAATATTAAGAAGAAATCCGCGTATGTTTTTGTTTAAATCACTTAACAACTAACACTATTAACACAAAATTAGAACTGCTGGACGCAAATTTATTTTGTCGTACATTTGTAAGATAGAGGCAATACAATAGAATAATATGCTAATCTTCTTAACTTAAAATAATTATATGAACTTGTGATTGTGAACTAGTATATACTTTTATAATTTAACTCATCATTGAACTAGTAACATCTTATTAGTTGGATCTATGTATTTGTTATAATATAAATGTGTATGTATAATTTTATTACTGAATACGCTAATAATGTTGGATAAAATAGTGGTTTTCTTTCCTAATTGTGACTCACTTGCAGAAATTGTCTTATTTACGCATACAAGAATGTTCAGATATTTATGCACTGTAGTATATAATCTTATACATTATTTAAATATATGCAGTACAAACTATATAAACTTATATTCATATAGGTATTATAGGTACCTACGATAGATATACAGGTATACACTGTATTTTAACGTTTAAACTAAATGTAGCTACGTTAACTTTTAATATAAATTATACACCCAGCTTGCGGTACTCTGTTATTAGGTGTGTAACGACTAACGATTGCTTATAATATAATTTGTACTTATATAGTACTTAGATGAATATTATTGACGTACATATAGATATAATTACATGTTGTATTTGTTGTTGTTTTGAATGTTTAACATTATTTTTTCGCTTAGATTTTTTTTTATTAATTTATATACGTATTATTACGTGTATTGTTGTGAAGTTTGAGTCATATACGTTGTATTATATTATATATTTTAAAAGATGGTCTAGGTACATACAACTGTTCGAAGTTCGAATTATTTGATTTTGTCTACGAATATGTTATATTATATAGTAAAGATTTTTAATTGAATTTATAATTGTTAATATATCAACATATTATAAATATATATAACAGTACAGCACGAATAAACTGTATCATACTAATTTACTAAAAAAACATTTAAAAATAATTAGCTATCTATCTGTAATAAATTTTCAATTTTAAAGAAACAATAAAGGTGGAATACAACTTCGAATTTATAACGACGACATCAGGTATCAACATAAGTACCACTGTGCCAGCTATACAATTATTACGTATTATGTAAGTAATACTACGTTCTAGACATAGTTTTGTATGTAATAAGACGTAATTTGGCAATGTATATAGTATATACTATATTAAGTAACTGTATACTGTATACGTACGATGTGTGTGTGTGTTTTTTTTTTTATATATTTGGGCAATATTATTACACGGAGGATATATTATAAGCTGTTCCGATAAACAATTGAATAAGTGTTTTAAGATTAAAGTAAAAATGCGCAGTACGATATTTTTGATGCATACTTGTACTTTAAGTCAAGGAAATAATAAAGGTAAAGACATTGCCTATATATATATTTTAAAAGATATTAAAATTTTGAAGTAGGTATATAATGCTTAATGTCCTTTTTAAAATAAATTTATGTTGTGGTCTTTCCGTGTACAGAATTTAGTATATGTATATAATATAAATAAGGTGAACGGCCTCGGACAGCAGTCAGTTGATGGTAATGAAAATAATATCCTTGTTGTTCGATCCTTAGGTACTCATATAGTCATCGTGTCTCATCCTATAGTGTCTTATTTTAACAATTTTATAGTTTAATATGGTGTTTTTTAATTTAGGTATTTGAGTTATACATCAAGTTAAACATCTATGTCTACGGGCATTTAGTATAAACCAAACCAAATCAAGGCCTTTATTTTATTTATAATATAATATTATATAATATTTAAGTTGCAGTTTGTAAGCTTGCATACCCGTTGGAACAAATTTCAATGAAACTACGCGTAAATATAATTCATTATCAAATAAAAATAATAGTTTCATAATCTTAGTTATAGGCGGCAATCATTTTCTGTTGAGTAAATAATACAATAAACAATATATATGTTATTAATTATTATTATTGTTTTATGACATTTATTATGTCGGAGTATTAACGAAAACATATCTCGATATAAAATAGGTAATGACGTATATATTTTTAAAATTTTTATTTTTATTGCGATCAATTACAACACAATTATCATACATTTAAATAATTCAACATATACGTCGTCACGTCAGTGTATATGTTTTAATGTTTTGTTTTAAATCACCTTATTAAAGTAATAAAGTGTTTTTAGGAGAGAAATATCGGCACTAAGATGTAGATAATTGTAATTTTAAATTTTTAGTTCAATATTTATAAATTACATATTAGAGTCCAGAATATAGTTTATGGAAACTCATAAATAGTAACTCTTTCGCAACAATCTTCAATTTCGTTAATTTGAAGGGTAATTTATTGTAAACACACTAGTTAATTTTGTCGATTATAATTTATAACTATAGGTATACCTACAGACTATAAATTGTAGACAATTATTCAGCGATTAATATTTTAGTGTGATAATTAAAATAATCTGCATATATATAGGACACATATACTGACTATATTATAATATAAAACCCTTCTGCAATTAAAATATATTATACTAAAAGGACACTTAAAATAAGGTAATACTAAAACTATGGAAGTTAAGGAATAAATTATACTTAAATATTGAACTTAATAATGCTTATAAATTAATAAGTAATAAAAGAAAGAAAAAGACAATAAAATAATAAATATATTATTAATTTAATTACTTAGTTAAAACCTCTCCACTTGTCGCGATACACCATTGATGACTACTTATATGTCTATAAAATATATTTTGGATGTAGTGAGTTGGTTTGTAAGCTTGTAGAACTCATCGTTTTTCGTCGTAACTTTATCGTGAAAATTAAGATATATAGTATAATATTTTGAAAAGACTTGTATAATTAGTTTTACCTACCGGTGAAGGAATACAAAATAGCTATATTTTCTATTTAATTTCATCATATAGTAGATTATATAGTGCCTAACTTCCGAAAACAGATGTTATTCAAATATTGTATTATTGAATAGTGTAATGTAGACAAATAGACACATCGAATATACATAATATATGAATTAATAAAAATATTTTGTTTAAAATGTACATATAAATTCAATACTCACTCGTTCGAAAATTATATAACTGATATTACTCATAGATCATGGTTTATATAGATATTATAATGGCATAATAATTATATATGAAGTAATTATCATATTTACTACGTACAATGTACATGTAACTTTTTTTATTTAATATGAATTACAATAATTTAGTGATCATCATTATTAACACTTTAACAGCCTAAACTATTTATATGTTTTTTTAACTTTAATTTTATATAACTATAGACACGTCTTCAAAGTGCAAGTATTAAATGTCTTGTATAATTATATATGAACAATAAAAATTAAAATGCAAGCTATTTGATTTTTAGTTAAATTACGTGTATATTTATAAAACTACGTCGAAAAAATATTATGTGTATGATTGTTACATATTATTCAAAGGTTCATACCTAAACATCGAATACTTAACCGTTTAGTGTTATTCAGGACTAAATTGACGATCGAATCTAATTATAATAATCGCGGAAGTCATTGTACCTACAAATTACAACGCGAATGCTTACAACGCAATATTTATATTTTATACATCAGTCATCACGTACACAAGGAAAACGGCTAACCACGTGGTCTAAGGTATTCTTTTAGATTTTTTAATTAAATTAATAATTAAAATACATCTCAGTATACGTAGATACGTTGTTACTTGTAATCGAAATTTACCTGGAATTATATTGATACATGTTGGCTAAGCAACCATCGGTCAATTCATGCAATTAAAAATATTATAGAGCGATCATTTGAGTCTGAGAAAATATACATAAACACACAGTAGGAGCTAATCTCTCTTCGTTAGCAGGGGGTATATTGTTGGAAATCAATGGTATGAAGACTTTTAAAAAAAACCAGCTGAATTATTTATGTGTAGGTATACAAATTACAACAGACATAACCAAACGCTTCGTCAGTATCTAACACAAGTAGAATAAATCATGTATAAATAAGAAATTGTACAAGATTAGAAATATTAAATACTGAACCAAAATTAGCATTGAATTATTAAAGGACCGCGATTATATTCGAAGAAAATAAGCTCGTGAATGTTGGCATAGACTTATATACGTACGAGTGCACGACAAAAATAGTGCCAAATTAGAAATTTGTCTTATTAAAATGTATTTTTGTATTATAATAATAAATAATAATAATTATGTATTTCGTAATTGTTAGTACTTACCTATTGTAATCATAGGCGCAAATCGCAGGGGGGCTAAGGGGGCTTAGCCCCCCCAATTTATTAGTGTCCTGCAAACTATTGAAAAATCAATAACTTTGAAATTTGATAAGTGTAAATTTTTTTACATGTATTTATATAGAAATTAAAAATTAAAAAATAACCACAATTAAAATATTCGAAAATGTTACTGTATACGTAGTTTGGAATTGATGTAACTTTTCACGCTAAGTTGCCTACGTAATACGTATAGTAATATATTAAGGCGGTATATAATGATGTTTTCGCGATAAATATAATAGGTACCCACATAATGCATTAATGCCATGTGTGATCGATCGTTATCGACTGTTGTTTTCCCAATTCTCTTTTTAAAACTCACTCGTCTATAATGTTTTTACGATAAATGCAGTGCGTATGCTTCACATTTGTATAATACTCTATTGGTTTAGTTTTGTATTAACAAGAAACTTTTGTATAATTAATAATTATTATAACTTTTCTGTGACTGTGATTTTATTTTATAAACCATTAAAACATTTAATTATAAATTAAAATAAATTTAATTGAGCCATGAGTGGTAAAAATAAAAAGGATGGGAATATTCTCTCATTCTTAAATAAAACAAGTAAGAAGAACGATGATATTCTTTACTCTAATGACACTGATATTTCAAATTCAATACCCATGGGAACATCAGAAACTTCTACAATTTTGAACCAAGTCAGTACCTGTTAATAGTAATTTACGTATAATTCGACAAAAAATAAATTATGGTATTTATTTATAGATCTCATCTGAAGTAATGATATCAGAAACAAAAAATATTATTAATGATCTAGGCACAAGAATTTCGGGTCCAAAACAGCCAAATTTACAAGCATTTCCGTTAAGTACATTTAAAAAACAAAACAGAGCGTTTTCATCAATTTATTATAACAAGTATAATTGGAATGAATATAGTGTGAAACCAAATGCTGTTTTTTGTTTTAACTGTCGACATTTTTCTACTAACACCCTTGATGAAAAATTTGATAATATAAATGGTGTGCAAAACTGGAAAAAGGTACCTATTTAAATAAATAATATTTTGTTTTAATATATTGTTATCTTCAGTTACTTTTTTTTTAATAGATAAATGATAAATTTTCCAAACATGAAAAGTCAATATCACATTTAACAAGTACTACAAAATTGAATGCTTATAAAATGACATTACAAAGTGAAAATGTTCATACACAAATTTCAACAGTTCATAGAATACAAATTATAATATTATCATTATTACATATAAAAAGGGATATCATTATTGATAGTGAAAAAGTTCTTAATATTTTTTCGCTAAAAGATAGAATGTTATCCTTAAGCTAAACTGCTTAAAATTGTATTTATATACACTTTTATATCATATATATTAAATAAAACAATAAAAAATATATGTATTAATGTTTAACATGTTGGATATTTTTATTTTAATATTTAGGGAATAATATAAATATAATAAACTTACATCAGTACTTATAAATACCATTAAAACTTTTGTGTTGCATTTTGTAGATACTAATAATAATCGTGATTTAAAATTAGTAACTACGAATTTATAAATAGTCAGGGCTTAAACCCCCTCGCCAAATTGAACCAATTTGCGCCTATGATTGGAATATAAAATTTTCATTTAAAAAAAACCGGACTATCTATTTCTTTAGACAAAGTCAATACCCCCACCCCAGTTCATACAATCAGAAATAAATACACTATACTACAAGCCACTACAAGGTACATTCACATTACTTTTATATTATATATACCTACCTAATTAGTATAATATTACATAAAGTATTAAAGTATATTGTGCATATACCATGTACCATGCTATGTTGCTCAGAAATTTATTTTTATTTTTATAACGATTAATGGTATAATATTTATATTAAATAAGGAAGTATTGTAAGAACTAATAAGTTAGTTGCTTTTCGCAGAACCGTTTAATCGTGTTGCATAGTTTTATTAAAAAAGAAATAGGTATCTATCGTAGATGAATGTACGGCTATTGCTTCCGTTTCCGTGCGTTATTTTAGTTATTATTTACATATTTAACTACCTAGATCTTCAAATTAAATTTTTATTATTCGTGGTGCTTTATTTGCAATGAGTAAAAAATAACTATTATGTCAAAGTTCGCAATACTTATACATATCCATGATAAACCATAAACTAATTATTAATTTAAATGACGTAATTACTAAATAATTAAAAAATAAATATTACATCACAAACCAATTCGATACAAACAAATCAATCACCATATCTGTTGATTGTTAGTGTATTTGTGTCCAGTTGCAGTTATAATATATATATCAAGATTCAAGAGTCAAGACGACTATACTCTACAACATAGGCGCAACTAGAGGGGGGGCGCTTGGGTGGGCTTAGTCCTTCCAGCTTTTTATGTTAATCGTGTTAATTATCAATATTAGTGGTGAAGGGGCAAAGCCCTAACAGATCACTGATATCAATTTAGCCTACCCAGAAATAGAGCTCTAGTTGCGCCTATGCTGTACAACAATAATTCTACATAGTATGTAAAACACCTTCAGCACTAAATACTGTACCATTTCCCAAATTATAGGCAGGTAATAGGTATTCCATTAAATTATATAATCATATTCATTTATGATACGTATATTATATACGTGCTTACATGGTTATGGCATTATATTTCATATAATACGTGTATAATGGTGTATCATTTACACTTGTATATTATGTATAGGTACATTATAATATCAATTATTTCCCCGTTAAACATTAGTTATCCTTGGACGTGGACTTGGTCGTTTACTGTGTAAGTATATTATATAAACATACATCGTGTTTTAATCCCGTACATGCCACAGCTTTACCGCACAAATCCGTACTTGAATAAAATCACGCTAGTTGAGTTATCAATTAGTATATATAGTTATGTGTAACCGGTTGTTTTTAAATATTTTTATTTATAGGACACGTGCCCGGCACGTATGATGTACACTTTAGCATCGTGTGCATTGTTCGGATAGGTAATGTACACATAATATAATAATATATATGTTTATGTAGTAGAGACAATGACAAACCAAGGAATGCAAAATTATTGTGGGTTAGGCGCGTTTCATATATACATAAGTAATTGTATATTGAACGCCAATATAAAAAAAAATGTAAGCATATACCTAATCTTGTTATATTGTACTGCTTACTCGGTGCGGCTATCGTTATATTGCCGTGGAATAATGACATGACATTACTGCAAACGACGAGTGACGATTAAGTACATAATAATAATAACAATAATAACAACAATAATAATTATTATTAGTATTATTATATTACATGTATATATGAGAGACGTGTAGAAAGAGAGATAACCGCAATAGAGTGAACGAAACATGGTAAATTATATTATTTTAAATATACATCAATAAACATTAAACATATATTATAATATATACAAAGACGCCGCACGGGGGTACAAGGGGGGCGCACTTGCACCCCGAGCAATTTTTGTTAGCCAATTATGACAACAAATTAAGTTTGCACTGTATTTCTGACAATAAAATTCATATAGTTTTACATATTACCAAATCAAGATCAAATAAGTGTGAATAGGGCGTTAATTTATCACCACAAACGGTAATTAAATTAATAAAATTATTGTCGTGTATGACATTTCGGGGAGGGGGGGCTTGTGCCCGGAAGCCCCCCTGGCTACGGCACTGGTATACTATCAAAAAAAATACATGATCACTGATCATAGTAGTTTGCATTTTAACATTTTGACGGTAAGTGAGGTTGATGATAAATGTTATCTAAATAATAAAAATAATCAAATGTCTATAATATAGATTCTGAGAAAATAAACGTAGGGTAAACTAAAAAAAATGTATATAGGTACTAAATAGGTATAGGTACTATAATTGTAAAAGTTATAGGTATTGATTTTTATTCTAACAAAAATTATTTCACCTCTCAGATACCTAATGGATTTTGGTAACGTATCTTGTAATTACCTATAATAATTCCACAACCATTTAGACTCAATCAAAAATATTGCTAATTCTAATACAATACCAGGTATCTCCCAAGAGGTAAAGGCGTTTAAAGCGTATGTAATAAAGTGATCTGTTAAACGATTTAATAAAAGTAAATAAATAAATAAATCAATACAATCAATACATTAAAAAGTATTATCAATGGGCAGCTCCTTTGAACAGAACTCTTATCATCATGTTATATATTTTAGACTAAATCTTTCTTGCATTTAACCATAGAGATTGTACTTATATTTATATATTACAAATAAAAAAAAAATATTGATAATAATTTAATATTATTATAATTTTAAATCAATTACATATTGGGAATGAGAGAGATTTCATTCTCTATCAACTACACAGACATTTTTCCAAAAATACATTCTAGTGTTCCCAATATCACGTTATTTTTATTTAGTTTATCATAGACAATGTCAACAATTTATTTACCATTAAAAAATAAATATATGATTGTTAATAGTTAAATAGTTTATAACAGTAAAATTACTTTAAAATACTTCGTGCAGTAATAAATATTTTATATATTTTATTATCTCAATTCCCAGATAGGTAATTAAAATAGTACAAAAAGTAGATTATATAAAATCATTTATTAGTTATCTATATAATACGAATTTTTATGATATGTTTTAATGATATAACAAAATAATTTGTAATAAGTTGAATAACGTAAAAATAAATATATTACAATCAGAAGTACTTAGTATAGACCCAGAAGGTTAAATTCAAAAATACTTAAATGCAATATGGTTATTGCGTCTATATACGCAATTCCAATTTTTTCTTGAAAGGGGCTGTAAAAATTTATATCAAATAATCTGCATGTTAAAATAATAAAAATACCACCATTTAACTATTATTTTGTACACTTTAAAAGATTTTTTTAACACATTTTATTATTACATTACCGTTGTTCTTTGGAACTATTCCGTGAGGGAGTGCAGAAATTTAATCTGAATTTATATACAGTATATATTATACATTGCACCCCTGCGAAATTAATTACAATATCAAACAGGAAATAATAAGATAATATTACTAACTAAAATCGAAAGAAATAACACTGCCGATGGAGGATACTTATCACGAATCAATAGATAGGTATGTATTATATTATTAATAAATTTTACACATTTTTAATGATTTAATGATAAATATAAAATATAAATAGGCAGTAACAGATAACAAATTTATGTTTAGTTTACAGCAACTGTGTTTGAAATTTGGTTAGGTTTTATAAATGTTGACAGATACAGTATCAAGCACCCTGCCATTTAAATTGTACTTATGGGCAATGGGCTATTCCCTATTAGAGTACCTAAAAAATTAAGCGTCTGCCTTAAAAGTGTGTATTAAAGTTTAATATTTTTTTACTTTTACTGATTAGTTGCTATACATTACTTGAGAGTTGAAGTCAAAAAGCGCAAGCACGTAGCTAAATATGATTTTCGAGGGATAAAGAGGAAGGATTAATTGTTTTATTTGATATACCTAGATGTTATTAATTTTATTAGAAAACAACATTACGTTTTTCATTGAAAATTCTTGTTTAATTATCAATACTTTTGTCGGTAGATATAGTATCGTATTTTATTGAATTTTTATATTAACGACCCCAAAATACACTTTTGCTGTCGTGTTTAAATGTGCTATGATGTTTGTTTTCTATATTATACACGAGTTTTTTTCAATGAGGTCCTATTGATTTCAAAAAAAAAATAACTTTAAATATATTATTAATGGTTAATAGATTTAAATATAATAAACTAAAAATTGTATAAGTTATAGACTTATACTTTGCAATAAATTATTATAATAATAATAAATTAAAAGCAATATTTTTGGTAAGAATTAATTCAATCTACTGCATAGGTAGGTCGTAGGTACCTAACTAATAGTAAAATAAATTAATCTAATGGAAATATAAATATACGTAGTATATATTAATTATGTCAATTATAAATTGACAGATTATCAGCGTTCAGAATAATTTTTCATATGTAATGAGTAGACAATGACTAATAAATAATATTTGCATATTTGCATTCAAATTTAACATATGCATTACAGCAACTTATACTCAGTTCGAGGTACATACACACGACAACTACTATATAGCATAGCCGTAGAGTTTATACTTACTTTCCCCTTTTTGTAGTGACTAATTATACAATGCACTCAATGTATAGTTATTCAATACATATTGTTTATGTTGGTTATACGGATTATTTGTTTATATATTACGAGTACTAAACTATATTTTCTTAAATATCTTTATCATCAAACTAACTCTAACGTTTTTGTTAATCCGTCTTAGGGCACTCTGGATATTCAAATAATAAATATTTTTTAATTTAAATTAATAATTAACATAATATACTTTTTATATATATTTAATAACACATATTGTTACAGGACTTCATAACTCCTATATCCTGCATGCACAGCGGCAAACCTTATGCGACAATGTTATCATAATTGTAGGTATATAATATTCATTTTCATGGCGATGCACTATATTTGGATGTAAACCGTTTGGGCGAGGGTTTATTCAACTAAAAATACCGTTTGGGCGATATGAAAATGCTCATAATAATATACATTCAACAATTAATTATTTAAATTTTCGATAATAGTGATTAATAATGATTAGCAATAATATCATCCGTATGTGTCACCAGGTTTTTACCTCGCATATAGGTAAAAATAATTTCACTTGCCCAACCGGTACAAATGATAGTCGCCCAAACGACTATTATTTTTTTGGTCAAAATTATTACCTTCGCCAAAACGACCACCGCCCTTTTGTACGAGCGACGAAGTATACGGGGACAGCTAGTATATATATATATATATATATTTTACTTTGTTTTTGTTTATATTCATAGTACCAAATGCAGAATAATACATTTCAAAATTATAGCTAGGTATTATAGGCATCATGTTTTTTTTATGAAAAACCATTTCATAACTTAAGTAAGCTTATAATATTATAGAAGATTAAATTTTTACCTGTAGTGAATCACTGTATCATACGATCAACTGTAGGCGTTGGGTATTCTGGTTTCTCCTTAACAGATGTCTTTATATAGGTGTTGACAGGCGATGAGTTAGTATATAATATTATATACATGCAATAAGGGTACTCTGAATTGAATCAAGAGGTGACAAAATCAGAAAAGCAACTGATGTTCTACGATTCCGTGATTAATACATTGATAAATAATACGGGTTTGTAAACAAATATAATTATTGAAAATTATACTCATGTATTTACTGCGTAATAATATGACGTCTACAATAATGTGCACAGATAATATAAAATAATTATTAATGAACAATTTAAATTACATCTTTTCCTTGCTTCTAAATGGAGCAATATAGCAACCACAATATATATCATGCCTAACACATATGTACATAATATTATATAGGTATATATTAAACTGTAGTTCAGTAGTTGTATGAACTATGAGATTAATCGATAAGCAGAATAATGAGACGAACAGTTTACCAGATCGATCTCGTAATAATCTAATAATCTGTAAATAATTGCCTGAAAGGAGATGATTAATTTAAATAGGTGCCTACATTAAAACAGTATTATATGTATTGGTTAGGCTTAGGTTTGGTACAGTTATACTTTTAGCTGTAAAATAAATAAATAAGCTATAGGTACTACCTATACGGGGTGATCCATCATCAATTTAACATATAACACTAAAACGTCTCATACATAAATTTAAGTCATTATAAAATAACATTTTTAGAAAAAATAAATATATTCTTAGTATTTTTTTTATAATTTTTAAAAACTTTTTCTCTTGAATGATAATATATATTTTTAATTTTGTATTCTGAAGTAAAATATTATTCGAAGTATTTTTATCAATAAAAAATAAAATTTTAGACAAAAATGTAGTTAATAATACTCGTAGTTTATTAGTTATCAATTCACACAACTTTCACAATTTAGCAACGACAACCCTTACCAGTCTCACTAAATCATACACTTAATTATTCCATATTCTGACACTGTTAAGTATTTAACTTTGCTTACCATGAGCGTTCAAACGGGGGAATAGATATGGGAGATGATAATATTTTAAATATCTATACTTACTCCTCAAATCAATCTAGACCTATATGTGAATATGAATTCAGCTATGGGGTGCAGCTGTAGCAAAAATATCAAATACTAAAAACATTCAAATTTTCCAACCAAAATCACCAACGCTCCTTACTATGTCTTAATCGATTCAAACTATTCCTAAATATTGACCTGCACGTGCCCTTAATAAAAAAGTTATAAACAATATACATTCTACCAAAAATTCCACATCTGCACACACATCCACGCGAAGCCATTTATAAAAAATCCTGCCACTTCTTGAATATCCTCCAAAAAGACTCAAACACTAGGGACCAAGAGATTTTTCTATATATATTTATAGGAAATATGATAGATATAAACATTTTCTAAAGTGCTGTTGCTAGATTAAGAGGGTTTCTTCATCAAATGCACATTTATTATTCATCTAGCATTTATTGTACCTACTACCAACGGCCTATGTACAGATTTAAAAAAAAAAGAAGAGTAGTGTAATGGATAAAAATTTTGCGGTGTGCCACTATTCCGCCTCACTTCGATCATTCAAGTGACCAAGTACTAAATTTAAATACTTGCGCGCATTGTTTGTTTTATCTCTCTGACCCACGCTCAATATAGCAATTTTGTGTTGTTAGCTTCAGTACCTAACTATTACAGTAAATTGGCCTATTATTTAAATTCAATTTAAGAATATTATTTGTCTTCTTACATGATTTTTGCGATATTTTAATTTTTAATACGAGCTATACATGAGTATACCATTAAATATTGCAATTATTTAAAAAATACTCATATCACAATCATATTTCATTTTAATATTGAAATATGGTATAAATGCCAAAGTAAGAACAGAGATAATGTTCTCAAATTTAAATTCGATAATAAACCTATTCACTCTGCACAAAGCATTAAACCTAACAACACAAGGTTGGTTCTATTGTAGTGGTAGACCACAAATTTGGTATATTACATGTGAGTCAAACAATAAATAAAATAAATAATTCGCTGACATCTTTTTAAAATTAATTCGAAATTCGGGTTGTACACCAAAAAATATTTTGTAGAATAAGGAATTAAAAGTGCATATTGTATATAAGTTTAAAAATAAAAAAAAAATGATAACGATAAATATAAACATTTTTTATATAAAATTTTTATTAAACAACATGAATTAAGTAAACAAATATTATCAAAAAAATTCATGATTTTTGAAATAATGATGTATAACAAAGTTAAATCGATCATCTGGTATAATATGTATATAATAGAGTATATTAAATATACTGTTCCCATGGTGCGTAATATACTCTTTACCAACACAATATAAATAACTATTGTTTTGTAACTATAAAAACATTATATAGTAATATGTTGTGCTTTTACGTTGTAAGCTATTATTAATTATTATTTATTATTATCATTATTATTGTTATGATAAAATTAGGTATTACCTATTATTATACATATATGCGCTGCGTGCCCGGTAAGTTAGGATAATGCATTTACCATTCGGAGAGGGGAAACAAGTGGCCTTAGGGTGCCTATAAAATTGACCAAATTTTGAAATTTAATACAATGTGCAATATTAATATATTATACACGCATAATGACTAATGAATATACATATATATCAAACATGTAAGGCTTTATAGATTCTGTTATACATCATATATCTATTTAAGTATTAAGTTACTTGCTTATACATATTTTTAAGTTTACGTAATAATGTTCGACTTGCATTTTTTTTTTAATTATGCAATTTGCACGGTGTGATGAAAACGTACAACGTTTTATTCAATTATATAAAAATTATAATTAGTTATTAATTATAATATTAAATTAATAATAGCCTCTTGGCTCTTACCTATTTAGTACTACCTACTTACTTGTATAAAGGTGGCATTCCATTCCCACCATTACTTGTGTAGACCGTGTCCGTGTGGACGTGTGGTCCATGCAACACGCAATTTTCCTTTCATTCATCAAATTAAATTGCATTGTTTAAGACTTAGGATAAAATAATTTCTCTAGTTAGTAGTTACATATTAATAACCACCTATCCAGCTATCCCGCTATCCATACGATGAAGTATATATACGATTAGACGTATAGTTGAATATTTTAAAATTTAAAATTTAAACTGTTAGATGTATTATATAGATGTAGGTATTTTGGTATTCAATATTGACAATATTTTTGAACATAGAGAAGTATTCATGAATATAATATTTTGATAACGTGCATATTGTACAATGTACCTCTGTTTGAAATCACATGTGGATCCTATCCACCTAGTTTAGTGATAGGAGTCCTTATCAGTTTTTTTTTTTTTAAATTTAATTTTAATGTTTACTTGGACCTGGGAAACTTACTGATATAGAATAACTTTCATTTTCGTACTTAATATTTTTTTTCAATAATTAAATTTAATTAAACTTAATTATTTACAACTTATATTATTTAATCAAATACAGTGACCATTAATATTGGTGCGTACCAAATATGTAAATAAATAATGTTGATAGTATATACTTAATTTACATTTTTAAGTAATATACTTAGTAAATAATAATTATTATTAATTATAAATTGTAATAAATAATAATAAATTATTATTCTTAAGTGACGTTTTCATTTGAGTTGTCTAAAGTAATGAGATGAATTGGGATTTTTATTAAAAATGTATTAATTTAATATTCCTATCCAAAATAATCGAATATAAATTGTATAATACAGTCAGTAAATACTATAGGTACCATTTTTATTATAAGCATTTACTATCGTTGGTGTAACCGGCCCTATAGTGTAATTCTTTTCAAGCCTATGGTTACTGTAATTACTAATTTCTATAATTTAAAAAATGTATAATTTGATATACTTATCTATATTGATTTAGTATAATATGTCATGGTGAAATAAAATATTGATTAAACTTAATAATTTTGTAATTACTATTATAACTTGTAATCTCATATTCTAAATACAAAATTATTAGTTTATTGATTAAATAAGAAATAAAAATTCTTTAATGTTGAAGTCATTGGAAAATATAATTTCAATTCAATTTAATTTTTTTTTTAATTTATATTAAAATATATCTGAATTAAAAGTTCAAACATATATTTTTTTTTACTTGAGTAAAAAAATTATTTTAATAATGATGTATTTGTGTTATGGTTATATATTACATAAATTATTATAATTATTAATTTATAAGCATTATATTCATTAATCAATACCTATTAACATATATATTTATTTAAGGAAAACTAGTATAATATGTCTTATACTTCTTTTTCAATGTCAAGAATGTGATGTTTATTAAATCATTACTATCGATCTACAAGCCTACATTAACATTAAAGAATTTCATTTCATTGCAATTGAGTTATAATAAACAGAAAATGAGTACTTTGGAAAATGTTATTGATGGTTTAAATGATGTTAGATGTCGAATTAAAGTTGTGACTCAAAAACAAAAGGAGGTAATCATTTATTTAACTCAATTATAAAAAGAAATTTTTTATTTTTAAATAAAATAATGAACTAGTATATTATATATACAGTGCTATGTAGAGCCAAGGCTAGTTGCTGTTAGTAAAACAAAACCTATAGAACATATAATTGGTATTTACGAGAAAGGTCAAAGACATTTTGGAGAAAACTATGTTCAAGAACTAATCGCTAAATCAACAGATGTCGAAGTAAGTATATTATTTGACATTGAGTTGGTTTTTAAATAATTATTTTCATTTTTGAATTATTTATAAAGATATTAGATAAATGTAAAGATATTAAGTGGCATTTTATTGGCCACATACAAAAAAACAAAGTTTCCAAAGTGTTAATGGCTCCCGGTTTATATGTTATTGAAACAATTGATAGTGAAAAATTAGCAAGTGCTGTAAATAATGGATGGAAAAAACTTAATAAAGAAAGTAAATTGAAAGTAATGGTTCAAGTTAACACTAGTAATGAGAAAGGTTAGAAAAATTATAATACTTAGTATTATTAGTAGTTAAATTATTTTAAATAATTTACTGTCTAACTTCGGGGTCGGCAACCTTTTTACCTACACAGGCCATAATTTAGGGCTGCGGGTTGCCGGTGCCTGGTCTAACTAATTAAATGTAATCAGTGGCGGATTAACCTTCTCGACGCCCTGAGGCACACTCAGTGTTTACCACCATCCTTTTTTAAAACTATCCATGGATCGTAGTTTAAATGGGCTAACATCAAAGAGTAATGGGTAATCGAGTATAGCTGCCCTGGGAGTGAAAAATAGTAATAGTTCAATTTTTTTTTTTTTGTTAATTTTTTTAGAATAAAAATAAAATAACATAACAAATTTACCGCCTTAGGCTTAAGCCTTGAGAGCTTAGTGGTTAATCCACCACTAAATATAATAATGAACATACAAATTAAAAATTCATGAATTGTATACTTTAAATCTACTATTTAAAATTTAAAAGTATTTACATAATTACATAATATACTAATATACATAATGTTTTAAATGACTGCATAGGCGTAACTAGTCCTTTAAGTTAGGGGAGGGGGCTAGATTCCTAAAATTGTTTTATACCAAATAGTTTTAAATTTTATTATTATTTATTGTTTCTATTGGTGTTTACAACTGACTTGAGAGATTATTTGTTTATATGAAACACATTATATTTTTTATATTGTAGGCTAAAATAAAGTTAATACTAATATGTTTATAAGTATATTTACACAAAAATTCTAGGAGGGTTGAAGAGTGAAGACATGAATGACTGTTAATTTGCATAGCATAAGTCTAGTTAAACTAATAAACATGGGTATAGAATGGTATTTTAATTTGAGTTTTATATTAAAGAACTGCTAATAATAATAAATAAATATACTAGATTTAATATTATACTAAAAAAAAAATACTGAGATACATACATTATTAATGTTTATTTGCAGAAAAATCTGGCATAACAACTGATGCAGTAGTAGATTTTTATAAATTTATTATTGAGAAATGTGACCATTTAGAACTAATTGGTTTAATGACAATTGGTCAGTATGGTTATGATTGTTCTCAAGGACCAAATCCAGATTTTTTGGTATTTATATATTAATTTAGTCTATATTGGAGATACCTAATTTATGATTTTATACGTTTTCAGGCCTTAGTTGATTGTAAAAGAAATGTTTGTGACAAATTAAAATTAAATCCATCCGAAATAGAATTATCTATGGGCATGTCTGATGATTTTGAACATGCTGTAAGTATATTATTTAACATTATTATCAATTTATATAGCATAATATAAATTTTTATTTAATTTTAATAATATTTATGGGCAAAAGCTCTTTTAACAAATTTATTATTAAATAATAACAATAAATGAATAGTATTAAATTACCTAACATGACAATAAAAAATTATAAAAAATGTAAACTGAAAACAAAGAGTCCTTTATGGCAATAGTTGGTTTTCAGTTACTTATAAGGCTATAAGATTTATTATTCAAGTCATTTGAGTTGTTCTTATATTATTATGTTATTGTTATTTTAGCTTTAAAATGTAAACGCAAAATAATAAATATATATATCATTGTTTTATATTTATGATATTTTAGATTGAATTAGGAAGTACAAATGTTCGAGTTGGAAGTAGTATTTTTGGTTTTCGTCCAAGAAAAGAAAAACAATAATTTATTTGTAATAATAATTCATTAAAAAATTAATTTGATTTATCTTATATTCATTTAATTTAAATTAGATACTTTTTCATTGTAATCTTTAAATATCTTAATATAATATTACACAAGAAACTTAAAAATACATGTATATATATATATATATATATGTATATATGATAAGCAAAAATACATGATTATAAATGTATTATAAAATTATAAAAATATTCATACGACTTATAATTTGGTTTACTTGTTTATGAATAAAATAAAAGAATGTTTTATAATATACAGACAAATTTATTATAACCCTGTTATAAATTATTTTAATTTTTAATTTTTTTATGAAGAGGCTTATTATTTTGAAGAAATGCATTATTTATAGAATTTTTGTATATTTTAATATTGAGAACTGACTTTAATAAAAAAAAAAAAAAACCAGTTTTATCAGTTTGGTAATCACTCTGCTATACAGTTGTAGGTGTTAAGTATACCTCCTCATTCACTAGTGTACTGTAATGGAAATGTAAAATTTGAATTTAATGGTATATTAATGAAAAAATATTCTTAGTGGAGACGATTTTTTGTCAACCTATATTAATGAGAATATACATTTTATACATTTATATTGTTATTATATTCATTATTTTTAATTTAAATATATGTTATTTTTAAATGTCTATCAAAAAATATTGCGCTTGTATATCTTTAAGATTTTTGATTTTCAGTGAGAATTATTTTATTATAAATCTTATAAATTTAAATTGCTATAAAAATAATCTACACGGGATCTTGCATTAAATGTTCAACCTTTTCTACCGAGTTAATTAATTTTTATCAACACTAAAATAATTCAAAAATGTATTATGCCTATAAATTGTTTATAATTTGTCTAAATAATTTTAAAGTTTCATCAAATATAGACGGCATAGTTTAGTATAAAAAATTATAATTTAAGTAATTGTAGAATGTTTTAAGTTTATATGATCAAAATTTTTTTAATAATAATTAAACAAGTAGCAAAAATTGGTTGAGGATAAATTGTTATTAGGCATTCGTTTAAATATTCAATGTTGTAAAGATTTCAACTTCAATTACACATAAAATGTTTTAGTGACTACATTAAAGTTTTTTTTTAAATTACGTTAAATAAACTTATGAGTGATTGAAGTATTAAGAATTTTCTATGTTGACCTAAAAGTACCAACTATATGAAGTTTGCGCTTGCTACAAAATAACAATTTTAAAGTTGAAAATTAAAGTATTTTTTCTATTGTGAAACATGTACACATAATCTAAAAGTATATATAAATGTAAAAAGAATAGATATTTATCTAAAATTATGAACAATAGAAAAGTAGAATTGATTATAGTACTAAATATCTACATCAATTGGTTACCTACTACTATTTATAAATTTATGATTAATGACTGTACCTACTACTTAATAATATAGGCTATACTATTTAATGGATTTGCTTCTTTTGAAAAGTACTAGATAGTACCTAGACTACTTACTAATGATTGTCTTAATAGTTATAAAATATTAATAAGTATTTTATTTAATAATTCATAAATAAATTTTTATAATCGCTTAAATGATTTCTAATCACATCTCACAGGCCTAAGTAATTCCAATAAAAAGTTAATTTTTTACAATTAAATGGATATGGTCTATAATCAGTTATTAAAACAAGCCTCTATAGGTATTAAATATTAATGAATTTCAATATTAATCCTTAGAAGTTACAAGACTATTAATCCATCAATTATAACTTATAAGTATTGATATAGTATTAAGCATTTATGATATAGGTTGATAATTTTTTTTTATCGTAAGTGTAACAGCAATTGAATTACATCTTAAGTTATTAAATTTACTTTTTGTATTTTTATGCGGACTGTAAATGTCTTTGTTTTAATATAAAAACAAATCTGAAGTTGAAACCAGGTACGAACAAAGCATAGTTCTAATTTTTAATAATTACTATAAAATGTACTTATAATTGATAATTAAAGGGGTATCTTCTTAACACTGTAACAGTTTACATTTAACTCTTTTATAATTTAAAAAAGTTATAATTTTGATCAAGATATCTTTTTTGTATATCAATATAAATAATATGTAATTATATCATCTATTATTTTCCACCTAATTGTACTAATATAACTATACATAACTGGTACATTAAATATACCAATATATACAAGTATAAATTTTAAAACTTCAGTAGTCAATTAATTATTCTTTAATCAATTAAAATTTATATTCTAATAAATAATATTATTTTAAATATACTTGTATTAACATAATAACACAATATATGAGTGTATGATAATATATTATTAGTATAGATAATTATAATCCTCTCAAGTCTTAGGCGCCAAAGTGAAATGTATAAATGTAAAAAATATTTTTCATCTATTATTTTATTAATATTACTTTAATTTATATTTTTTAAGTAAGTATTAGTCAAAAGAAAATAAGAAGTTGAAAACAATAATTACTCAAAATTATAAAAACTAAAAAACTTAATCGAATAGCAAATTTCAAATTGATCAAAAATGAACACATTTATAACTAAGGCCCGGATTTTTATGCAAATGCATATTCTTCTACATTTGACGTATAATAATTCTGATTAAATATCTTGACGTTTTGTAAAACGTAGATTCTACTGTTAATTTTTTTTTCATAGATATTTTTGCATATTTTCATCAAAATGCATAATAATTGTATATTTAGGGGTAATTATATAAAATGTGCATATTTAATAAATAATTAATAAAATATTTTTAATTTTACTCAAAGTTTGATATGTATGCCGATTATGCCCGATTGCCGACGTTCCAGACAAATATGATTCGACCGAATAAAACAAAATATTTTATTAAAGGGAATTCCGTGCAGACGTATAAACGTATTATAGACCTAACCTAACCTGTAGTCTAGCAAAATCGGGTGTCAATCTTGGAAAAAGTCTAGAATTAGTTCAAAATGTAGGAAATAAATTGAGTGAAGGAGGACGAGGTATTGAATTTGCTAAAGTTAAACTATCGGAAGTATTATCAAAAAATCCTGAATTATCACAAATAAAAAAAAATTCTGAAATTATAAGCGGAGAAATAAGAAACGATGATGAAGACCTTGCAGAGTTATCACCAGAGACCAGAAGATATTTCTTGTTTCAAATACGCAACCGTTGTATCTGCAGATGTGAAAATAAGTTTTTCGACATACAAAGTGATGCTACGCGAAAATCATAGAAGTTTTCAATTTGATAATTTAAAAGCACATTTTGTTATATCATGTTTTAATTAATACACATTTTTATACTTTATACACATTTTTAAAAATTATATTTAAATTGAATTTATTTTCACTTAATACTATATTTTTAAAATTTTTTTAAATTTTGATTTTTTTTGCATATTATTTGCATATTTTTGAATTTTTGAGTGTATATATATGTGCATATTTAACAAAAATGTTTGCATGAAAATTCGGGCTCTATTTATAATATAACATACTATTAATATATATTTACACATACATTTTAAATGAGTATACTTCATTAAGTTAATCATTAGGGATATTTGAAGATATCAGGCATAGTCTTATTACAATAGAATATTTAGATATATATATATTGATACATTAATTTTCTCAGATCAGTTTTTGTGATTTTGAAAAATAATTAATTTTTTTATAGTATGTTGTTATTAGATTGGGCGGAAAGAAAACACAATAATCTGAACAATCTATTTCAGAAAATCTGTTCTTAGAAAAACATATTCTTTATTGGCTTTTATTTTATATTTTATTGATGTAAACGCCTTTAAGAATCAAGTACAGTTCAGTGATACAATAAAGTTAACAATACAAGGTTATATGAACATAATAATATAAATACAATTTTTAAATAATTATTAAGTTAAGGTGAACAATAAGTAACATTTAAATTAAATTAAAATCAACATCGTCTATGGAAAAGATAATTACAACATATTAAGGAAACTTAGCTTACTAAATATAAGTTACGTGTATAGAATAAATTTACATTTTTCAGCTCATTACATTCTCGAGCAATACGATCTAGCGATCTAGGGGATTATTGTATCCATATGAAGTAGGTACTATAAAGTGGTATTGAAAATGTGGGATGATGCCGCAAATTATATTGAGGAACATTAAATTTTAATGAATGCAATAAATCCGGACAGGATATAACACCATTAATTAATTTGGGCATAAAGCAGATATCTATAGATTTACATCTACTAGCAAGGGATTCAAAATTAATACTGGCTTGAATTGATGATATAAACATAGACGGATGGATTTACATGACCATGCAATTTCCTCTTATACCCAATTAGCGTAGGATTCCATAGAACTGAAGAGAATTCAAGAATTGGTCTAACTAGTGAGGTATATAAAGTTTTAAGACAAATTTTAATTATTGAATTCTTTCGTGTTATGAATTATAAATTAGGTTGGAATACCACCCCTAGGTCATGACATGTATCAATTTCAATAAGTTTGTCACCATTAATATGATAGTCAAAATTTACTTTAGAATTAGTACCAAAAAATTACATTTTAAAACATTTAGCAGTATTTAACTTAAAAACATTAGAATGGCACCAATCACTCACTCTGTTTAGATCATTTTTAATTAAACTATAGTCATCAAATGAGGAATCATAGGCAAATATTTTTAGATCGTTAGCAAACAGTAGGTAATTACACGATTTAAAGCAATTACTCAAATCTATTATAAAGATGGCAAACAGCAACGGAGATAGGGTGGCCCTCATTGGAAACACCAGAAGTGACTGGTAATAGTAGAAATGAATCAGATAAAAATCCATTGATTTTTACTTGTTGAGATCTATCAACTAAATAATTATTTAATTTTTTAAATTAGATTTGTTTAAAAAAAATTGTTGTCGATTAAGGTTTTATTAAAATTTACTCTTATAAACATTATATTTAAATGAAGTTAGAAAGTATAATAATATGTCATTGGCACTTTATTAATAACTAATGATGATAATATTGATAATACTTGACAAATATCATGTTTATATTATAAATAGTATACTAAAATATATAAAAACATTAATAAAATGTGTAAATGTGTGATATAGTATGTAATGGAAATTATATAAATAATTAATTAAATTAAGTATGTTATAATAGAAAAATACATCAAATGTTTTAGCAAGCACCAACAATATATTTTTTAATGCTTAGTTCCAATAATTAACTATATTTTTAAAAGGGAGTAAATGCGATTGTTGTGATATTGAGCATATTTTTATATAATAATAAATTAACAATACATTTGTTTTAAATAAAATGTGACTAGAATAAAATACAATACAAAAATGATTTCAAGTCATTTGACAAGTTTGTTTTGATATACAAATATAATAGCAATTATTCAAATATAATAGTAATTATTCAAATATAAATATAAAGGTAAAAATTAAAAATTAAAAAATGATTTTTGTGTGAAGAACATAAATGTAATAAATTGGTATGGCAGTCTCAAGAGTTCAACAAAAGCACATAAAAATGAGTATTATTGCACAATAAGTTATCAATAATTCATTGTAAAAATTGAAAAATATGATTGGATTGTATATTTGTAAATTTTTTTTTAGTATTTTTAAAGTATTATTAATGCAAACTTTCAGGAACAATATTACGACTTTTCATGTATCCAACAAGTTGCGCTGGTATTTCAGCTAAAACTTCACGAGCTAGGTATGATTTAGCGTTCATCGGATTTTCAATTTGTTGAAAATTTTTAAATGGCACAAACTGCACTATATCTCTGGCCGCATAGATTCCATTGACTTCTAGCTTAACTGTGTCACCATCCAATTCTTCCATTGATTGAAAATCAGCATTTCCCACTCCTACAATGATAATGGACAGCGGCAGTGTGGATGCTTTGATTATGGCCTATAGAATATAATCTAATTTATCAATCTAGTTTTCTAATTGTAATGCTAACAACTACAGTAGGTATGCAATAATTTTTGTGGAAGTAGAAAGATCTGTATTTATTGAACTCATACTGAATTAAAAATTGATTTCGACCCCATAAGTTATTAATTTTACCAAAATATATTAGTTATATAATAATATTATTTATGAAGTATAAAAGTTGTCTATATTATATATGTATACACAAATATTTTTTAATGTTTTCTTTATTAGCATTTATCAGTGGATACAATAGATATAATAATATACAGCAAACAAAAAAATAGTTAATAATTATTAAAATTAACAATAATACATTGATTAGACTCAAAAATTTGTATCATAAAAAAATATTTTTTAACCAACCTTTCATTTAATTAGTTTTAGCAATCCAAATAGTATGGGTTTTAAAAGATAAAACATTTATAATGTAAATCATTATTTTATATTTATGTGTATTTCATCAATTAAAAATGTGATTATATTTATTATTAATGGTCCCATGAATATAATAAATATTTAAGCCAAGAATTATAATAGGTATGAAAAATTTGATTAATTTTACAAAGTGTGATTAAAAAATAAATTATTATACAAAATTACAATAGGTCATACAAAATACTCTTATGGGAAGTTTTTACTAAATTGCATTATTGTATACTAAAATTTTAAAGTAATTTAAAGTTTATTAACACTTTTGAAGTTATTTTTTACATAATTCAAAGTCAATAAGCTCTGATCTGATTCAGAAGATCAAAAATGTATACTGTAATTAAAAAAAACTGAATATTAAAAATAAATCTAATTGTTTTTCAAAAATGTTAATACTTGAATTTTTGGGAAAATAATATTTGATGTTAAAATAATTAATCTGCATAATAAATATTCATTTTTTTAGCTTAAAAATTGTATTAAACAAATTTTAAGTGTCAACTTATTTTCAATGATAAAATACAATTTTTAAATGTTTTCCATTTTAAACACAAGTAATAGAGAAAGTTCTAACATACTTATATCATTTTTTAAACTATAATAGTTGTATTAAACATTGTCTATGTTAACTTTGGAAAAAAATTAATACTTAATAGACTGGATATTATTAATTATAAAGTAGCTCACAGAAATTACATATATTATTTATTAAAATAAGAAATTTGTCTGAATAAATTCACAGACTTGATACAATTGTACATTAGCTCTATATAAATAAACCATATCAAACATGGTTTATTTTTTAAGATTATTATTTTTAAAAATGTGAGAATTTAATTTATAAATATCCTGAAGTTAAAAAAAAATACTATTTCCTGAACTTTTCCCCAAATTCCAATATCTTAAGTATTTTTAGTAAAGCTTAAAATGGATAAATCCATATGGTTTAAACTGATAGAATGTAAGCTAATACATTAAAATGAAATACTTATTCAGTGTTGAATTTTTTTCTTATAATATTAAATATATGAGTTTCATTTCAATCTTATGTTATACGTAACTTAATTATTTTATACAATTTTTGAAAAACCATTTATCACAAGAACTAATACTTGACATTTTTATATGTAACACAACCAAAATATCCACAATAAAAGCTATTATCCAACACTTATTTAAGACTTTAAGTTAAATTTAATATCAAATGTTTTTTAAATTGTTAAACATGAAAACTATTTTTGGTTGTAGTTAAATTATACATAGATTGCTAATATTTTATTAAAAAAAAAAAATAAAATAAAATCTCTTTTAAATACAAAATTAATATAATATAATACCTAACACTAATTAACGTAAATAATCATTAATCATTTAATTAATTAATGTATAGTGGTAAAAGGTCCTTTAAATATTATTTATTAGTCCATTTAAAAAAACCATGAAATGTATCAATTTTTTATGCAATCGGCATAAGAACATTAAATAATAAAATAAATAAAATAATTGAATAACAATAATAAAAAAAAAACAAACAATGAGAAAGGTAGTAATATATCTAAATAATTATATGGCAATAATACAATACAATTATAAATATTTCCTTGGAATAAATACATACAAAATCAAAAGTATTTTGTTTTCAGACTTATTAAAAATATTAATTAAGATTCAATATTTTGTAAGCAAATAGCACAAGAGTAAAAAGACTAAATTATTAATTAGTTGAGTATAAAACAAATGCATAATTGTCACGATTAATTAAAAATTGAAATAGAATAAATATAATTTATTGTGGCACATAATTTAAAGACCCGTGTTTATCTATGATAAATATTTAATACTTTATTTTTTTATATTCTTTGGAATAATGTTTTTAGACTTCATGTAGCCTACAATCTGATTTGGTATTTCAGCAAGCACTTCTCGGGCTAAATTTGCTTTAGCTAAAGTTGGATTATCACA
The DNA here is from genome assembly GCF_003676215.2 of Rhopalosiphum maidis. Taxonomy (NCBI): domain Eukaryota; kingdom Metazoa; phylum Arthropoda; class Insecta; order Hemiptera; family Aphididae; genus Rhopalosiphum; species Rhopalosiphum maidis. The sequence continues at coordinate 61,776,861 of NC_040878.1, read as the reverse complement.
TGACTGGAAATCTTTAAACGATACAAATTGTGTAATGTCTCTAGTTGCACGTACGCCATTGACTTCTAATGGGACTGTATCAGCATCCAGTTCCTCCATCGCATCAAAATCTGCATTACCTACCCCCACTATGATAATTGACATAGGCAAAGACGATGCATTGATTATGGCCTAAATAATATTAGTTAAAAATGAGCAAAACCCCTTCAATCTACATTTATGAGCGCATATATTAATCGTTTCCATAACTTAAGACATATCATAAAATTTGTGATAAGTACCTGCTTAGTGTGGAACATATCTGTTATAACACCATCAGTAATGATTAGCAGAATAAAATACTGTGATCCATCTTGATATGCCTGGGCAAACTTTGCAACATGGTTGATTACAGGACTAAAATTTGTTGGACCAAATAACTGAACGCTCCTAATGCAATGATGGTATGCATTGATCACACCTTAAAATTTAATATTAGTTTAAATTTGATTAAAAAATATCTAAAATAATTACGTTATCATAAGCAATGACCATTCTTCTCAATTTTATTACCTATATTGTTTTGTTTTTAAATTATATTCCCACATAATCATATTGCTGAATTTATTAATGATTATTAAATATATTTTCAATGCTTTACTGTACAAATTGGGCTTAATATCAAATTAATATGTTATATATTTACCTTCAATTCCAGCACAGTATGGATCACTGGCTTGTAAATTCAAGAAAAACTCATGAGACACTTCGCCGTGTGGTGGAATGCGAGCACCAAAACCCAAAGCTGGAAACACTTTATCACTATCATAGTCTTGAATAATATCTCCCACGGCTACTAATGCTTGTTCATATTGATTGGGTCTATTACTAAGATAATGTAATGAATTGTGATCTTTTGGATCTCCATTAGATGCTGTTAAATTAAATATCACAAAGATTGTACTAAATGAGATAGATACATAATAATACATGATTATTAATGATATTTAGATGCTAAGTTAAAACCAGTTTACAAGCCATACATTTTCACAATTACATAGATCTAAATTTCATAATTTAAATTTAATAGGTTTAGTATGAAACCTTACCTGTGAAATCTATAGCAACTGTACAATTTATCTGTGTACCATTCATTATGTAATCAAGGAATGTGAATGTTTTTTTCAACTCAAAATGATTCAGACGTATGCTTCCACAAATTTTCTGAAACATTGTAGAAATTGATATACAAAGGCAACAATCAGTATTTAGTATCTATCATTAGTTTACTTGAGTATATTTTTACTAATTAAATTTCTTCAAATTAATAAAATATGAACATGGGTAGTATCAGAACAATTGATAAACAATACTAACATTTTAGAGTTTAATAAAAATGGTTATTTTTTTGTAATAACTTATATTATAAATGGAAGGGTTTAAACCAGGGGTTCTTAACCTTTTGTAAAACACGGACCCCCGAAAAAAGATTTTTAGAAATCACAGACCCCCTACCAATTTTATGTCGAATACCTATTCTTTTTTTTACAAAACATCTAATGTTATCATAACCAAAATTATAATAATTATTTTATATTACAAATTATAGAAGTAGACATAAAAAAACATACACATTTATAATTATTTTTATTAAACCTAATTTTTCATAAAACTGTAATATAAATTATTTTATTTTTAATATTCTTAAAGCTGCCGTGGACTCTTAACATGAGTATCGCGAATCTCCATGGGACCGCGGACCAAAGGTTAAGAATCGCTGGTTTAAACATTAAACTTTAAAGAGTAAAGAATGTTATCCTAAACTATTTATTTTACATAATTTTAAATTAAATTGTTAGATAAAAATAATCACAAAACTTATTAATTTTATTTATTAAAATAATTTTAAGATTAAATAATTATAATTTTAATTTGATAAGTAATTTTCAGATAAACGATTATTAAGATTAAATTTGAACTACCAATATTTTGGATAATTTCACGATATTATAGTATTTTTAGTAGTTCAATAGTGAAATAGAGATAAAATGTTAGATTTTATTATAATATTTAATTAATTAATATTATATTTTAAAAATATAGACATAGTAACTTACTAACTTATGTTATTAAATAAATTAACTGTAAGAGTTCCGTCAACAAATGGGTTCTCACCATTTGATTATGCATGCATTGAAAATTAATTAATTACACATACTTTTATTATATAAAATGCAAATGTGTTTCTAAAAAAATAATAAAAAATTTAATTTAATTATTTTGAAATGTAATAAACTATTTAATATTTTTTTAAAAAAGATTTTCAATGAAGCATGCTAAAGAACAATTTGTTACTATAGTATGGTTTATTTTATTATTTATATAATTTAATTATTTGATTAATATATTCAGCTAGTCTTCAATTTATTTATAACATAATCTACTTACAGATGACTTAGGTTTGACACATTTATGATCATTTTCTGGTCCTGGGCCTTTTTTTAATTGATTCATTGTAACATGAAATTCTCCTGCAATATTGCAATATCATACTTTTTAATATAAATGTTATATGAATAACTTTAAATAACTTTACATGAAAGGTAAAAATATTAAAATAATAATTTTGGTATTTTCTTAACATATATATTTTTGGGCTGGATACAACAGTTTTTTTTTTTTATTAATTTTGTGACTTCATCGAAATTTGTTACATTTAAATCACCCTACTATTATTATTATTTTTTTAAACAACATTTTCACAAGGTTACTTCTAGTAAACAATAATGCATATAATTACTATTATATTTAATTATAATTTACAAAAAAAAAATATCTGATTCAATGGTTTAGCGTGCAATATAGAAAATATAAAGTTGTAAGTTTTTTATTCTTAATAAAAAAATTAATTAGCTGTCATAGGTAAGAAGTAATTAAGATATACAAATAAAAGCAAAAGTTGTTACTTATAAAGTTATAACATTGTCAAGATTTTAAAGAAATCAAAATTGTTTATAGATTTAAAAAACTAAGTATAACATTTTGAATTTTAAACCAAATAATTTTTAGTTTTTCTAAATACTAAATACTTATAAAATCTACACTTACCTATTAACGAATGATTTCCATTATATTTGAAATGATAACATACTACTTTAATATCTCTATCAAAATCAGTACCACATAAAGAACGAACCGGTAAAGTTATTGGTTTCCAAGTAGGATTGTTTGTCCAATTAACAACTTCAGTTCTAAACACTAATTGATATTGTCCATCCTCGCCAACTTTATATAATTCTAAAAATGGATAAGCTTTTGCAAACCAAGAAAAAAATCTGAAAAAATAGTAAAAAGCTATAGAAAAAATATTAATTAATAATTCAATAATATTTTATTACACATACTTTGAAATCCAATCACTTCGCACTAAATCTTTTCCATTAAAATGTAAAGTGACTTCATCATGACATGCTGGGAGTTCTTCTGCCTTTACGATAACTTGACCTTTGTTATTCGTTTTTACTCCTTTTAGAGGTAAAGTAAGTGTTACTGAAGAAACAATCTAAAAAAAGAAAAAGATAAGAATTGAATAAATGACTAATTAATAATTTAGTATATTACATGTCCAAGAGTAGTTTCACATGATCCCAAAAAATCTTGAGATTTCAGATCATGCAGGTTTGAATCTACATCATATACTTCAAATTTTATCAACTGCTGAACTTCAAAACGATATAACACATGAACCTAGATAAAGGTAAATTTATTATAATATACTTTTTGATATTAATAAATTAATATTTTACTTTTGTAACAAAATTAGGATTTAGAGAATTATTAATACATTCAGTACGACAAATTTCGATCCATTTAGTAGTTTCTGGAGTTTTCATAAACACAACACACATTGGATCAGACTTTGAAAACACATCACAGTCCAATAAGTTCCTAAAAAAAAAAAACATTAATATTACTACATTACTACTTAATACAATTTCAATCTTAAAATAATTTATTAAATATTTTTAAAGGTTTTTTATATATAATTTTTTTTATAGTAAGTTTATTGTTACTCATTATTTACAGTTTATATGTCTGTACTAAAATGAGTAGTTCAGATTTTCAGAACTAAAATAGTACTTAAATTATTTTCGTATTTTTAAAATAAAAATTATTTTACATTAAAATATTGTTAGTTATATTAAAAGTGTACCATTTATTTTAATTATCAGATATTTTTAAATTTCTAATGACTTAAAGTTACAAAAATATTTTAAATTTGAATATATGTTAAAACCATTTTGTAATTGTTATTATAATGTATTTAAAAGAATTTAAAATTAGTAATCACAGAACAAAATAAAAAAAACATTAATGACTAATACAAAGTTATACATTATAACAATTATATTTAATGTTTATGATTAAGATAATGTAGGTTTACCTACCTAATACTAAAAAAAAAATGTTTTTTTTTTCATAATTGACACACAAATAGAAAATTAAGATGAATCATTATTTACTTATTAATAGAATATTATATTTACGCTTTGCATATTTTATTAGCTATTACTCATTAGAGATATGTGTTTTAATCTCGGTTTAAATAAACTTTACATATTTTCAATGAGTAACATTAATCATGATTCTGTCCTTGATAGAAAGTAAAATTTATTCTTGCTCAAACTTACTTAATTATTAAAAAATTATTTATGCAATAGATATAAAAAATATTTAATTTATTCATAATATATTATAGAAAACTACAAAAATACTATTTGAAGTATAAAACTAAAATATATATGATAATATAATGATTAGAGGAACTTAAAATATATGCGACTCGCAACAAAATAAAATTAATACTTTCTCTCCATGACACAAAAATTATATTTTCAATATTTTTTTAGGTCCTCTATAAAGTTGTATATATGAGATAATAGCATTTATTAAATATACTATAATATACTATACTATAATTTATAAATATAATCTAGTTGCAATAATGAATTATATAATTTTTTATAATTAAATTATAATTTCTTCCTTGATTTTTAAGAGATACAAACTTATCTAGAATCTAGGTTTCTTGTACTCAGCCTCAATATTGAGAAATAATAAAGAGTTAAGCTTTTTTTTTTTATGCAAGATCTTAAATAGGACTCTATCCATTTTAATGTAGAAAGTTATATTTCTGTTGAAGTTTTAATAGACAGTGTGCATAGATGCATTCTCAATGTAACTTTATTATTTTTCTTGAAGTGGATGCATTTTGCATTAATTTGAAATTGATGTTTCTAAGTTGTCATAATATATCTTTTTTAATACTTTGGCCTTCCCACATTTCATGAAATGATTTTTTGAGCTCAGATATAATTTTATTCAAGATCACCTTAAAATTGGTTGCATTATTTTTATCAAAATCTGGACCATAGTTAATATATATATTTTTTATCTGTTTCTTGGTATTTTCAAAATCATTAAATCTATATTTCATAGTAGCCTATTTGTAATATTTTTGTTGTTGATCAATTTGTATTTAATTTATATTTTATATAAATTAATTACTGGTAAACTTCACAAACCGTATTCAAATTTTTATTTACCAACTGTAAATATTTTTGCGACAATATTTAAGTAGAATGTGATAGTTTGCTTTATTAAACCATGATTTAATAATGTCGCTGCCCTTAAAATTTGTTGTTTTCTTCCCTGTACTCTAAATGTGCAAATGGGCCAAATACTATTTATATTTTAATATCACAGTCATATTGTAGTTACTATAGTACTTAATTATCTCCCTCATTAACTCCAGAAGGTCTCACACATTTTATTAAATAAAAATTCAAAATTTAATTTTAAGTCTAAACTAATTCTGTATAAATTATTAATGCTTAACTAGGCTTCAGCATACATTATAAATTATATTTTATACAAAAACTAGATTTGTATATATTTAAGTACAAAAATTAAGCTAATAAAAATAATCTTGCCTAATAAGAATAAACTGCTAAATGACTTCTTTTAACCATTTACTATTTTTATATTGACTATTAAAAAATACATATTGTAAATTGTTTTTTTTGTATAGTATGTACAGTCTTAATATAAAAAATAAATACAATTTTTCATATTTTTGTAAACTGATAGTACTTAATATGAACAACTTCTATAAATTGTAAAACATATACATTCATTAATTATAATAATATATCCAACAATTGTATAAATATGTTGAATTGTATTTATGAATACATTTTTAAAATTTTAATGACATAATAATACAATATTATCATCAGATATCAATGATGTATGACTATAATTAATATTTATAGTATTAAAAATAGAGAAAATACACTATCTTATATATTCATTGTAGATATAGTTACTAATTTTATTTTTAAATACATTGCATTTAATAATAATTGGTATGGAATAGGCTGCTAGTGTAACATTGGACTTGATATATTGTTATTATTAAAATGAAAGTAGTTACTGTTGTATAGTCCAATCACTTTAGACTTTCAATAATATTCTAACAACAAAAAACACATATAACTTCAATATTAACACTTTATTACTGTTTTGTTTTAAAGCAAACACAACAAAATCACTGCTGAAGAATCTTTTTTTTATCTTTTTTTCATCTCTTATATATATCATACCGGCTGTGAACTGGCTGGGATCTCAGGATGCTACTGCATCCCTTGCCTAAAATATATTTTTTCCTATTGGTATAAATGTGTCTTAATTACTCTAATTATAATGAACGTGAATTTTGAAAGCAAAAGTTACAATCCTCTAAAATAAAGTTGTGGGTAGACCTATTATTCATAAAATATTAATAACAATCCTAAAGAATACATTTAAGTAGCCATTAAAGAAATAGGTTAATCAGTTTGAGCAGTTTTTTTTATCCATTACTTTATTAATTTTTTATTAACCAATGTAATATTGAGTTGGGGGGGTGGGGGTGGAAGGGCAATAAATCTGCCCCAAAATTTTTTGTTGACAAATCCCTTTAAATTATATAGCACTCCTTACCCTTTTTTACCAGTCCACGCCATCATACCTTAACCCAATGGTTTCAAACATACGACCCGCAATAAGCATACATTTTGAACAAAAATATAAAAAAAAATTAACAATTTCTTTTTACGCATCATAAATACATAAAATATTATCTAACGTTTATGTTTTATTTTTACTTGTTCAGAAATCCTATTATACTCGATACAATATTTGAAATCAAATATACATAAGAGTATGGGAACAATTATTTTCTCTCATGAAATTAAATAATTCAAAAATTCGGAATCAAATTTCAAATGTCAAACTACAATCTGTTTTACATTTGGCATCAAGAAATTCTTGCATAAATATAGACAGCTTGGTATATAAAAAATAGATGTCAAGTTTCAAGAGCAACTCAAAAATAAAAATTATCAAATATTCAAGGTATTTTTAAATTTAAATTATAATTTTTTTTTGAAAGTTTATGTTTATCATATTTTTTCAATAATAATTTGGTAGTAATAATAAGTCAAATATAAACAACTACCTTGTTTATATTTTTATAAATATTTTTGGTAATAGTAATTATAATAAAAGTAATTTCATAATATATTAAGTCACATTTAGATAAATGGATTTTGTATGTAATTTTGTCTTCTTCTTGTCTTTAGTTTTTAGTATATAAGTATAAAAATGACACTTAAAATTTGGCCTGCAAATTTTTTTTGAAAAAATAAATGGCCCGTAGGCAATTTGAGTTTAGGATCACTACGGCTTAATCTATGTTGATTAAGAGTTGTTTTAGTATATTAATATTTACAAACTAAAGATTTGAATTATTATAACGTTTATATTATCTTACAAGGGTTGCCAATCTTTTCAAACAAGTGAGCTACATTAGATATTTCAAGTACCTGGTTATCAATACTCAGGAGAATTTAGATCTTTAGGAAGAGATTTGTTTGATGAGCAAAAAAAAGGTTTAAGCTTCAAAGAACATTATCCAATGTGTTATTATGCGATCGGCCAATAATGATAAAAATGTAATATTAATTTTTATAACGATTGACCGGTTGGGGACCACCGTTATATTGCAACAACATAACTGCTTTTTAACTTATACATAAATATACAACTAATGATTAATAGTTAATACAAACATACATAAAGATACAATAGTATAATTAGTTGATTGATAAACAATTAAACAAACATGAGAAATGTATGTGGGAAATATTGATTGAAGAAGCTATTATTGAATTTTCTTATCTTAAACAAAGTACCTAATACATATTCAGTGTATTAAATGAGGGAAGTTTCTTATTCAGGTTATTCCATGTTCATAAATTAGTTATATTTTAAAATAAAATTCTACAAAAATAAGGGGAATTTTTTAAGACGTATTACATCAAAAGACAAACTTGACTTCTGTTTTAACACAAGAGCCTTAAATTAATAAATATATTCATGAAATAAATAAATAAATAAATATATTTATTAAGAAAACAAGTGAAGCTAAACTAAAATGAAATATTTTGAATATTATTTATATAATACAAAAATTAATGGTTCAAAAACTAATTTTTTTTAAATTTTTAAATTAATATCAATTTTAACTTTATAAAATATTTAATATTTTTCTATTGGTTGAATATAATTTTTTAGTTGATCAACATTGAATAAGTATTTGAATATTTTATAAAACATCCTGTAAACTGAACTCACTTAGATATGAAAATTATATTTATTTTTCTAACTGTAGGTATACTTGAATAAAATGTATTACCAAAATACTAACAGAACTGACACAGGCAGCACTACAGTAGTTACAGTTTTATGTTTTTAAAACATTAATTATACTTTCTAGTTTCTATATTGATACTATTTATGAAAATATTAATCAAAATAATCACCTGCATGACAGTGTCAGTTCGATTTCAGAAGTGGGTTCGGTGGACGAACCAGGCTTAAACACGGCCATACTGTCGGTTTTTTTGGAGATGAGGTTTTTGTTTTTAGAATGAAAAACAGACGATCGTTGCGTACAATGAAGTAATGGCGCGTAGAAAAAACCTATACAACGGTTAACTCGACCATGACTCAGGTGTGATGCTATGTCTAGAGCAAGAGATAATTGACCGAATTTGAGGTTTACAGGCTCGAACAGGCGTACACTGAGATTGACTGTAGCGCGAAATTTAATGAGTTATGCATAGATAAAAGTTGTAAGTAATGAGACACATTTTCACTACGCCTAACAACTAACAAGTGCTCCTTGCATTATCAGTTATCAATTCACGAATGGAACGTTATCAACAGAGACGGCGACGGAAAATAATAATAATAATAATAATAATATTACATTGGTATTTTCTAACGAAAACAAGAATGTATTATTAGGAGAAGACGAAAAAACATGGGCCAGTGGACCACTACAACAACAACACGATGTCTGATAACGCGGACAATACGGGTTGGGCGGGTGATAACGCAGCGGTCGGTTCCAAGGAGAATGGGTTTCGTGTGACGTTCACACTCTAGTACAGGCTGTGGCGGGTCGAACCGGGCTGTGGAAATGACGTCGTCGCCGAAATTTTAAAGACGGGCGCGCTGTCATTTGGCGGACAGGGACCGCGGAACGATCGGTCGGTACGTTGCGGTGCGGTGTGCTATCCGTCGGTTTTGGTGCGTCGGGTACCAAGGACGTTGTATACTAGTCTACGTTGATCGTCCCCGTGCGTTTCGCCCGATTGGCGATTTCCCTCCCGTCATCGCCACTGCAACTCATTGCTCACACGTACTTCTACATCTACACCGCGCTCGCGTTATAGGCGGATGTGTACTCAACAGCGTTTCGCCCGTTTCTTACAAGACAGTTATCGTCACCGTCGTGTGTAAATTATATTTTAAAACTCGTATGTTTGGACGAGTATAGAACGAACGGTTAAAGGCCCAATACACCGTTTTCGGATCTACGTCGTCCGTACTCGGTTCGCGTCCGCCCGTGTGTGTTATTAATAATAATAATATTAACACACGCTCACGCATATATATATATTTAAGTATATAAGGTCAATGGTATTCGGTGACGATATCGCGACCACACAGCAGTCTTAAATGTTGCAAACAGAGAGGATGCCCGACCTGGTGGAGGTGATGAGGATGGGCAAGGACCATCGGCTCAAGCACAGGCAGTTGCCTCTACAAGTCGATGAGAACTTGACTGTGAGTCCATCCCCCGCGTTCCTCCCATTGGCTTTTTTTGGAAATTTTAATAGCCCCCCTCAATACTTCCCATGGGACTATCCAATGTCCACCATTGATCCTGTTAGCTAACTGCCTCGACAGTTTTGTTTCAACCCCCTTGATGTTCCTTTTGAAGCCATTTCCATTGTTAGTTGTCTATTACCAGTTAATATATTATGTTTTTGAAATTAAAATGTGTTCTTAACCATACTATTATTAGTTAGTTTAAGTCTTGCGTTGTACTAGATTAATTACAAAACTTATAATACTTGTATTTTTGGTTTATTCTTGTGCTCTATGATTTCCAATTTAATCAATTATCTTTTGTTTTGCAGTTGGTGATGGATCTTAGCAACGAAGATTTGGTACAAGAAGTAAAACAAGTGCCACCATTAAAAGTTCAATCTTTGGACAGTTTTGTGAAAAAATATCGCATGCTAAATAAACGTGAACTTCAAGATGTATTAAAAGTTTCCATTAAAGAAATATTAGATATAATGAGTGAAAGTATCGACTGTGTTGGATGTCGTAGAAGGTAAATTGTATTCTATTATAATTTAATGTTTATTAATCTTAATTATTACAACACACTACTAACATAACCATTATCAGTAAAATGATAAATTTGATTTCTTTCATCTTAAACAATTCTGATCTTAAAACATGCCTGTATGAAGACAATATTTTATTTATATGTATCATATTAATAACTGTTAAAAGATATTATTTAAATTGTCAATATTTTGTTTTTTAAAAAATTTTAATTAATCAACTCTTAAAGCATTTATTTACATTAAATATTATTGACTTATAATCTAAATTTTCTAATAATTTAAAAACAGATAGATTAATTTAAATAGCTATTTGATTCATAAGCTTGGTTTTTTGGTTTTAATTGATAATCTTGAACCAATTGTTATTATTTATTAAATTTATATTCAACTACTTAATTATTCCACATCTTAATATTAATTTTTTAATTTCAAGGTTTACTCTAAATTCCATTTTTACACAATTTTAAAGGTATATATTATGTTTCAATTTTTTTTTTTTATTTTTTTTTCATGATATGTTTAAATTACCTAAAAGGTACCTAACCTATGTATAAATTAAATAAAAATAATAAAATACATTATTATGAATATGATTGTATTTCAGTGCTGAAAAATTATTTGGTGAAATGGCCAAACTTGGTCAAAATGCATTGTTTCCTCTTGTTGTAGTTAATAACAACTTTATATCTATAAGATATGAGTTTTATGATGAAGAAAGGTGCATGTATAATTTACTCCAGAATACCAATGGGTAATTTAATCAAATTTCAATAACATTTATTTCATATAATTAATTATCAAAATATTTTTTAAGGAATCGCTTATCATCAATAGCATCTAGTCGAAGGCAATCAAAAAAAAGTAAAAGATGTGTTTACCATTCCCTTGAGTCCCAGAGACTTGTCCGACCAATGGCAAGTGGATGGCAAGATATATGGAGGCATATGACTGAACCTTGCAGAGATGAAATAGTGCTTATAGAAGCTAGTAGTTTATTAAGCACACTGGATAATTATCTCAGAAAACATAGGTTATTATAATTTTTTTTTTTTCATAGGGTTAGAAACATTTTAGTTTTATAGTTAAATATTATTTTCATGGAAGTATCTTTTAAAACATTTAAAATGCTCCAAATATCATTCTTATGTTATATTTGAGTAGGTAAAAATAAACATTTAAATTAATCATTAATATTCTTCATACTTTAAATATATTTTTTAAATATCTTCCCGTATTAGATAAGAATTTCTAAATTATCAATAGTTTGTCTCTAATAAGAATTCAAATCAGTGCCTATCATATCTCGTGCATAGAACATAACTTAAATATTCAATAACAAAATTCAAGATAGTATTGTTTTCAATGGCATCTCTTAAACTTTTTTATGTTATTGATTATATGATTAAATATCTGTATGATATTTTTTAACCACTTTTAAAAATATTTTAGTAAGTAATCTTTAGTTTTTATTATAAAAAGTGTATCATTTTCTACAATGTGTTAGAGAGTGAAATAAACCTTATGAATATAATCAATATAAGCTTGTCGTTTTCAGAAATAAAAATGATCATATTTTAAATAATAATCAAATAAAATTTATATTAAATATAACAATTTCAATATTGATATTAGCTTATCAATATTTATATTAAGTTTTATTTAAAATATTGCCAATTAGATTTTGTGGTGACTGTCGTACAAAAGTGATGAAAGCATATGCATTACTTATTGAAGAAGAAGATCCGTCCAAAGAAAAAGGTTATATAGAAGAACTTTATGCCGGTATTAAAAGATGTGTTGGGGACAAACACGTCCATTTGGACACTGATATTAATTATATTGGTGCATTGATCAGCCGTGCTGAACCAGAATTAATGGGAAAGTAAGTTGTACTCTAGTTAAGTATTTGTCAAAATATTTATGAAGTAACATCAGTCGTAGGGAACGACATGCTAAAACTATCGAGATTGCTCAAGAAGAGGTTTTAACATGTCTGGGTATTTGTGTATATGAAAGATTACACAGAATACAATTAAGGATTAGAGAAGAACAATATACTTGCCAAGTTTTAGCAGCAGCAGCCATTGATGGTCTTGCTAGAAGATTTGAAGTACATAATAATTTTTAAATTTTTTCCTCAATATTGTAAAATTTATTTTATTATAAAATGTATTATTTTTTAGACTGCTATTGAAGTAAAACAAGGATTTACCAAGTTAGATCAGTTTTACAATGAATTTTCAAAAAAAGAGAAAAAGACACAAAAAAGAAAACGGCTTAGGAAGCAAAAAAGATTACAAAAAAAAGAAGACACAGCAATATTGTTGGTTTCAAGAGTATCATCACCCTGTTGTCAAGTACCTATTTTATATTATGTTATAATTATAAAAATAAAAATTTTGGTAAAATTTATTTAATATGATATAAAAAAAAATATAATGGTATTAAAATATTGAATGCATTAAATATAACAAGAAATAAAAACTAGCTTTTTAGCTATATTTAGAAATATATACAATTAAAAAAGCATTAGTCTTGATTTTACAAGTATTACATAATACTATTTAAAATTTTTAAATATAATATAATCAATCTAAAATCATTATAGCATCTTATTTAATTTACTATCATTATTAAAATTATTTTTTATAACATTTCTTAAGTTAATATAAGCAAGTATTTATATTTATTTAAAAATTTTTATTTTATTTTCATTAATCTATCAATGAAATTGATTTGTTTCTAATTTGTAATAATGTTATACACAGTAATTTGATAAATTAAAAAAAAAATGTTAGGTTGGGACTCAAAATATTTATTAAAATTCATGTGCATTTGTTTGACTGAATGCTAGAACTCTTTTCTGCCATAGATAAGGAATAATTTATGGAATAATGATTTTTACCAATAATTCTCTATTATATACCTCAGTATATACTAAATAAGTTTTTTTATCATCCAAATGCTGCATGCTTAACATTACCATACGTCCCACTTTCGAGCTTTGAGTGTCATTGTCCCCAAAAAACCTAAAATTGTCCCATTTAGAAAAAAGTCACAACCAAAAACATTGTGTAGTACCTACATTCTAGGTTTACTGTATATTTATACTGTACACTGATTTATATATTAATTTTATACTTAAAACCCTCATAGACCATAGATAAAAATGATACCAAAATAATCTAATTGAAGTCGTTATTTCCGATTTGTAGATTTAAAAAAAAATAAAAACCAGCTGAATAATTCAATCTAATCATAACATTTATTTTGTCTGTGATCATGTCTTATAATTTTTATTTTAAAAATTAATGTTTTATTCTAATAAAAACACTGTTTTTTGCTTTATATATTTTTTTAGTGTTGTCATTTTATGCATAAAATATTATGGTTCTCTTATTAAAATTTAAAAATGTCCTGCTTTCAGTAAAACAAAAAAAAATTATGACATTATCTTTGCTTCCTCTGTTTTAAAATATATGTCAAATATAACCATATTATTGGACAAAAATTATAAATTACAAATCTATTTTAGTATTTGAAAATTTTTTAATTGTTGAACCACTTACATTTATTAACTGCTATTTGGAGGTAACAAGTACTTAGACCGTTTTCTTTATGATAAAATTTAGCAAATGTCAACTCACTTATAGTTGAGAAACAATTCATGTAAAAATTATTTACTTTTTGATTTCAGTAGGCAATTAGTATATACCCATTAATTTGTATTTATTTTTATATTTATATAGAAAGAAGTTTGTTCATGTGTTGATGAAGATGAAGATGAAGATGAAATTGATTTTTGTGAAGATGATATTGATTTTGTGGATGATGTTGATGACGAAGATGATGTTTATGACGGTGTACAATCAAATGTGGGTTTTAAATATTTTAAATCTATTATTATTGACTTATGTTGATGTATACTTTTTTTTTTTTAGGAAAGAGAAGATTCTGATGAAAACTGTTTTTATGTTTATGAAGAATATAAATGTACATGTGAACTTCATAAAAGATTGAGAAAAGTATGTATTTACTTATTTACTATTATTGTTTGTAACAGTGAATAATTTATAATTTTTTAGCAACTTAAACTGTCTGGCGACCGAAAAAAAAGTGTTTCGACTCCAATTAAACCATGCAGCTGTGTTGACTGTAATTCTAAAGGGACAAGGAAATCAAAAAAGAAAAAAAATAGTGGGGAGAAAGAGAAACGCAATAAAAAGAAACAAACAAAAAGCAGCAGAAAAAATACAAAAAAAATTAAGAATCCCCCAGTTCAATTACAAAGTGAAGCAGAAGAAGAACCAATAAGCGCTTATAATATGATTGTTGATGATGATGATATTGAAATTGAAGATATGACTGACCGTCATTCTGCTGATGAGCATCAATCTGAAGGTGGTGACTGTAAGTCTAGTGTAATCAATCATGATCTACCTGGTAGCTGTAGTTCGTGTCCATCGTTATGTGATCATTCACAAGACTATGGTTATGCATCAGCTGAAAATAACAATCATAGTAATAGTACCAGCTCACCTGATGGTTCAGATGTGGCGTGCTCTGAAGGATTTTGTAACCACTCAGGTAATGTAGTGATATTTTTGTTAAAAAATATTAAATACTAAATAGAGCTCATATATTATGACTGGATAATTTATTTTTGCACCATCATAATTAGTTCTAAGTAATATATTATATATGAAATACAATTTGGAATATATAAATATTAAATTTATGGCTATATCCCTCATATTGCAATAATTGTTTATTTGATAATTTTAAGTATAAAATAATTTAAATTCAATCGTTATTTCTAAAACAAGTAACAAATATTTTTTTTATGAAAATTTGTTTTTCACCAATATAGTTAATAGTATTTTCTAATATACCAGTATAATTTTTATTTGTTTGAAATTAAACTAAAATGTTATTTAATTGTTTTTAATATACACTGGGGAAAAAGGGGGGCAACGTCACTATTGCTTTTAGTTCTATTATTAAATGAAAAAAATCATTCTTTTTTTATAAACTTGAAGTCTTTCCCGTGAATTTATTCTGCAAATTTTGCTACAGATGTATTAAATTCATGAATTTGTAAATGTTTATGTGTACACACTCCTCTTTAAATAACCTCATCAAACAGACAAATTTAAGTTTTCTTATTCTTGACCAATATTTAAAACATTTATTTATATAATTAGTCGTTTTAATGCTTTATCTTGTATTATGTTAAGTATTTCATTGCAGGCGCATCCCAATAATGTAGTTTAATAGAGGAGAAATAAAGGTTGAACATTTTTATAATTATATAACTAAAAGTTCATTGACAGATACTACTTATACTCTTTAAATACATACTTAAGAGTTTTCTTTAAATATCAAAAGGGTGGGAGAGGTTGAACCCCTAAACCTCCTCTGTGTGCTTATCTACTTAATTTGATACCAAAATATTTGTTTTTGTGTTTATTTTTAATTTAGTTCTTTTTAAGCAAATCAAGAGGAGATTTTTGATTTCAAACTATCATTTCTTTTACTATTTTACAATATTTTATATAACAACCGATCTAACTTGTTTTTTATAATGTTATTTTTAATTAATTTTATCTTAATTGTATACTCTTACTTCTTCATTGTCTTAAAAAATTCTAGTATGTTTTATTTATTATTTGGTGGTACAAATAGAGACTGAGTGTCAATCATTCATGAAATGATATTCTTGTTCTATTGAGTAAATTATGAATAAGTAAAATAGTCTATTATAGTTTAATTTAATATTAAAAAGTCAAGAAGATACATTTTTTACAAACTACAATTAAATTTATATTTGTATTTGTCCTTTTGGATTTGAATTCATTAAGAATAATTTAAGATTCTAGTATATTTTTTTTAAAATTAATTATGGTATAATATTTTTTATAGGAGATTTACCTTCATTAAAAATAAAATGTTATTCTAACATGGGGACATTATCCTGTAAGTCATTGCCACTTCAACAGTTGTTAATAGATGAACTGGTAAGTAAAAAATAAATTAAATTCACGTTGACTTGCCTTCATTAATGATTATTATTATTATTATTTTAGGAGAAAGATGCTATTGTTGTAGATGATACAATAATACCGTCAGAGGAAGTGGAGATGTACAAAGTCTGTGCAATGTTAGTAAATGAGAAACGTCTCAAACTTAGAGAAACACTTAAGAGTGGTTTCGCTAATTTAAAAGACCCTCAGTCCTTATGAGTCATTGTTGGAGTGTCATTCTCACTTCTCTTATTCCAAAACATTTTTAATAAAACCGTTTTAGTTAATTTTTTCATTATACTTATATAATAATATAGAAACATTTTTTTTTTCTTTATTTGCATTCATAAACACAATATTGCGTTAGTTAATATTTGTGAATAATTTGTTCTGACCTTTTTTGATTAGATCAATACAAATTTATTTAAGAATATTTTTTATATTATAAATTTAAATTTATTAGAGGAATATAATAGTTTATTTGATAACCATTATTAAAGAAAAAAGAAAAAAGTATGTCCCAATATTTGTTTTTGTTTAAATGTTTTGTTGTTTCCTACTTAAAATAATAATTAAGGTTTCAATTGGGTCAGTAGTAACTAAATTTGATAATTATCTCAGCTCATTATATTATATGTTAAGTTAAATTATTACGTGCCACTGTATAATTATTTGTTTTTAAATTATACATTTTGGTTAAAATAGAGGAATTTTGATATGAAAACCTTGAAAGTTTTTGGATAGAAACCTTGTTAAGATATACTAAACTTAATTTAAATATAAGTGCACATATTAGCTCTGCGTACTACCAAGGGTGGCGCATTGTTAAATAACCACATTCAACGTGTTTTTATAAGCAGTATACTTATATTTAGTTTAATCTACATTCTCTAACCAAGGTGGTCAAATGTTTTGTTGTTTAATCTTTCACACCTACATATAAATACTGAGTGATGTCAAACGAAAAAATAATTTTATTAGAATATGATATACATAATACATAAAATATGTATATTTTATAATTTGTGATATGACCTGTCGCTGTTCTTAAATAAGATGATAAACATAGTTTGTAGTGTTAATGTGATAAAATATTTTAATTATACAATATTGTGCATTTAATATCTATATTATGATCTACTTTTGGAATTAGAAAATCGGAATATAAAGGCAATACATTAATAGTAATTTATTCACGTATATGATACAAAGCAAAAAATCATATAAATATTTTATAAAATCATATAATTTTTTATACAGTCTGGTACGGTGAACTCATTTACATTTTGTTCTAACAAACATCCTAGCAGTACATTAGTGTCTACCATTTTTCCGTTAACAATGTGTAAAAAATTGTTTTTGTCTTTACCAGACCAATAAATTCTCAAGCGCTTGCTAATAAAGTCCCCAGATAAAGACAATGAAGCAACAGTAACATACGTTCTACAGCTAACAGAGTATAATTCTACTTGAGCCCTTAAACTTTCCCAGTTTTCTAATTTGGAAACTGGAGAGTAAACTATGCGATAGTCTAAACCAATATTTTCATACAGTCGTTGGTAAATGGTTAACATTTTGTCAAATTGGTCTTTGGATTTACATTTATCAGTTGAACCAATTAAAACTTCAACAGCATTTGTTTGCACAGCAGAGAAAAGTCCAATGTTTTTAATAAATGGTTTATATGATCGACCAGTTGAATACAACTTCAGAGGCAGTTTGTTTCCACCAACACACATTTTGGTAAGAAATGCGCAGAAAGATTGAAGACTTGCACCACCCGTCAAGTGCAGGTTTTTTTCACTTAAAATAAATGTTTGATCAGCGTTGTCAATGTCAGCACCACATCCTTCAATAATTATACTTCTAATAAGGTCTGAATTACAAAAAGGTATAAAATCAGACTTTTCTAAAGACTCATTGAAATAAGCCATTATTGCTTGTTCACAGAGAGATGCTTCGTTCTTAATGTAAACAATTACAGGATTTATATAATCCAAACATTCCAACGTTGAGCCAATTTTTAAATGATCTATACAGTCTTTATTATCAATTTTAATTTTTCCCGAATGTTGAAATAAAATTTTACTTTCAGATAAAGGGCACTCAGGATGTAAGCTGTTGGGTATGCTAAGACTAGGAATAACCACTTCCTTTTCTAATGTAGAAATATCATCTCTCAATGACTTTAATCTTGTCATTACTTTTGTTCTACTTTCTTTAAGCATCTGTATTTCATTACTATTGTCCTTTTTAATTTTTTTAAATTGTTCAGCAATTTTTTGTTTTTCGACATTTAAACAGACGATTTCGTCTCGTGCATTTGTGAAACTTGACCAATTATCACATATTTTATCTAAATCGATATTTAAACCCCTTAATGTAATATTATCTTTTAAAATATTTATATTTTTTAAACGATTCTCCAGATCCAAATATGGTTCAACGACAACATATGTATCTGATGTCTGATTATACGGTATATACAGTTTTGATGTACTATATTTTTTAGTTACCTTTAAAAGGGAATTAATAGAAAACAATTTTTTAATCATTGTAAATCTATATTTAATGAACAAATATCAGCAACTTGTTCAGGTTCTTTGTATTCTTCCACATTAATTGGTTGTGTAACAATGACTCTTTCTTTAGGAGCTATGTAACTGCCAAAACCAGCTGCTCTTTCGGCCTCTTCAATTGTATATGGCTCAAGTCTAAGTTCTTTAATTCGTTTCTTGTGTAATTTTGTACGGAAATGATCTTGTAAGACTTGATCACTTAAAAAGTAACGCCTAAAATATTGAATTGAAATTAGTTTTATAATAACTACTATGACTCTGTATGATTTATCTGTATAGGACATGGTACTTACGCGCAATGTATACAGTAGTGTTGTCCTTCACCAGGTTTATCAAAATCAAGAGCTTGTTTCAACAAACGGTCTGCATTTTCTTTCTTTAAGTCATTATCAACCTAGGATAAAAATATGATTATTAGTTTGGCAAACACTTATGGGGGATGGCTATAGGTAAATAAAAAATTAAAAATCATACTTTATTATTAAAATAATTTAAAGTTTTGGTATTTTATTTATCACTCAAGACAATATAATATATTTTAATATAAGCACAAGTTGTTTAACTATTTAATAACTTCATTATATTATATTGTAATATTTAAATAGTTACAATTAAATTCAAAACTAAATAATTGATATTTTAGTGCAATTTTTATTGTTTGTCAAAGAATCAAAATGTAATTTATAGATTTATATTGCAAAAGCTCATGCGAGTTATTAGTTATCATATTATCAACAGTATAATAACAAATGAAAACACATGTAACTACTAGTTAAAAATGTAAAATAAATAAATAAAAAAATTGGAAGAGGGGAATAGTAAAAATAAAAAGTCTGGTATTAATCATTAAAAAATGTAGATACCAATAAGAACTTGTATAGTATCAATTATAAAGTAAAACAATATCTCATCAT
Organism: Rhopalosiphum maidis; assembly: GCF_003676215.2. Taxonomy (NCBI): domain Eukaryota; kingdom Metazoa; phylum Arthropoda; class Insecta; order Hemiptera; family Aphididae; genus Rhopalosiphum; species Rhopalosiphum maidis. Next base: position 61,756,552 of record NC_040878.1, on the reverse strand, counting down.
GCTGTATAAATTACCTTGAGTGGAAAAAGTGAAAAAAAAATAGGTATTAATACATATATTTTATATGGATTTCTGCATTTAACATATTATAAAAAGATTTTCACCTGGTTATCATTTATTTATAAAATGAACTTATTGTGTATGAATCAATTATCCGTACAAATGTGGTGTCATTCACTTAGTACGGGCCAACTACATTATGATCGTCATTTTCACACAACTTGATTGATAATTTATATTATAATGTTATATAGCTAAACAATATCGACTTTTAAATATTTTTAGATCGCTTTTTTAATAGTCAATAGAACAATATAGATAAACCTGTATTTAGAAATTTTATCTTGAAAGCGCGTGCGCGCTGAACACAAACATCCGACCAGTTAATAGCTCAACGGCTCAACAGTCAACCGTAAAAATGCTCTATTACCTCGTCAATGTCTCTGGCTCTATGTTTGGTCTTGTATTTCCGTTTGTAGAATGTATCACCTACATGGTGTTTTTTCTTCTTCTGCGGTCCGGTCATCTGCAAGGATAAACGCGTTATCAATCGTAGTTAAAATTTGTATTAGTCGGCGACAAACAGCATGGTCAAAGATTCGACGTAGTTTGTACACTAGAAAACCACTTACATACTTACATTTTCGATAGGAAGTGACTAATACTATGCTACACACCACACAGGACTAAACAGTTGTAGATAGTTAGTAGTTACAGAGTTGTATTTTTTATGTAATGCGTAAATGCCACATGACCACATGCGTAAGTTTACTAACAATGATATTTTTCCGGATTTTCGGTTTTGAATTTTCCATAGATAACAAGATAACCATGAAATGGAAGGGTCCAGTGTTACCAGAACGTGCACAAAGTTGGCAATGAATTCGAACATTTGATAAGGGAATTGTACCGCCCGCATTATATGGGCCATGGCCCTGTGGGGCTTCATTATTTGTTTCGCAGAATACTTGTTCCCACTTACGATACTAATATAGTATAATATACCTAAATAAAGAAATGTATATGTCGGCATGTCGCATCCATATTGCGTTATTGTATGTTTCACGAAATGGAACCGTAAGTTCTCCACTTTACGTAATAACACAATATGGATTATATTTCGTGAAATTGATACTTAAACCGTCATTAACGGAACTTGTTCCGTCATTTGGATGTCCCTATAGCAAAATTTAAAAAAAAAATTGTTATATATTATTTCTAAAAAATCATTTATAATTAATTTTTCTATTATTTTTAAGAAAATATTTTACAAATATGTACTTAAATACAAACTATTATGTTTACCGACAATTTATTTAAAATTAAAATTATTATAGCTAATGTAAGTCTGAATAATATACCTTCGCTGTTTTCTTGACGTGACAATAATTCTTATCTGTTCTATTTGGGGGCGGATTTACGCATAGTCAACTTAGGCACGTACCTAGGGTGCAATATCTTTCGGGGGCGCCGCAATTTTTCAGTATATTTCTACTTTTATTTATATGATATAATTTTGCTTTATGGACATCCAAATGACGGAACAAGTTCTGTTGATGACGGTTTAGATATCCATTTCACCAAATATAATCCATATTGTGTAATTACGTGAAGTGGAGAAATCGCGGTTCCATTTCGTGAAATGGATGCAAACGTTGTCCATTTCGTGAAACGTACAATAAAGCGATATGGATGCGACATATACAATTTATACGTTTTCCATTAACCATACATTAATTAGAGTTGAAATTTTTGTTCAAGGTTAGATTGGTCGTTAGAGATATATACATAGTAAAATAATGCGTTACAACTACAGACACATATTTTTCAGATTAAATGCATAGTATAAACACTATAAACAGTTATTAAAATCGATTTATCTTTGTATCATACCTAGGTAAGTTCTATCTTTATAATTTCAAAAATACGTATACCGAAAATACCCAGATTTAACTATTATTTTGATTTTCAATTGATGGCAGACTATTTTTTATTGTAGCTGGGGAATTTGTACGAGAATATTATTAAATTATAATATTTAATACTATAATTAATTACAAAATTATGTTTTCAGTTGATCGTGCAATACAGCTCAGAAAAATTATCAAATAAAAAACAGAGTGTAGAGCATTTAATAAAAAAATTATAAAATAATATATAAAGAATAATTCGTTACGTTATTTGCCTTAAATTATTAACAACCTGTGTCAAGAATTCAGTAAATATTTATGTTACATAAGCATTTATTATAATATTATTCATTGATTGCCGATTGGATTCGTTCGAGCTGATAAAATCTTTTCAAAATGGACTTAAGTCATAATTTTGTAAAAACAAATAATTTGTTTTGGTTTAAAAAATTTAGGCACTGAAAAAATTCACGACATTCCAATTTGTCTATGGCACAGGCCATAGATACACTTTAAAGTATTAATTTTTAATTTTAAATTACCCATCTAAATACATAAAATTACGTCGTTAATAATATTTTTAATACAAAGCTATTTTACACAAACAATAATACAATTTGTGAATAAGTATAAAAAAAGGCATTATACATCTATACAACATATACATTTCCAATATTCATAATATTGAATCCTTGTAAATATTATAGTTGAACATGTTATGTATACATGTACTTGACAGTTCATTTTTGTTTATACAAATCGAAGTTAAATACAAAGAATAATAAGAAAACTATAAAATATTTATAAGCTATTTCATTATTTTAATCAAAGTTTGGAATAAAGACATAGAAATAACTATACGACATAAAATACTTACGAGGTATATAAGTAGATATTTCTATCAACTACAATATTAATATATTATGATAAACAATGTTATGCATTACCTACTTTAATAATAACAGTTTTTTTTAAACAGTTGTTAAATTGTTATTATTATTTATTATTATTATTATCAACATATTCGAGTATATTTTATTAAATGATTTATATTTTTAAATTGTATAGTTTTTATTTATTTTTTCATTTTTTTTTTATTACGTATATATTTATATAATTTCAAAATATTTTAATTATTCATTTTTGGTTTATTATAATAAATATTAGATAAATAGTTCTCCTGAGAAAAAATGTGTAGTTATTATTTTATTAATAATTATTATATTATAATATAGTTTATATCGATTGTAAAATGTCAACAATACATGCGCCTAGTCTCCAGCAATTCCGTTTCAAAACACACAGACCTGAATATACTAATGAGCACTGGTGCTCCAACAATGAATCTGTTTATGAAATCCAGGTTATCCATAATACTATAATAGTATACTAGTATACATAGTTCCCAATTGACTAATAGGTATTTTTCCTTTTGATATTAACGATATTCGGTCGTATAATTTGTACACGATTATTTGAAAGAACGTTAAAACATACAACGATTAAGTATAAAAGTACATGACAATATAACCTAAAATAAAAATATTATTCGCGATTTATACTAATTATGTGACGTTTAAAATTTAATGATTTAAATTTTACTCTTTGGATACTAAAAAAAAAATTACTCACACAATTGAAAACAGAATAATTAGGCATTTTGCATAAACAACCTGCTAGTGCTATGACATGTATCATAAAATGAATTAGTAAAAAAACTATGCATATCCAAAATATTTCAGTTTAAGCACAAAAACACTCTTAAACATATTCAATACATCAAGTGTGTCCATACATTTCTTCAACACATTTGATAGTTCATTGTCGAAATATAATCGCCAGAAAATGGAAAATAGTGGTTCCAATACAGCTCAAATAATAACAACAAAATTAATTCTGTGAAGATGTATTTAATATTTAAGACCAGTAAAATAAATAGTAGTTTCTATATATTATTATATATTACAATATGTCTGCAAGAGGCACCATTCAAACTCAGTTTAATATAATAAATATTATTATGCGCATTTTCGTATTTTAGCTATAATCCCGCTCGATTGATTGTCGATTGGTAACGTACTTATTTAGTTATAATTATAATTATCGTGGCGACGCGTATGTTTGGAGTTCATAATTGTTTGTTCCAAAACAATTTTTTTTAATTTCGAAAAATTACTGACGGTTTTTAATTTACTAACCTAATACGAATAATACGCGTATATTATGTTTAATATTATTTAGATATTTTGAACATTTTTTTTAAATTTTTTTTTTGTTTTATCTATCCATTTAAAAATACTTGTAATGTATACCAGGGGTGATCAACTTTAATAGACTTGTGATCGACCTCCGAGATTTTTAGGTTGTCGCGATCGACCAAAAAAAAAAAAAAAGGTCAATAAACAAAAAATATATTATATAATATAATATATGTACATGCGTGTTACACTTCTTTTATTCGATATCAACGTATAATCTCGTTTTTCATAGTTATTTATTGCTTTTTTCTAAATATAATTTTTATATTCCTGGGATATAATAATAATAATATAATTATTCACGAGAACTATTAATTCAACGTAAATATTATAATATTGTTTTTAAATTTTAAATCAACAACCTCTATCGAGAGTAAAAATCATTATTTATATGATTGGTGTAATGGTGTATATTGACGAGTACAATATATTAATATATACTAGGTTAGGGTGACCATTTAAAAATAATAAAAAACGGGACAGTTGGTACACCCCTCCCCCCTCTATAAAATTATTAATACTTTACCCTTTCGAGTTAATTAACCTAAGCTAAAAGTGTTCAAAAGTTTAGGAATATTTATTTTTTTATTATCATTAGTCAACACAATTTTGCATTTCAAAACTTATACAATTTTTTTTAAACAATTAGGAAAATTTTCTTTTAATTATTAAACACTATTGTTAATTTAATTGTTCTTTAGCATGGGCCTTTAATTCTTGTCTTACTGTTATTTATTATTTATAAATTTGGTTATAATACTATTTTAAATTTGTTCTATCGATCGATTTATTTTAAAAATACTATGTAATAATATGTTAAAATGGGACCATCCTATAAAAACGGGATAAAAAGCGTCCTGTTCGAAGGTTGTCGGAACAACGGGACATGATGATCAAAAAGGGGACAATCCCGTTTTAAACGGAACGTCTGGTCACCCTATAACTAGGCCTACCCAGGTTAATTTTTATCAATTACAAATACTAAACACAAATTAATTATTGTATTTATTTTAATTAAATATATATAAAATCTTTTTTAAAGGGTCTCCAGTATCAGTAGTTTTAACTCAGAGATTTAGATCAGGCATTGGTCATTGCGACAATAGACAAATTTAATGGTGATGATTTACATTTAAAGTTTTGATTTTTATAATGTTGGTGACAATTAATATATTTTGATTTTGTGTTAACTGGTATCAATCACGTTAAAAATTAAACATAGTATAAATTTAAGACTGCTAAGTGTTAACTGCATGTTGTATAAATTAAATAATGACTTGCACAGACTTCAGCGATAAAATATAAGAGATTTGGCTGTCATTTTTTATATATGTATGTTATATTGATTTTAGAAAGAAAATGTTATCAAAATATTTACCTAGTTATCCAATAATGGATGTTCACTATTCGTTTAATTTTGAAAACGTTAAAAAAATACGTATTCTTACATTTATTATATTAAATTAAAAATCTCTGTATTAAATGTGTTTATATTTTATAGAAACTCATTTAATTTTGAAATTATTTTCTACTATAAACATTAGATTTTAGAAAATATATATCAAGTTAAATTAATTATTTTTAGGCAAATTTGTATTGTTATTTTCGAACATATTTGCGTATTGTATATTCAGAAGTCAATTCTTAATATTAAGTTATTGACTTTTAATACATATAGGCCTTTTAAATATAAAATTATTGACATATTATGTATAAGTTAATAGTATATCGAATATGATGCAAATTAAAAATAGGGCTTGCCACTGCCCGTTAAAAAAAAAGAAATGTTATCCTCTAGAATCTCCATCAAAAAATTAAATTAGACGTGTTACAAAGAAGGTACGATTGTTATATTATATAATATATACTTATATATAGAGTCCTGTAAAGAAAAGTCCATGAAAATTATGTCGAATATTTAACAGCAATTCTCTGGGAGCCATGTCTTCCCTTGAATATTTTTCACATTTGTACCACTGGTCAAGTATGCATTGGATACTTGAGTTTAAATTTTAATCTATTAGTGATTTGTGGATCGATCCCGGAAGTACTGCAACTCCGAGCCAACCCGCGGTTGAGTAGGAGCAAGCCCCTTGTCTCCACCAAAAGTCAAAATATTAGTTTAACATTTGAACCACTAAATAAGTGATTTATCAGATGTTAAGCTGATAAGAACAGATACTACACTTTTGATCTTAGCCATTAGGCCGAGAAGCGATAACTGATTATTTTCAAACATTAAACTATATAAAACAACTCACGCGTCTGACGTGTGGAGGTGCATACTAAACGTATAGTCGTTAACGCGTGATTAGTGTTTTTTTGGGTACAAATAGCATCATTAACTACGATTTTGTTATAATTAGTACTGCACTAATTAATTTTAATAACGACGTTACGATGTCTTAACGCTTTTCCCAAAGTAAATTATGATCATCGTTGAAAGTACGAAAACGATGAGTTTGTACGCGCCATCTACCAGTCATACCAAGCAACAAACTTGTACGTACTGCACATCTTGTCTATTTTCTGTAATGCAATTATAATACTAAACGTTGAAAGAAATAAAATAGTTTTCGCCAGGAGAATTAGCCCGTAGTTGTCTTTGTCACGAACCAAGTGGTAAATTCTAGTCAGTAGTTTTCACAATGGTAAAAATAATTATTAATTGGCGTGAAGCGTGCGGCTATAATAACCGGTTTGGTTTGAGAACTCGTGGCTAAGGGGATGGATATGTCGTGAGGGTCACGGTGCTCACAGGTCAGTCTTCGTGGTGAGGACTATTGGTACAGTGGATAATTAATAGAGGTATTTGAACGGCTATAAAAATCGTGTCCTGAAAAGTATGTATCTTAAGTCCTCACTATACCGGTGTCATTTTACATTAAAACATTTTATAATTTTACTATACCATGATGTACCCCTCTTAGAGAAGTGCGACGTGTACCAGAATCAGTAGCTATATCTTATTTTAAAATATACATAATAAATAATGCATCTATATGATAATCCATTTAGATTCTTGATACACGCTTATATATTTATTTATTATTTCGAGTACAATAATGCATATCTTCCTTATTTAATATTTATCCGTATTAATGTGAATTTTATTCGTGTATTGCTTCAATTTTTAACTTCAATATCTTGTATTTTGAATTAAATTTTATAATTTTATTTAATTTTGTAAAAATACAAGTAGCTATTAGTTTTTAAAATTTTACCTGGGTGTAATTTACAGGAAATTGTAAGTTTCTATACGAGTGTAGTAGGTAAAAAATTCCATAGATATTTTAATTCTTACGTATGTGATATGTAAGTTTCTACATAGTAAAAAAGGTACGTACCTATGTACACAGGCGGAAGACAGGTATTTAGGTACAAAAAATATACTTAATGCATTATATTTTATTTAATATTACAATTTATAAGTTATCGAACTGATGAAAATGTCTTGAAAAATAAAAATATCATAATACCAACATTTCATATTCATATATTTTAATATAAAATATCAATAGTAGTTATTGAAGTTCTCAAATTATTTCAAGTTAATGCTTACATAAAAATAAAAACTGCAGATAGTTACCCAAAAATAAAAATCTGTCAAAAATATGCCGAAAACGAAAATTTTATAAATAAAAAAATTATAGACTTTTCAACAAATAAAATTAATCAATACAATTACGTTAAACATTTTAAGTTTTCGAAATAAACAACATAAAATATAATTTATTTTTATTTTTATATTTAAAATTTTTTTTACTCGTATTTATAAATTTTAATTTATTATTTATATTTTATTAAAATATATGACAATATCATCAAATTTATAACTCATAAAATATAGTATTTTTACAATTATTGAATAATTTTTTTATTTTTTTTACCTGCTACGTCTCGTACTTTTTGTATAGGAACTTACATTCACCCTAGTTTACAAATCACCTTTTTACATTTGATAAGAATTCAGGAGCAGTTTACATGCGTAATTTTGTGTTTACCTGTACGTTGGGCCGTTCAACCGTTGGGCGCAGTTTACAATCTAACGAAGGACCGGACTGGGCCACTGTAATACTATTCTACAACACAGTGGACCGCGTACTACGGTTATGTAAAAAAAATGTATAAATATTAGTAATTATGCAAGGGCTTATATCTTATACCAATAATACGAATCAATATAAGTTTACTAAGCGTTCGGCAGGCACGATTATCATACAAACACAGTGGAATTGTGAAAATCAGGAAATATTGTGACTCAGCTACTCAGGTTAATTGTAAACGAGTATTTAGCAAATTAAAAATTATCAAAAATCGTCTAGGCGCTTCATTATCTAATGATTGCTTGGATGCTTATTTATTAATGTCCGTAGAAAAAGAAATACTAAATGATTTAAAGTTTGAAGATATTTTGGAGATTATTAAAAACTAATTTCATACTTATTATAAATTATTATTGTACACAAAATTACATTATATAATTATAAAATTTAATTTGCCATACTGCCACTTGGTGTTACTGATTTACACCTATATATTGATATATTTTACATTTTCTTTGTAATCAGCACAGAAAAAGTTCTTAAATCCTAATTCTTATAAAATGTTGGTGAAGACAGAAATACTATTAAGAAAAATTTAATATTTTGTTAGTTTAAATTGGGCCGTTAAATGTGGGAAAATGGCCCGATTGCATACAGAGAATAGTGGGCCGAAACCCTTCCAATCCGTTCCTGGTCTAACCGCTCTGTTTTAAATTAGGTGTCCAGTGAGTCACTATTATCGGAGTCGGGAGTGTTAAATTTGAATTCAATGGATAATAATATATCATTGTGTACGAAAAATGATTCTGAATAGAGACGGTCAGCCAGCCTTTATCATTTAGTATATTTAATGGTATATTTTTTGATATTGCTATTAAAGTAATTTATTTTACTTTTGATTTACAGAACGTTGATACATTTTTTTCGAAAGTATTACATTTGTTATATTGTAAGTATTTATTTATTATAATAATATACAATATACATATTATATCAACTTAATATCTTATACATATAATTCAAAATGAAACAATACTTATCTGTAAAATGTAAATATTGTAAAACACTAAAACAGCACAATTACTAAAATTGATTCATAGTGTAAATTGTGAGTACATTAAAATAAATCAAAAACAGCATGATGAATGGTTTTTGTGTGAATTTAAATTTATATCCGAAAGTTTATTGTGAATTATTTACAAACTCGTATGTATATTGTTATAATAAGAAGTTCAACCTATCATTTTTAGAAAAAGCCTCGATGACCATTGGATTTAGTCTGTACTCTGCATTTGATCACTTTTTGTAAATAAATTACTGTATTTAATTGATTTTTGAGTGGCGTAATTCTTAATTACGGTGGTGGGAAATTCATTTCCATAATATCTGTTTGTATTTTGTTTCTTAATAAACAGGAAAAAACAAACATTAAAATACATTACTGTTGTAACTGAAATAACGTGTGGGTGTAATTTATTATTGTATTATTACCGATGTGTTTTTGAAAATGTGCGCGCGAATCTCCGTTATCATCACAAGTATTATCAGCATCACCACATCCGTTATCAATCCACACGTCACTAATAGTTGGTTTTAGGAGGTGTCGAAATGTGGTGGGCGAAAGCCGCCTTGCGTATCGCTTTCCACTCCACTGTCTCCACTTCCAAAGTGCCCCTCGGCCCCGCCACAGCGTAGAACGTAGTATCAAATTAAATAATATGGCCAGTCACAGATAATGGTGCATTTCACATTTTCACGAAGTTCATCATCATTCATCATTTACCCTGATCCAAAGTCTTGAAAGTTCTCTACGTCCGCAACCGACTGTGGTATGATGTAAACGTTTTCGCGACTGATCCCGCCTAGTGCTATCCGGTTTCGACATACCACAGATACACTACCGTTTATGTGACTGAAAAATAATAATTAAATAGGTACCTATAAAAAAAAAAAACATTTAGTCGGATGCAGGACACGAACGACGATGTACTCACGTTCGTCAACTTCAAACTCAAATATCGACATTTCAAGTATCAACTACCGTCGTATAATGGATCACAACAGTATGACTGACATATATTTGAGGAACACAGTAAACACTTACGATACGTAGTGTCAAATTTTGGGTGTCCGATCAAACAATACTACGATAAGTATCGTTAATGAAGTAAGTTGGCGTCAACATGTTTTTTTTTTTTTATGAACCAATAGCCATTGATGTTTTATTGTTTTCATAGTAGTACAGTACAGATTGAAGTTCAAATTTTGTGACAAAAGTCACAATGCAAAAGGAGGGCAAACCCAGGTTTTTAAAACACCATAGCAATAGTGTTCGAGGAGTAGCGTTTAGTCCTCGAGTATGTTAATATTGGCACTTTAAAATATATTTTTACTTTACTTAAGGTAATTTATTGTATTTTTCTAGGACCGTTACCTATTCTGCTCTGGTGCTTATGATGGTAAGGTCAATCTCTACTCCTCGTTGCGTATGGAATTACTTATGTCATATTCTATTACCACAATGGCTGTTGCAAAAAATGTAAATGCAGTTAGGTTCACATCCGATGGTTCCAGGGTAAATATAATTTAAAAACTAAATGTTAATAATGTGTATTTCAATTTCTTGTTTATAATTAAATTTTACAATAAGTATAGTTTGAATAAAACTGTCTATAAATTGTAACCAAAAATTAATATTAAAACTATTAGGCAATAACTATGAGAGCACATTTTTTTAATTATTAGTCATGTAAAACAAGTAACCAAATAGGCAATTAAAATTGTAGTTAATATTTTTTTCTGTTATTATTTATTGCCTATCTGTAGTATCACATTTATAATGTTTCTGATTTTGCAATACAGAAGTTGCAATACCACAAGAGTATTAAATTACATGTTTTAATAACCAATCATGCAAGAAATTTGCAAAAATAGAAATTTAAATTCCATTCATATTGTTATAATTGTTTTATTTTTTTAATAACATGATGTGTAAGTAATTAAATAGCTATTATTAGTATTAATTAATTTCATTTTTTGTGTTAAGTTAATTTCATGTTAGTAAACATTATATTTGCTTTTATATAATTCATTCATTTAGAGATAATATTACTGTTTTTAAATTGTTAAAGTAATTGACTGAAGTTGACTAATGATAAATTTAGTTTATATTTAGGTTGTGTAATTATTATTAGAATATATTTTTTTGAACTTGCATTTGATAATCTCTTGAATTATTTAAAATAAAAAATACGTTAAAGCCAAGTATAATAGTAAATTAAACATACTCTTAATTTTTAACTTTATTTAAAAACAATTAATTTAATTTTTGATATTCATATCATATTATTATTTATATATTTAGTACCGCAACTATTAACTCTGAAGCCCATGTGCTAAATTCATTTGGATGTCCCAAATGAATATTGTTATTTTTTACTCGATTTTTGTATTACTACAGTAATTAATTAGTACTTTTATAGTATTTTAACTTATATAAAATAATTTTTGATATTATCCTTACATTATACTAATTAAACAAGAAGTTAACCTCATTATTAAATATATATGGTTATTATGAAATTTTATTCCAAAATCAATTTTAATAATGTTATCTCTAAATTAAATACATACATGATATTTTTAGTAGATTTAAAGTTTAAAGCACTTAAAAAAAATTAAAAATTAATTAAATGAAAATGTTATTATTTTTGTGATTCGTAAAATAAATATTTATTAATAAGTATACTCGATGCTAACATTATAGCCTATAGGGTTACCTTAAAATAAAAACAATACTGAATATTATTATAACCATTATTGCAACAACTCACAATGCTCGTTACTCATCGAGTTTCATAAAAACAAAATATCGATGATCGATGATCAATACATGTATAAAACCAATCTATTAATAAACATTATAAAATACTTAATATTATTATTTTTGTATTTGATATTTGCTTACTATTTATCCTCAACTTAATAATTATGCCTGTAAATAATTTAATTTAAAAACAACAATGTAAAATCAAATAATATTTGTAGCATGAAAAAGCAAAAAAAAAAAATATTGAAACAGACAATTTAAATTTTTAGATTTTGGTTCTAGAGGCCTCTTAGAGCTGAAGATCTATAAGAATTGCACATTTTGCATATTTGCTCATCTTTTAACATACTAAAAACATGATTCATAATGGTGTATGGCATTCATTATTTATATTGTTTAAATGTTTGATTCATATAATTATTATTAGTTAAAAATAATTTTTATTGTTTAGATTAAAACGTTTATAATCAAAAACTTCTTGTATAGGTAATCATATTCAATTTCCAAAGCTCTCTCTTATATCATTAACAACATCTTTCACTTTGACTTCAAAATACCCTTAATAACTGATACCCCCGAACAATACTATAAGCATTTCAAAAATTAATATGCATGTTGTAGTTCTTCCAATAGGAGGTCTCTACAATCCGTAATTTCTGTTGTTATTATTATTGTATCATCTATTGTACTAACTTATTGGCTATTGCTCCTAGTTTTCTACATGTAATAGATTGTATGAATAAACAATTAAAAAAAATAATAATACATATATATCATATTTCTATAACTTGAAAAGCTTTTTTTAATCATAAAAATAAGATTCATTTTTAAAAAATTATATTTTTTATAGATTTTAGCTTGTACAACATCTAGAAGGCTTTCAGTTGTTGATGTTGAACGAGGAGAACAACTATTAGCCTATGATAATTGTGCAGCAAGTGGGAGGGATAGAACTGGTCTAGCTACTGATCCTACATCACCTAACATTGCAGTTTCTGTAGCTGTAAATGGCAAAGGTCTTACGTTATTAGATTTACGAATGCCTCTACCTCTAGATTATGTGTATGATGTTAGTAATCAAACAAAATGGAGCTTACAAGTAATTTTAACATTGAAATTATAATTTTCATTTTTTTCAGCTACATTCTAGTACTATTCGTGATATAGTTTTTCTAGAATCTTCGTGGCCCTGGGCAACTAGTAGCGGACTTCTCAGTACACTTGTCACTGCAGGTTCAGATGGTTGCTGTAAAGTGTGTACAATGGACGGCCGAATATTACACACATTTTATTCAGGACGTCATCTGAACACTGTTTGTCCGACACCAGAACCGTATCAAGGGTTTTTGTCAAATGGATTTTATAGTATGCTAATTATTATTTAATTAAGAATTTTATTTTTCTTAACATAATATGTATCATAATAAAGCTTTATTTTTATGATACCTATTTTAAATTAATTAATTTACTTATTGTATTTGTTTAGGTGTTATTATGAGTGGGGGTGATAAAATTACATCATATGTCCCTAATTTGGGTATTCAAGAGAGCTTTTGTGAAAATCGTGATAAACCAATATGGAAAGTCAGATACACATCAAATGGTAGTTTTCTATATTCTGTATGCGAAGGTGGCGTTGTTAGAAAATATCGAAGGTATCCAGATAGACATGAATATCTTGGAGAAGTGTATACCCATAAAGGAGATATACAAGACTTAGATATATCTCCATATGATGAATGTATCCTTTTAATATTTTAAATGTTTAACAAAATGAATTATTTTGCTAGATAATTTAAGTAATATTTTAACAAAAAGTTGATAAATAAGTGCTTAAGACAAGCAATGACAATTTTTTTTTCATGTTAGTTACATTCATAATGTAACAAATAAGGTTCAGTTTAATCCATAATTTTTTTTACATCACATAATATCAAGATTTATTAGAATTTTTGTTACTTAATATATGCAAGGCCGTAATAGGAAATTAATTTAGAGTAGCTGTTTTAAGCTAAAAAATTGTGTTCCAATTTAATTATAATATTGTATAGGTTTGTATTTGTACTTTTGATAGTAATAACTAATAATTATATTTTATTAAATTCTATTTTATTAGTATTTAATTTATATACTATATTACATTAATTAAATAATGTATAGTCTTACATTTTTGAGAAATACTATCCAGACTTTAGCAAGTTTCTTTTTCTTTACAGTCTTAGCCTGATATATTTCTTTAACAAGTCTTTGTTGTCAAACAATGTGTTTGAAATCTCTGTTTAAAATAACTTTATATTTTTATTTAATAATTAACATATTAAAATAATTAGTTAAAGAATTATTATATATTTTTTGACATTTCCATGAATTTTAATTTATTTTTTGAAGATTAATTAATATTCTATGATATTTTTTCTTAACTTAAATAATAATCAGACCTTATTACAGCATCTAAGGACCGAACAGTGGGAGTTCTACGTCTAGGAGCTCCTAGTCATGGTTGGACAGACTATGGTGAACTAACGTGATAATTTAAGCAATATTTGGACGAAATACAAAATTAGTTTAATTACGATATTTGTAAATTTGTATACTTATGAATATGTTGTAAGGGATTTTTTAAAAATATTTTTAATGCCAACCAATGCACCAAATTAATGTGTGATATTACTGATATTTAATGTAAAATGAAAATTATACCATTTTGGACAAATTTTATTAAAGAAAAAAAGAAAAAAGTATATTTATAGTTTTTTAACAAATGTAATTCTATTTTTTTTATTTTTTTAATGAACTATTAAGTATAATTTAAACCTAGATTGTTAATTACTCATGACAACTTAAACTCTTTAAATAAATATTTACTATTATTCAATAAATTTTAATACAATAAAATAGAATAATAATATTTGATCTGAGAATGCTTAAAAAATGTCTAATATAATGTACTAGTACGTATAAATTTATTTAACTTCTTAATTTTTACTAGTTATTTAACTATAATCCTCAGTGATATGAATAGGAGGAACATATGTTTTTATGTTTATGTGTTTAAAGGTGATAGTTACCTGACCTTCAATTCAATTATTTAAAAAAAAAATGACTGTATCATAAAATTAATTAACAAACAGGCTCATAACAAACATTTATTCACATTTCTCATATTACCATTAATAATATGATCGAGTGCTATTAATTATTATATTTTGTTTTATTTATAATGATTCATGTATAGTATAAACTAATGCTTAAAAAGAAAGTTCAATCAAATTATTTTGCACACAAATCATTTTTGATCATTGATCACTGTTATTAGTTTTTCTTTAATTCAATCTTACTAAATCCATATGTTTTAATTTCATTTATTGCTTTTAATAGTGTCTTTTCTAAACTCTGCGATCAATCTTTGTTTTTAGTATGAGTTTGGTGTTTTAGAAATTAAACATATTTTAATTTTAACTATAATTGACTATTCAATGTATATTTTTAAATTATAAAAAATTAAAACAATAAATTATTGTTTTACATTTATGTAAATTTTTAATTGTATTTTTTCTATTTAATAATTTAGTTAAATGTATTGATAAAAGTTACACAATTTTCTAACTCCAATATTTACAAAACTCGTTTAAATGCTTGTTTTTGAAATCTCATCAACTTATCATCCTAAGATTAAAGTATTAACTAACATATAGGTGGGTTTATTATAAAATTAAAACATGAGAAATAATGTGAAAATGTATAAGTACCAATTACTGACTAGGTGAACATTCTGTTAGGAAAACAAAGATTAAAATAATAATAATAATTTTAACGACTAGGTACTTTCCAATAATATATACTGTAAAATCCTATAGTTTAATAGGATGTTGCGCAAAATGGTATGTGAAAACACTGAAAACTATTACACTTTATAAAATAAAAATCATTGAATCCCATGCATAGTGTATTGACATTTAATTGTTAACTTAAAGACTAAAATGGATTTTTAATTTTTCGGGTATAACGGAAAATAAAAAAATCTAATATGTTGATTATAAAATCTATGTAGAACATATTATTTTCTAAAAGAAAGTAATAAGTATGCTTAACAAATAACTACTAATAATCAAAATATGGGAAAATTGATTTATTCCCTATTACCGCGCATCGCGCATGATGTACCTTCCATTTATTCATTATTGTGAATTGGTAAAATTGGTGATTTACTGATTTGTGTACGATCATAGCGTATGATGTGTGAATGCGTTAATGTATTTACTTATTGACTAATGTTCAATAGTTTAAGTAAAAATGTTTACGAGGTCTGATGTTTGACTTATTTGTAGGTAGGTACCTATTAGGTACACGTGTTGACGTATTGTCAATAATTGTGCAAGTTGAATATGATATAATATTATTTCCTAAATATAACCGCTCACAGATGATGTAGGTAGGTAGGTAGGTAACTAATAATAATATATACTTAAACCTATACGTCATATTGTTATTATTTATTTAATTATTTTAATCCCCAGCGTTGAGTAATAATTGTTTGAATGCCTTCTGCAATGAATTATGAAATATTAGGTACCTACCCATATATACTTTTGTAGACGGGTAATTTGTCTAGCAAATAATAATTCGTATTGAATCACTTTAATTCTAATTGACTATTTAATGGAGGTTAGGTACCTACGCTTAGGTATATTATAACAATAGCGGCTATAGGTTACCTACACTATCGTTAATCTCATCGACATATGAATGCATGACAAATCATTATATATTTAAAATGTAAGACGTAAGTATAGGTAAAGGTAATACTGTTATTATAACGAGCAACGGTTGATAATATTTAAAACGTTTTTTACATTACCTACCTATTATAGTACCTATCTATTTAAACAGGTCGTATTTCCAGTCAAATCGCAACGATCATTTTTTTACAAAAATGCAATTATTATATGTACTTTTTTTTACTCATTAGATTATCGCTAAAATCAAACGATACGAATTTTAGTAAATAGTAAAATAATTAATAAACATTAAATAACCTATCTATTATTAATGAAAAATACATCGTTTCAACCGTTAATGATTAAAACTTCAAAGTCGCACACAAGGGAGAAGGTCGAAGAAGTGTAAAGGCTGATAAATGTGTACGTATCTAATACCTACCTATATAATAATAATAATACATACAAATTTTCGATAGATAATAATAACCTATAATAATTTAGTTATATTTTTTTTACACAATATTTGTTACTATTTTATTACCCGGGTATATGGTCACAAATTAACTATAATATATTTTAAAGGGAACTCGGAGGTTGGGCCACAATAATGTTTCACATATAATATACAAATAGCCAATAAATATAAAGCATTTATTAATTACAGAATAAAAATATATATTTTTTTGGCACGTTATCAACAAACAATATTGAACTATGTAGATATATTGAACCTTGTGTGCAAAAGAAAATCTATAATAATTTAGGTATACAAAATCAAATAATTTATTTTCGAATATTATAACTTTCATTGTAATTATTAAAAAATTGTTATTTTAATCATTACATAGTAGGTACATAAAATACTAAACGTGAATCTTATAGTATATAGGTAACCCAACATCACAAAGGCGCATAAAGTCATTAACTTGATAAATAATTATTACTAACTAGTTTTACTATATCCTTTTTTTTTATATAAACTTAGATCTTAGCCATTGCCGAAACTGATCTTACTGTATCATTTGAAGTTAGATACCTAATTTATTATGTATATTTTGATAAGACATTCGGTCATTTAGGTTAATTTCTTGTGGACTGCAGAAGTATAGTAAATTATTAATTATATATATTTATATGTGTATATAATGTATTAGTATTGGTATATAATTTAAAATCTAAAATTTATTAAAATAAAGTGGATCAATAACCGGATTCAATAAGAAAAATTGTGTAAAATAGTGGCCCAATCACTGGGTCTACCTGTTATAAATTTATAATTTTAGGGGCTCAATTACCGTATGTCTTAGCCTTTTTGAAAAAAGGATCATTACGGCCAGATTACCAATTACCACCGATTCCAAGTAAGATCTTTTTAGGATTGACTAAATTTATTGTAATAACTTATTTGAAAAAAACTATAGAAAGTTGTTACATATATTATTCGGACTTTAGTACAGACATATATTTTATTATAATGATTACATTACTATTTATTATATATTTTTATGACAATATTTTACAGGAAAACTGAAAAATACGGTTTATTGAAAACAAATCAGTAGTCAACCAAGTATGTCCATGGAACTCTTCCAAGTTCTAACTGACAACTGTGCATAAATCGTCATTAATGTTTTAAGCAATGTATAATAATGTATATACTGTTGAGTGGTAGACCTAAGTTGGGTCTACAGTAGTATCTAGAGTTGTAATACAATTAAAAAGGTATACAAATTAAAATTAAAATTATACAGTTATGCAGTGAAATGTGCTTGCGCATATTTTGCCCAACGCATTTTAAAAATATGTATACGTGCCTATACGTATTTATAACTGGTATTTATCAAAATGAAAACTTTCCGTTATTGTTATTATATACCAAAGACACCTACTTATGTATGCACCTACTACTTAAATAATTGACCTATTATAGAATCTATGGTATGATGATAATACGATGAGTATATTATTAAATCTATCCAAAATGTAAATTACTCGTCGTGTAAGTACTACCTATTTATGTATTGAACTAAAAACTTAATCGCGACTATCGACTCTTAAAGTAATTTACTTATATATACGCGTTGTTAATCAAATATATTAGGTTATTATATAGTATTACCCAGGTACACTCGTGGAAATATGATACATAGTCCTTTAAGTCGGTCGATTAATACGCCCCAAGCTGTATATATCATCACTTCATCAGCCGCTGATAAAATTGATTTATTTCAGAGAATTACGACAAGACTGAGAAAATTACCATGATTGCAACGATAATGTATATAGTCGCTTATGAGTATATTATAATAGCAAGTAACAGTAGTATAACTGTTGATACTATTAATACTTATTATACCTATAAAGTTGTGCATAATGGACATAAGCTTTCGTAAGTATGCGCCATTGGCGTACTGCGTGTAGTTAATAAACAATTAATTATAGATATTAAATAATAACGCGTAGCTTGAAGTCCACCATTTTGAAATTATGATTATTTTTCATGGACTGCGCTTTCAGCGGCTAAGTTATATTAAAATCACTTTTTTTTTATGTTTAAAATGTATTTAAACTATTCAACATAAACAATAAGCTTAATTTATAAACTATATGAATTGATGTGCTCACAAATAAATATTTATACGTCTGGGAATTGGCCCTTGAACTTCATTAAAAGATTTCGCAAATCATGTCCAGGGTTAGCAAATAGTTTATAAGAATTTACAAGTGTAAATTATAATAAATACCAGAATGTCAACCCAGAAAGTCCAAATAGGCCTCTATAGTTGACAAGAGTTTGCGAGTAATCAGTCAATTTTTAGAATTCGATGAGTTGTACACTTGTATTTATTGAAGTGTCGTATGGGCATAAAGCGTTGAAAGCTGGTTCAGCCAATTAAATTCCAGGAATGAACTTGCAAACTTTTGCCTATTGGGAAAGTTTAAAAGAAATTTAAACATTTTAATGAAAATCATCACCAGGGGTGGATTTAACAATTTTCCGCCCCTATGTCAAATTAAATTTGCCGCCCCTATCCAAAAAAAACTTACTATTTAATAAAATATCCTCAAATAAATTATTTTTTTCAATACCTTATATGAGTAATATGCAATTATTTTTTTATTTAAGTAAACTAAAAAAAATTCTGACTCAAATATAACATCTTTTGTTTATTTTTTTAAAGTAACAATATTTATAAGAACAACATAATTATAAAAACATAATTTAATTAATATAATAAAAATAATTAATTATTTTAATTAATTTAATACATTTTATTTAATTTTAATATTTAAATTTTTAATTCATAGGTAATTTTTGCTGTTGTTACAGGTTTTTTTCTAGATTTAATTCTTGAAACAATAATGTCTTCATACTTTAATGATGACGTTAAATCACTTTCTATAGTTAATATGGCCAAGGAATTTAATCTTTCTTGCGACATAGTTGATCGTAAATAATTTTTCATTCTTTTTAACACCGAAAACGAATGTTACAATTAGTAGCTGGTATTGAGACAAATATTCGAAGGGCAATTTCAATATTTGGATATAGATCCTCCATATTACGTTCATAAATTACAAGAAATAGTAATAATGGTGTAATTTTCTTTTTATTAAAACTTGTAATTTGATGAGAACGAAAATGTAGTAGTTTATTAATAAATTATGTACCTAATTTTACAAAATTAAAATAAATATTCAACATAATTTTGCCGCTCTATGCGGCCGAATAGTTTGCAGTGCCTTAAATCCGCTCCTGCTCATCGCAGTTTGTTGCAACAATTATTTTTTGGAAAATAATGACAATTTTTCAATTACCAAATACAAGTTAAGGATGTAAAAAAAAGATTGTTTTTAGGAAAAAACATGAGTCAAATAAATATAAAAACCGTCAATAAATTCGACATTTCAAAAACTCGTTTAGTTTGGTTTTTATTGGCATCAAATCATTTATAACAATACTATAAATTAGGTTTAATATTATTTTATTCTCCTTCTTCTTCTGGCCTTCTGTTGGCGTTTACTATCAGAGTACTCTGATGTACTCTCAGAGTTTTCGCCGCCATCACAATTTCCTTCTGCTTCACTTTATCTTAAACTACCGTCTATGTTCTTGCACATCTAATTTATTGAGATAAAGAATTATCTTATTATGTATATTATAAATTATTATAATAATTCAATAAGTACCTGTTAAATTAAAAATTAAAACCGTTAAACTGATTATTATTTTAGGTTCTGTACGAAAGATATACATATGTATATAATAATATAGGTACATAATATATATTTTACACAGTTGCGCTCAACGTTTGGTATACCTATCTAATACGATATACAAACTATTATTACGTTATGGCAATTAGACACGAAATAAAATATAGTTATATTGACTTATCTTTCAAAATTTTTACAATCGTATACAATTTTTTCGTAATTTTAATGATGGTATATTTTCTCACCAAAATACCTTAGATCATTAGAGTACTATCCTGTTTATTTTTTAAAGAGATTTGCCATTTGTACATAATTATCGGTTCAATTCTTCTGAGGTTTTATGCCTATGTATAGTCGTATAGATATTATCTATAATAAATAATAATTAATAATTATAGCTATAAAATAGCTGCATACAAGTCATATTAATCCTTTGCTTGGATGTTTGTTATAGCACATCGATTGTTCCAGATAATACAATACGGCAATATTACATTATCGGAAACCGATCAATGCTGTATTAGACTGCGGGAAGAGGGAGTTGCTTATACACATAACAATATAATATACATGATTATGTATACAAATAACTACACATAATATAATAATATTATGTCGATTATTACATACCTATATGATATATATTTATATGATAGTACGTAGGTATATATAATATATATGTGACGGCGGTTCGTGTAAAATATGTAAAAAACGCATAGTATTATTTTATCGTCCACGTATATTTAAAATCAATATTTATGTTGGAAGTTTTGGACTGTTGGGTAAGAAAAATACAACCATGGTATCCACGACGAGAGTGCAAGAGCTGCATAATATACTATTATACAATTTTGTATATACGTACCTATATTATACCAATAAACGCGTTGATAGATAATATGTAGGTAGGATAATTTCGTGATACATGTATTTGCTATTATTAGTCGTATAATTATATTATACAATATACGTATATTATTGGTACTTATACGTCTGTATCAATTACTGTTCATAATAATGCGTCCGATAGAACTAAAGGAGAGAGAGGCTTTTCGCGAGTGGCGTGAATCGCGAGAACTGATGCAACTCATCAGATGACGGATTCTGGTCGATGATATACCGATTACGTGACGGCAGTGGAGTATTGGAGTATGTCATTTTATATCAATTTAATCTAATTTATAATAAATAATAATATAATGCGTACCAGCGTACCCAAATCACACAATGGCGACGACCTTGACTTGCCGATGTACCTATCTTAAAATTCGTAAAATTCTGAGAGTGAGTGCGCGACCTTCATTTAACATTGATGACATAATATAATAATAATATCGCGTAATAATAATATTATATTAAATATTGAACTTAAATCCTACGGATACGACGGATCGAACATGAAATACCTGCGGTAACCGAATGATTCATCAATGAGGGTCACCGAAATTTCACGTTGCAAAACTACAATTGTGTGTGTGAGGGGGGAGGAGGAGATAGTTTTGTGTCATGAACCTTACGCAATTCACTACACCAAACCATTTCTATAACGCAAAATTTGAACCACCACTATATTAATATAAAGCTAGGAAAAAGCGCACTTTAAATAACCTACTTGTCATTTTTAAACATTTTAATTAAAGTGTATTAAAAGACGAAGGATTTGGTTTTACATCCTTAAAAAATCCTTTGTAATTACAAGTACTCGGCACTGTAGAGTCAAAAGAAGTACTGTACATTAGTCCCAATTCTATGCTCAGCCAAAATGTTGCTTTAGGTAGGTCGTAGGTGTATTGTATTTTTATAGCATTTTAGTTTTTTTACGCTTTATCCATAATAAGATGTTTTATAATTTAGCCATTATAATTTATAACTTATAAGCTATGCAGATATCTATAGATAGTAAATTATATTGATGACTACAGGTTCGTGTAGGATTTGTATCATGAATAAAATATCAAACAAAAATGCCGTATTTTTTTGTTTCGTAACTTGATTATTGAAAAGAAATAAACGCATTTACTTATACACATATTTTACATTATAAGTGCAACACGCTCTTACAGGGTGGATATGAAAATATTTTAAAGAACGATTTAAGACCATCAAAGTTCCGTCCTAATATTTAATATTTATTTATATCCATCTGGCCATATTTAATATTTCTATATCTAAATTTGACTGAACATAATAAAATGTATATCAGGTATGTTTGTCCTATCTTATCGACATCTCGCTATTTATTATTGTGTTATACATAATTTTTATTTATCTTTTTTACGTGTTTTGACATATCTACTCACATTTAACGTATATAATCATATTGCAAAAATAATGCAATTAAAGTCTTAATAAATGTATTGTTAATATGGGTTATAATTTTGAAAATCTATAAATCTGTTGTCCTTATAACATGGTACTTATAAAATGTATACACATACTCGTACGTTTTTCCTTTATATTTGAATTATTTACAATTTTAAAATATAATTCAATGAAACTATTTAGACTAGAAATTAAACATCATAAAACTATTGTGACAAGTTAATAATAATATAATAATTGATTGATTACTATATTATTATTATACTTGGTATTTATAAGAATTCAAATATAATTGCACGCAAAAATAATAAAATTTATTATGTTGGTATGTAAATAAATGTTATTATATAATATGTAACTATATATAAATGTATGACACTTATTTTATTTCAGAAATTGAAAATGTAGACGCAGTATTATTATAGCATAGCCAATATAGTTATGTGACCCGCGATACGGTAGTGCCTCCGAATTGCACGCCAAAAAATAAAATACTACATTATACTTACTAAAATTATAATATATGTAAATATATTTTCAAACAATTAGGTAATATAAAGTGGGGAGGAAAATGTTGTTTTTTAAAAAATTATAAAAGTACAAAAAAAAAAAGAATTTTAAATGCATGTACCATCATCATGCATAATTGTAAGAAAAGTTGTATAGGGCAGTAAATCCAGACAGATCCCTTTAAGGAATGGCGCATCAATTAGGTCTTTAATTTTTTTGGCATGTAAATCAAATGTAGCTAGGTAAGCTAACCTCAGGTTTTGTCAACTTATTTTCAAAGTGGACCTCCAAACGTTATTATGTTTTTTGACCATCATGGCATCCGTCCCTCCTTACGATCTTAATTTGGCACTGCTAAAATAGCTGTCGAACAAAATTTTATTAAAAGCAAAGTGAAGTATTTGTATTCTGTATAATATTATCATAGCTAATAATGGGAAACCGCACGATGTACACCTTCTGCTGCAGTGAATAGTACGAGTGTGGTATGCACAGGTAATTGAACTTCAGTCGGAGCAGAAATGGTCGGGAGTTTACGATCGATTAAAAATGTTTATTGAAGTAACTAGGTATAGATATACATTTTCTGCATGCCGTATATATTATTATATGGACACACACTATACCTGTTGTAGAAAATCTCTCGATCGGAAACGGGATTTTGTGATTTACAACCGATGTTAGGGGGAACGGTGCGAAATCGCAATTCGCATTTGAATAATATTCAAATTCGCACGACTACTCTCCTCCCGCTAAATTATCGTATACTGGTCACGGGCCACAGCAGTACCTACATTTTATATTATACACATACATAAATTCATCCTATACCTATATAATATGATAATTTATACGATTTTACTAGTCGTCGCAAGTTTTGACTACGTATAATAGTAAATTACGTTGTATACGATAATATTATATTATACCATTCAGGTCCGGTTTCCGGGAAATCCCCGAGAACTTATCGTTATATTGAAAATATTTAAATATTATGGTGTATTGGTGTATGTGAATTTTAAAACGTTCACTTCTGTATAAATTGTAATTAATAATAATAAATAATTATTACTATGACGTTTTATTCAGCGATATAATATAATATTATAATTCACGATCAGCATACGTTTTACGCTTGAATTGATGTTTAATATTTAAGTACCTATAGCCTATAGGCTATAATATACATTACACGCGTGCAGCGTGTACTTACTAATTGATGATATAAAATTCAATATTTTGATTTTTAATTAACTATTGAAGTTTAAAATTAGCTAAATTCCGATGATTCAAATTTATTCGGTAACATTATACAATTAATTGTTACATGAACATTTTTGAATTTATTAAAGGTTGTTTCTTTTGTGTCTTGTTGTAATTGTTTTTTATTTGTGTATGGATAATGTGTAATTCTGGAATGCCAATTTTAGTTTTATATAAATAAATTAATCATTCTTATTTTTTTGTCGTTTAGCACATAAAAAATATCTAGGTATGTAATTTATGTATTAATTATATTATTAGTCACTTGAACGAGTTTTTACGTTTCAAAACGCTAAACTTTATGGAAAAATATTTAAAGGCGGTTGTTATTTAACTTATTTAAGAAAAAAGTAATATTACGCATACTAAAAAAAATCATGGTTATGTATATTATACTAAGTAAAAATGTATAACAATACTACATATAATGAAAAAAATAAATAAATTGAAATTATATAGTTCTGGGTAAAAGTGCCTTTAATCAATCAGCGTTTACACACTGAATAATATATGCTATAATATGGTTACTGGTTGATCTCGCGACGTATTTTGTGTGTACACCATGGATATGTATAGGTATACAGATGGGTAATAAAAAAAGCAATCACCGGTTCAGACGTTCAGTATACACTATACTGCAATTTGCAAGTATACATAAAAGTATATTTTTTTGTAAGTGTATGGCTATGACGACCATCGAGTATACTGGGCCATGGAAAATCGTAGAGGCCTGAAGAGGAGTACAAGAGCAACTGCTGCAGTAAAGTTTAAAATAATATTACAATCGGTTGGTCATTTCGTTTAATAACAATTATTATAAAATATATTATGTTATTTGTTCTCAATTTTTTTTGCTCATAGAGTCCTTACCTAAGTTGCTAAAAATGTAAGGCGCCCAAAAAGTAAAAACATAAATTACAAGGAAAAATTATAATAAATGATAAATAATTATGCTCAGCATAATGCAACCTAAATAATGTTGAACTTGGATGAGTCCACGGAGCCACATAATCATTCTCATAGAACCCTAATAAGGTTTTACGGAGCACAGTCTGAGAACCGCTGAATTAGATCTTCACTTTTTATGTATGTGAACTCAGATACAATGTATAACATCTTATTTAACTTATGATATTTATTCTCAACTGTCTTTATTTATATATATACACACAACACACATACACCTATATAGCCATATATAATATAAAAAAATTATAGATATATGTATGTGTGATGGTACTCTAAATTGGCGCTGATCCGAAGTTATTTAATATAGTACATAAAAACATAATTAAAACTGGTCTTGCATTGCTGAAATAGCGATAATTATGTATTACCGCATCACAGGCTGCGGATAAATCAAAATTATATACACGTTGATAATTATGCATAATTTTTTTACATACAATTCACCCTATCCGATTTTGTAATATTATTTATACATCAATATATAGTATGTTTCCTTTTATAATAAATAACAATAATACAATAATAACTTAAGTATTTACCTATAGACTATAATCATTGATTATAAATACTAGTAATTAATGAATGGGTGACTTAATGTTGAATTGAGAATTAAGAAAACTTAAATTATATATAATATTGTTATATTGTTTTTGAGTGGATAAATTCGTGGATATTACTATATACACTCCCGTAGTACTTCCTCATAGCATGGTATATACGCAATTATTCTTTAAAATGTTTAGTATTGTCGTCGAGATGTTTCTATAAAAATTTAAAAATAAAACCAAATCACCCCAACGGAACGATAAAAATACCATTTTATAATTTATAAGCTCAGGTTATATATTTTTCAGGACCTATGGACCTAATCTTTCTTTAGTGAGCGTTCAATTGTAATCAATGTAACTTTGCCGACCATCATAAATTATAGTCTCACACCAGTACCTACACGGTGATTATAATACAGATATTTGTTTATCCATCTACAGACATTTTTCGTATACCTATCGATTGGTAAACATTATAATTAATAAACATTGTCACATAAAATATAATGGAACATTATCTCCCTGCGCACCCCTCCCCCCACCATTCGAGCACTGCTAATGATCAATGTAATCAATACAAAATTATATTCCAAACTAAACGATTTTCGTGAATAATACTACCTATTCTAACATATATTTTCAAACTTGTAATAAACTTTCGTTATTATTACTTCATACGAAATGTAAGGAAGAAACTTAAATAAAGTGACAAAATCAAAGGACTGGGGGGCCTCGTTAGTTTCTGAGGTAAATGAGTCATCAGTCATCACTCATCATCTTTAATTGGGTTTTAATAATTAAAATATAATTAAAAATAATTTTAAAAACGAATTAAAAAAGGCGCAAATAGGCAAACGTGTCTAGATATTAGGATATAAAATAAATAAATACAAGTACTTAGGTACAACTAAAATATAATAAAAATAATATTGACATAGGGATTTTTTCAGGACTATATTATAATAAACTGTTTATTAGCTAGTTGTCTTAGACGAAAGTCGTTGTTAGGAAACTAAATTTATACACGATACAGAAGATAATATAATTTGTTATATTGTAGCGTTGTTATTTTTTAATATAATTTTCAATAAAGAAATTATTGTTACAAAAAAAAAACAAAACAAACGATAATACACACAAAATTAATCCCGTATCGTATCATTTTTTTGCTATATTTAGCATCAAAATTGCATAATTTATAATTATAATATATATAATATTTATATTATTATATATTATTATTATTATTATTATTATTTATTAATTAACGTCCAGTATATACAAATTGATTATGTAGTACGACCGGTAGATGGCGCGTACAAACTCATCGTTTTCGTACTTACAACGACGATCACAATTTACTTTGAGTAAAGCGTTAACGACATTATACCGTCGTTATTAAAATAAATTATTATAGTACTAATTATAACAGAGTCGTAGTTAATGATACTATTTGTATCCAAAAAAAAACACTAATCACGCGTTAACGACTATACGTTTGCACCTCCACACGTCAGACGCGTGAGTTGTTTTACATAGTTTAATGTTTTATATAATCAGCTATCGCTTCTCGGCCTAATGGCTAAGATCAAAAGTGTAGAATCTGTTCTTATCAGCTTAACATCTGGTAAATCACTTATATAGTGGTTCAAATGTTAATCTAATTTTTTGACTGTTTGTGGAGACAAGGGGCTGCTTGCTCCTACTCCACAGCGGGTTGGTCCGGTGTTGCAGTACTTTCGGGATCGACCCATATACCTACTTAGCTAAGGGAATGTGTATACATTCTGTTATATATTCAAATTCGCTATAGATAAAATTTAACCTTCACCAATGTTAAACATAAGACTAATGAGCATATTATGACCGACTATTTGTCCCATAGAGCCTAGACTACGAGTCAGTCAAACTGCTTGTTCTTACCATAACATTATTCTAAAACATTAAAACCAATAGAATCAGCTCTACGATTGACGGCTTTATTTAAGTAATGAATTAATTATTTAGATTATAAATTTATCATACATATTTTGATAATAGGTCAAACTTCTTTATACGTCGGTATTTTAATTTTAAAATTCTCAAAATTCACTTAAAGTTTTTCGAAAGTCAATAAATTAAGTTCTTTAGAGTTTAGATATATTCTTACTGATTTAATAATTAGGTAAATTATTCCTTACTATTTAAAAAGCTAACATCACAAAATTGGTTTTTCCGAACCTAGATTTGTCATGATATGCGTTTGTATGAAAAAAAAATATATATCATTTATACCTAATGGCTAATAAATCTTGTTATATTATCGATAATTAAATGTTTATATGTTTCACAGTAATACCGCTGTTTATTTTTCTTATATTTAATTGAATTTTTGACGTTTTTATTAAAGTTCTTATAATTTTTATTTGTAAATTGTTTTTATTTTCAACAACGGTGTTTTTGGCATATTATTGTTATTCTATTACCAATATGAACTAGTTAAATTAGCATAAATGAATTAGTATACGCCACGTATCGAATTTTTATCCAATCGCTCACCTATATTTTGTTAAGTATTATATTGGTGTATGTAAATATATTATGAGAGCGACCTATTAGAAATAATTGATCGTTAGTATTCAAACAAAACGAGTTGTTTTACTTAATATTACTCATACAAAACGAATTTAATATAATTCGCGTATACGCGTTGTTACAACATTTTGTATTAGATATCACCATTCGTTTTAATTAACTTCTCAGTGCTCATATAATATATCTACGACCTACTACGTACATCTATAGAAATACAGTACGACCAGTACGTAAAGTATTATCTGTTCTGTCTTCTGTGTCCTGTGGTACAGGTAGCCGAGTAGCCGACAATGTTATTAATTACACAATTCTTGATTATCTAACATATAATACGACATATTTTTTTGTGGGTAAATCCTTATGTTTTTTTTTTATTTATACATTTAGACTTCAATAGCAATGGTTATTAGCCTGTCATATGGTTTTATTATTTGTGCTTATTTAAATTTTATATAATATTAGTTTTACAATGGAAAATTACAATAAGGAGGTGGGTAAGTGCTCCGTCTTGTTCCCTCTAAGTGAGCGTCTATGGGTTAGGTATAGATATTATTATCAAGAAAAATTATTCGTTACTTACAAATTTAAAGCTAAAATCCGGTATTTATTTTTAAATTATTTAACAGCTATTTTGATCGATTGATTTTTGTAGGTTTTGTTGAATAGATATTTATTTGACTTTTTTATGTAACCATGTAGCCATGTAGGATTTCGTCTACGTGTGATTTATTTACTACTTTATAGATTCACGTTAAAATAATTGACCTGAAATATAATATCTGTCTAACCCGTTGATCGATGACATTAATGGCGAATCGGTCATCGTTGGGTGTCGTTTTTTAATGCTTGCTCGAACATACTATTTTAGGTACATAATGATAATATACTTAATAGTAATATATTATATGCGCTTGTAGTCTGTAGGCTATCATATAAAGATTTTAGATTTACCTGCCTGGGTATCTATTATAAATACTATACTTAGTACCCAATTATTAGTAATTGAAAATTAAATACTATTTCGTTTTAAAGTTTTAAAATTATTGTAGATACTTATGCCGAGTTACATAATCAAACATTTAATACTTAATCAATCAATATACCTAGCGAGTAACCAAGTTGATAATTAGCCAATAGACAATTATTGTCTCTTAAACAAGATTTAGTGGCTCTCAATTGGTCCATTAAATATGAATAAACCATTAAATTAATCATTCTTTTACGCGTCTATTTATTTATAATTTAAAATGAAATCCATAATGCGATAACAAATAAAATCTATATACAAGCATTATGATACCTGACAGATGAACAGCAGTACAGGCAGTACAGCACTGAACAATAATAATTAATAGTGCTTAGAAACGTCAAAACATGTTTTACGTGTGTCATACGATCCAACGCGTCGACGCGTGTAAATACAATATTTGTACAACTGCCCTAAAGGTTTTTTACCGATAATTATTATGTTAGGTATCAAAATGGAATGCTCAAGCTGTAACAATAGTTCAGTACATGGTTATGTACTCTTCTCGTCCGAGATCCAAACAGTACCTATACGATTGCCTGTCTACATGAACTAACCAATGCTAACTATATTAACTATTAACGCTCTGTAAAATTGTGAACATATCATTTTTGTGTAAACCAACGTCAATAATCCATGCGAAAACGTTATCTCAAACCACAATAGGCTACGTAATTGGCGCCGGCGTTATCACACGTCGTCGCTGCTCTCGGCGGCTTATCAGTAAGTTATCACATCCTATCAGCAAACAATTTGTTTTGATCGGCCTAGTTGCGTTTATTTTCATGGGACTTATTTTTTTGTGCTATCGTACTGACGCCGAACGAGTGTTTTAAGTTTTCCCACACGCGTCCCATCGTAATTCGCCCACCCAAGTGAGTCTGTTTCCGTTTTTCCATCATGGCAGCCGACTCCGTTCTTCGTCGCTGTCGGACTAGTATTCTTGTTTGGACTTACCGTCGGCAGCTATCCATATACGTTCGGAACGGTCGTTATTACCTTCTGTAGAGAGAACGTTTGTCGTGTGAACTGCTTAAGTTGAACAGAGGAAGTGAGATGGATAAAAAAATTTGTAGAGTAGCGTTTTTTTTGAAAATGCGCTCTTGCAGAGAAGACACTTACTGACAGAACCATTTGTATTTGGGTAAGCAAAATACTCAAAACGTCACTGCATTAATAATTATTGTTATTATATTATTATCATTAAGCGTTGTGACTGCACGTGATATGGTAAAATTCTCTTTTCACATTTATAGATACACATACCTACTTTGCGTATGGGTTACCTCATGTCCTTACCACAGACCTATTAAGATTTAAGATCACCGTGAAATTTAATTACATGATTTAAAAAATTATCTTAAACTGTGTGAAAAAGTCTAGTAAAATAACATAGTTTAAATAAACTTATAGAACTATGGTCTTAAAGTTTTGACCTTTGACACATAAAAAAAACTGTTTTAATATCATTTCTCATTATCACAGAGTCACCTTTATTTTGGACAATGGCATTTAATAGAAAAGTTTAAATTGTCATTTGTTCCATTAATCTTTGTCCTCATAAAACATATTGTTTTATGTATGTTCATTGTACAATATCTAGGCAGGACATAGGTAGGTACTATTGTTTAAAAAAAAATTTAAAATGTTAATTCTGTCATATTTTCATTTGTTTATTGATTTTTATGTGGAATCTATATGCTTTCCTATCATCAGTTAACCAATATTTATGCGTAATTCTAATAGGTATGTGTTAAGTAGTACAGCAAAATACTCAATGCCACCTAGAATAACAACCGCAAGGTAGTGCATTATCACCTTATAAGTGTCAATAACTGTGACCTTTGAAATAATTTATTTTAGCTGTAGTACCTATACAGTATACATGTTTTGATGACTTCTAATATTGTTTTGCATCGATATTCATGTACTCATATGAAGATATTAAGTAAATAAGTAAATAAACCTAATAAATATCAATAGATGTACAAAATTACTAACACTTCTTAACATTGATTTGTTTGATATTATATTTATCTTTTTAGCAAAAAAAATCTGAAAAAAAATTGTATTATTCTGATGACTGTGACGTGACTATATTCATTATTCTATGATAAAATGATATATTATTTTTGTTTTTATTGGATGTTAAATTATATTACCTAAGTAATTAGCTATTAGGTACATTTACCATACTAATTTAAAGTAACAAGTTGTTATAGTTTGATTATGTTATGGTAAAACATTAATTCGGATTATCTGTACAATGGCACCTATATATGAAATAAATTATTTTAAATAGTTTTTTTGCGAATCATGTAATTAGTAAATTGCATAGTAAATTTATTGAAATACAGAGAAAAACAAGTAGTTTTTTTATTTAAAGTTTAGGTAGTTTGATAAACTATTTATTAAACTACCTTGATATCATATCAATGTTTTCTTTTCAATTATTAAAATATTTATTAAATAAATTAATTTACTAATAAATTGTGACCAATTGTTATTAGTCGTTCATCTTATAATAATAGAAAGATGTCTTTTAATAATTTTAGCAATTATGTTACTTAAGTTTCAATATTTTACACATCTGAACAGCAAGCATTACATTTTAAGAAATATGTTAACCATTACTCTTGGTAGGCATAGACTTTTAGTTCAGAGTTTAAATAATATTACTAATTAGACAGTCTCAAAGTTTTTAGTAGGTAAAAATGTAAGGTATAAAAAAAAGATATAAATTAATTAAAATTTTTTTTTAATACCTACCTATAATTATTATTTTATAGTTAATGGTAAATGTTTAGAAGCTAAATTTTTCTTTAAAATTTGTATGTTACTTCATACCCGATAATTAATAATACATATTCATGATTTTTATCTGTTTTGGTTCATAAACCATAGAATATCTCAATTGATTTTTATTGTATATAATGTGTAACTAGCCATAACAACACTTTGTGTAGACTACGCAATTTTTAATATGATCTCGGCAATGGCGGTAATACCGTAATAATTATTAGGTACCTATTGCTCTTAGTAGTGTGTTTAATAGTGTATTTTGTGGTATCGTTTTTTTTTTATACACACTATCTATTTTTAAAATTTAATTAAATTGAAATTATATTAAGCATTATTCAGGATCAACAATACATTGTTAAATATCCCAGGTGGTCATATATCGGGAATTTAGAATCAATGTTTGTTGAGGTTTAATTTCGAAATGAAATATTGTTTAACAGTATCTCATTAGTTTGATGTACCAATCAATTATTCAATGTATACAATTAAATTTAATAATTTAACTACTGTAAAAATAAAATTAAAAGTAACAGTATGTCTTCTCTGATGTTTTCTTAAACAAACAATAGATATAATTATTGTTACAACATTAAATATTAAATAGTGTTTACAATTTTAATTTTTAATTATTTTCTTTTAAAATACATTTTTACAGTAAACAAATTAAAAAATGTACAATAGGTATAGAATTTCAACTGAATATTGTATGTTTATTTTAATCTAAATACTTTCTCGTCGAAGTATTTTGGATGTTGAATATATAATATATATAATTTTTTGTTTTATTATTAAACGCTTTAAAAAAATGAAGGAAATCCAATTTTTAACATGATTTTACGTATGGTAATTTAATTGAACGAATTGAAATATTAGTAAGCAATAATCATTGTTTTTATTACTAATGGTTATCTTATGATTTATGAGTTATGATGATTAAAAACTAACAATTTAAGTACCTTATAATGAGTAACACCTAAGTATATTCTTATAAATAAAGTTATTTCTAATATAGGTATACAGTTAATAACTATGTATAATAAATAATACTATATAAAATTAAAAATATTATATTTACTGTTGTATAGACTCGTCAGTCGTCTGCAGTACGCGCTGTGTACTATTTCGTATTACCTTGACCACCTTTATTGTACAGTCGTTGAAATATGAATACATTAAAATTTTTCAATGAGATATACATTATATATATATGTATACACACACACACAAACACACACACACACACTCGATATTATTTCGTACAGCGACGGTCCGTCCGATCTCTGCCGTCGTAACTACACAGTACACAGAATTATTTCAATGTAGGTAGGTTACGACTTTATGAGAATTTTTTCGTGTTGTGTAGTTAAATGCATACTTGCTTCGTAAAAAAATTTAAGTATGCAATATTGTGTTTGCAGACGTTTCCAAACATTGGTGCGTGTAAATTGTAGATAAAAGACGACCGGCCGTGTTGACCGATTAGTATACCGTTGCAGCTGTGCATGATATATAATATTAATGTTATTATTTAGACTGACGCACCACTATTTACATACACGGAGTTCTTTTGGGATGATATTTTTTGTGTTGCTTGTTTGCCATTGATGTTTAGTAATTATATTATATTGATTTGGGCTATTTGATGCATTGTTAATAGGACGTGTACCTACCTCAAACAAAACAAATGGTTTTAGGTCAAGTTTCCGACTGTATATATATGTATGTATGTATATATACACTATATACATAATATTATACTATATTACGTCTGTGTCGTAACGGTCCTGTTGAGAATTCTTAATTGAATATCGGAAAACGAAAGTGTGTTTCTAGACGGAAAATAATAATAATAATATTGTATATAATATAGATGTGTGGTGGAGGAAGGTCTGCGTCACAATACCGTCGTCGTAATGCGTGTACGTATATTATCTATATTTTAGGTATTATAAAATAATATATTGTTAACCTTTCCATAACGATAATGCCTAGTTGATTAGAATTTGTGGTGTAATATTTTATGTTTTCATAATATTTTGGTGTGATTCTTGGATCTTTGTGGTGGTGACGTTTCGACAAATGTATTGTGATATTTCTTTGGGATTAGGGTTAATAATTATAAATTTGTTATATAAAAAAGACTTGACTAGAATCCCTCATAAGCTTGGTATGCGGATGCTGTGACCCATGGGTACATAACATTTAAAACTTTCTTACAAATTTTTATTTTAATACATGGTTACATTTTACGTAACACGTTCACTGAAAACTGAAGTATTTTTAAATTTTTCAAAATTTGGGGTGGGTTGCAGTTTCTTATACCTTCCTGGCTACACTACTTGTGTATAATGTACTATTATATGATTAGCATTAGGTTTACTGTTTTTCACGTTACATAGGTACTATTGAATGGTGTGCACTATTTGAATATTTAATGTTGTTTCCGTTTCGCTTTTTGATTCGCTTTCGGTAAAATTAAAATAATTTTAAATGACGTAATATTTTATTATTTTTTTTGCATAATTTGCGCTTAGTATGTAACGTTACAATGTATATTTAAATTTAATACAACCAATAAAATAATATATGTATAAAATAATGTAACATAATATAGAATAGGTAGGATACTTATAGGATTTACAATATAAACGCAATTAACAAACAATAATAGATTTTAATGTAACATAAATATTTTATTGTTGAAGATCTAGAATAATGCGAACTAGTTTATTCAATCTAATATTGTAATATTGTAATATTTTACATTAAACATATACAAATATTCTATTACATAGTACTTATTATAGTTTATGCGAACTTGTTGCTAATTTACTAATTTCATGTAAAAATATCTGTTTACATAATTTGATTTTATTACAAAATAATATATTATTTATTGTAATAACTTTTTAAGTTATACCTATATTTTTTTAAATTATTTTTTTGATGAATCTTGATGCATAAAAATTTAATTTAAAATTAGTTTATCAGATAGTTAATAAATTTAAATTTTGGTGAGTGGGGTAAATTGTAGTCCAAGATTTTACGGGGTTTTCCTAGTCCCTCCATTCCGCTCATTTAAAATTAAAGCTGATAAATACTTTGGTATAAGATAAAACTAATCAACTACTTATTTAATAACTGATATATTTATATTTTGCTCCGGAAAATAATATGACAAATATTTACATATGTCGTCAGTCAAAAAATTAAAAATGTTTGTGATAAATAATAGTAAAAATAATTCAAATATGTTATTATAAAATGGCACACTAAAACGACCGATTTTTCAAAGTTCTATCATAGAATATATTAATATATTAGAATAAAGTATAGAATTACCATTTATCAAAAAAAAAATATAATATACTTTTTCAAGATGACTGCTAATCTTTTCTTCAAACTTGTGCCGTTTAAATTCGAAATAAACTCAAAATTAATATTATAAAGAGCTGAGTAGCTATATCATTATTTTTGTAAAATGATTATATTTTATTGCAAAATCATGTTGGTTTGATCTATTGGTTATATTTTCAAGTCAGGTAAAAATTTGCGTTTTCGTATAGTTAATAGTGATCAGGCAGTTAACGGAATCACAATTTACGGGATAAGAAATGGACAATTATAAGACAAGTTAAACATTTTAAATTTAATAATTTATGTAGGTACTTACCTACGATACGATATTATTTAAATCGTATAACAGGTGATATCCTTTTATAAATACCTACTTTTGTAAAATATGTGTAAAATATTGTATAGCTTTTATAAATTGCAAGAATTAGTATTTTGGAAGTTTATTTTTAATCGTGTTTATTGAAATGAAAACAAACAATTTAAAAGCTTATTGTACTTGCACTATACTTTAATAGTCAGGATTAACACAGCACATGTCTAAAGCGTAAATATTTAGAGAGGGCGGAGAAATTAACGAAATTATATACATTTATATTATCAGTGACCATTAGTTGCTATTAATCTTACTAATTTCTTAATTTTTAACATTAATTAATTAACTATGATATATTTTCCTTCAGTAGTTTGGAAAAATACGTAAAAGCGTTAGAAGTAAGTATACAATAGGTATTTGCTTAATTGCTTACAGATGGAAATTATAGGATTTGTCAGGTGTTTGTAGCTTTTGGTGTGGTTTGAATTTTTATATTTTAATAATTAATGATTACGATAGAATTTATTTTCAAACTATAGTAGAGTTCAATATAATATTATTGAGTTATATATAAAGGATAATTTATCTTAGTTAAATCTCTGCTTGTTTTCGACTTCAATTGGTATTGAAAATCTACATTTTTATTTAGAATAGTAAGTACTGTTATTATGAAATTGGTGAAGAGGGGGGTCATATTCACTAGTATATTGTTGATAATATATATTTATATGTATAACTTAAATGATTATTCACAAATTATCGAATTAGTAACCTTCGCATTTTTTTTTAAATTAAAAAAAATGAACTAATTTTTTAATAAATTCTGTGTATATTTCAATATTTTTCAGTAATTTATAATTATGTACTTGTATTATTTTAGTATACGTATACTAACGTACGTTAGTTATGTGCAGTTTCTTCTGTACAGGTGCAGTGTATTCAAGTGTTCATATAATATATAATTATATGTCCTCCAGGAATTGCGTGGTTATATATATTTTTTGTCTTGTATCGAATATTTTGCATAAATTAATATTAACTGTTGTTTTATTTTAAGCCGTTTACTTTTTTTG
Organism: Rhopalosiphum maidis; assembly: GCF_003676215.2. Lineage (NCBI taxonomy): Eukaryota > Metazoa > Arthropoda > Insecta > Hemiptera > Aphididae > Rhopalosiphum > Rhopalosiphum maidis. Next base: position 61,718,812 of record NC_040878.1, on the reverse strand, counting down.
TAGAATTCAAGCAATATATTTTTTTTATTGTTAACAGTTATGTTCCTTTTACATATATACATATTATATATGATATATATTTTTGTTAAATTTTTTTGAAAATTGGATATAACATATAAGGAATACTGTCTGTCTCGAGTACCGCTTGAAATAGGTGCATTAGTGGTAAAAAGTTGCCGACAGACATGCCCCCCTCCATGATAAGTATGATGCGTATTTCTTTGTATATAGCGTCTCATGTCCGATATTGGATTTGATGACTGATTTTATCAGTCGTTGAATGTATCACGTGTTACGCCATATTATGCAGACCTTAGGATATCCGACCTTGTCCACAGTTTTCAAACAATGTTCCAGCGCACAATAATTATCATGTTCGTTATTGCCGTTCGTGTGTAGGTTCGATAATTTGATTTACAACCATTGGTCATCGTTGAGGTTGATTTTTTTTCTTAAGGTTATTAATTATTATTCATATTATTAATTGTTACTTTGTGCAGCATGTGTATCTATTTAAACATATATAAATATAATATACAACAGTCATTATCGTAATAATAATCATCATTGTTTTTACGACCCTTCAACGATTTACTCACTATTTGTCTCGAGGGTCTATTTTTTGATAGAGTCCGTGTAGACACATTTCACATCACCCATCACTGGAACTGCACATATTATAGCCAAAAATAATGTGTTTCTTAAGACTTTTAGTTTATTTTTATCAAGCGTTGTAATACGTCATTTGTTTAAAAAAATTATCCATGGTAGCGTGGTTAACGGGCATTGTAATATAGTTATTTTATTTCTATTTTATATACATATGCATCACGTATGATCGAAGGGTATTAATAAAAACTATAGTAATAATATGTATGACAATAATAATAATGAATAATTATATTAATAAATAGTAATTTAATCATTATTGTTTTTAGCAACGATAAATATATAGACACAATTATATAGTGTTTTTAGCGTGGTAATAATAATATTGTCGAGGAAAAACATTACTCGTGTTTCAGTTTGTTCACCTCTATTTATTGGCAATTTGCCATTTTAGTAGGTAACTTTTTGGTATTCTCAAATATTTTCCTTGTGTTGTCGTTGTATGATGCGTTAAGCTTACAAACGGCCATTATTATATTAGTTCTTCTGTAATCAGCTGTCGACAAAAAAATGTCAAAGCGAGATAAACATAGAACAGCATATATATACGTATATACAATGCATAATATATGTATAAATACATGCATGATGTATGGTTGACTTATTTCTTTTAAAATCCGAATAAATTTAAAAAGTATCGAATTGTTTAGTTGGTATATATAAAACCGCACTAGGTTTGATATATATATATATATATATCTATCAACTAATAATGCCAAATAATTTCTGTTTTGACATATGAATTGGCCGTTTTTTTTAATAATATTATTTTGATTTTTGGTCGGACATTTTCATCAATAAATCACGGGTGAAACAGCGTAGTATTTAATGTTTATTATCTGAACTATAGTCTCCATATATCTCGTCCAGTTTTATTACACCATGTTATTATACTATATTGCAGTGGCGTATATAGAAATTAATTTCAGGGGGGTTAAAAAAAATTTCTATTTTTAAAATCCAATTTATTATACAATTAAAATCAATGCCCGTACCAACCATACATTTCGGGAGAGGTTTGAACCCCTACCCCCCTATAAACGCCTATATTGTATTTTTATAGATTTTGGTTGAACAACGCGACTATTCGAACAATCGATTGCGCATCAAACGTTACAAACTGTCGATGGCGTGCTCGAGACCAATACCAATGGATTGTAGGTACCTATATAATAATAATAGTCATTTTTAAAATCGCATGTCGTTGCGCCATGCTTGTAACAATATTTGCGGCACACGGTTTTGTATACGAAGGATTTGTAGGTAGGTATATATATTGGGGGACTGCTTGATTCGAGAATATATTGTGTAACATAATCTTATCAAAATACAATTTAAAATGTTTGTAAAAAAAAACATTTTTAAATTGCATTATTAAAATAACACGTGAATGAACTTTTGTTCAATTGTTGGCTATAATGAAAATTAATATTGCTCGTTTTATTGACAATATCAACATTTTACATTTGCTCCAAAAATGTAGTCAATATTTTATAAGAATTATATCACGACTTCTTATGTAATATTTAAATAGATAACGTGGTAGTATGCACACGTAGATTTCAAATGGTCATTGCTTTTTTATGGACTATTATACTATAGGTATACTCTATTATATGTATATATTTAGTTTTACAATTGGTTCTCTGAGAACTCCCTATTCTGTGTGTATTCATTGTCGAATAAGGACTTTTATTTTATTCTGTCGACAATGTCTCGTGAGCATTTATATATTTAAATAATTTTATTAATGATCATTGAGCGCCCTTTAGTATCTTCATATTATATAGTGTCCCTTAAAAATTGACATCTCTTATTATTTTTTATATTATAATGTTGCTTATTCGAGCTATCTGCTATAACAATTAGGGGCGGATCCAAAGTTTTAGTTTATGAGGCTAAGCCATAATGTTTATAATAATATCATACCATTGTAACTGGACCATTTCCATTTCAACGAAATACTTCAGTGTTGTTTTTTATTTAGATCCGTGTAATAGTTAAACAAATTCAACAGCGAATAAGGTAAGGTGCACGAGCATCATTTTATTTTCGTTAATTTGTGTAAATCTGCTTTTCTACATTTAATTACTACGGTGTATTTGATCATATTATCGAATCACGATCTCGAGAGCCCTCCAACCATCAGGAGGAAGGTAATAGCGTACATTTAAATAATTTTTAATATTTACATCTGATAGGTAACTATATTTTCCAGCACTTATAAGTGTAGGGATAAGGTTCCACACATCCGACATTTATTCAAGGCTTGGGTCCCTTGTATCTGTTTTTTTTTTAGAATTAATATACTCTTACTTTAGCTTTTTACTTCTTTTTTAATTTATTTATTTTGCGGTATTACACCATAATGAATATTATTACAGTTGATAGTTTATTTACACATTTTATTAATAGTATAGAATATATATGATAAACCCCTAACTATTTTTTTTATAATATGTCTATATAATATAGTCGATGGGATAATAATATGTTTTTTTATTTTTATTCTGTTTTTAATAAATTCAATTTTTTTTTTAAAATATGGGATTGTGAGGGGTGTCCCTTAGCCCCCTGCTATATAAATTAAACTATAGTAATATAAACTAACGATATGTTTTCATTTATTTTCTTTTGGCACTGCAGTGATTGATTTCTGGTTAGCGTGATAGTATTTATGTACCTAATATCCGGTTGAACGTTTGTTACAACAATAATTTATTCCTTCGACTAGGCTTATACAGCGGTTGTGTGTGTGTGTTCATTTTTTCCTGTGTCGATGATGTACCGTGTTCGGAAAGTATACCTTATGCCTACCGCAGTTGGGCGATCCTGACCTTCGTTAGTAGTCTTTCATAACTCGTAGCGGCTGCAGCGACGTCGTAGTCTATTTGAATTTTTTCTTTCTCGCCATTATCGTTATGTTTGAGTTAAAAAGTAATGTCCAAGGGCGCTGTCTTAATCATTGTCTTCGTCTAAGTGTACTCTATCTCGTCGTTTTTTCTTTCACTAATCATTTCCATGACTTCCACGTGCGCTTACAAATTTTCCGGGATGTCGTATGTTTGCGCATTAATATTGATTATAAATACTAATTTATAATCATGCTAATATGGTATTAACGTTTTTTATATTCATGCGTATAAATAATACATTAAATCGATGTTTGTATATTAACAAATGCTTGTTTATTATATGCTCTTTAATTAATTTAATATACTTATAATATATAATATATGTATATTTTATGGGTTTTTTTAATTAAATATAATTAACTGAATAAATACGTTTTATTGAGTAGTTTAAATGGCATTCGACTTTTTAATTAACAATGTTTTGTATTTATTCACCGATGGGTATAATTCGAAATTGTTATCAAAATTGACTAGTCATTAGTCCTTTAAAAATAATTGTAACCTATTAGAAATACAATGCAATATAATCGTATGTATGGTTATTATGTATAACTCAGTATAAGTACCCATATTAAACTGCAGCTACTTTTAGATTCAATATTACCCTTTTAAAATATTTCTGTTGAAATAGCAAACGTCTGGTACTTGGAAGGTACCTACTTATTTCGTTTGCCTAACTCCATCGTTGCTTAAGTCGTCCACCAAACGGGAAAATAGTTCACTATTATTTGTTACAAGACACACCACTTATTGAAGTAGATTTCAGTGAAAATAATAACAGTATTTTGTATAATATAGATATATTATTGTTACATTGTACCGTGTAATTTACCTACATAGCTTGGCGGTAAACATCGGTATAATATGGCGAGACTGGTTTATTTTGTCTTAAATGACTAACCAAGTATCTATCAAATTTTGTAATTTAACCACTAGATAAGTCGATTGTCATGTTTTGTAACGTCTATATTACGAAGTTTTTTGGTATGATATTACGCATGTTCGCTTACAGTTTATTTAAATATACTATCTATATCATTGTATTATTGTAATAAATATCATATATACCTATATATATATATTTAAAACTATAAGTATATTTTTTTATTATAGTAGTTATGGATTACAAGCTATATATAATATATCTGCAATCACAATTTCGGACGTATTTGATTAATTTAAAGTGTGTACTTATATTAAATGATCAGGAAAATACACCTAAAAATTATATTGATTATATTGTTTATCGAATTGTATAGCTTTGAAATATTTTTCAAATATTCAATTATTACCATGATTGATGATTCGTTTTACTTTAAATATGAATAAATATCGACTGCTAAAACTTCATATTTAGGGAGTATTATCAATATTGGAAATTATATACCTAATTCAATATATATTGAAATAACTGGACATATTATTCAAATTGTTTTACTGTTTAAAGTTAAAAAGAATTTTTATTTTAAGTTTATAATGTCAATGTTGACGAAACATGTATTATCTAAATTTCTATAAAATAATAACTATAATCCACTTGTATTTTTATGTAAGTGCATTTACGTTTGAATGTTATTTTATTTATATTTTGAGTATACTATACATAATTTTGTTTAACTTGTTTATTCCGGAATGTACTAACATACTAAGTATACATCTTGTGTAGATAATTGTGTAATATATATTATATATGCTGTGTCATCTGGTAATCAATGTCTTTAGAAGCTACCTTTTTCAGTGTAATGTTATTGTTTACATATTATTATTTTAAATTTAAATAAAAACTTTTTATCTGTAGTACACTACAAGTTTTTTAAATTGGTATTATAATATTTAGTTTAGAATTAATAAAATATTCTTGAAACAAATTAAACATATTCATAAATATTTTAGTAGTTATATTTCTTGATTATTTGTGGCTTAAATATTATTTACTTAAAATATAAATAAATATTTATTATTTTACCTATAACTATTTTAGCAATATTTACAATAAGGCTTACTTTTGTTTGTAGCAAGTTGTAGGTAATGTCAATATTATTATTGTAATAATTTTAATTTTTAAATCAAGCGTAGTTTAAGTGCTATACTGTTATATTTTGTACAATTAGGGGTATCGTGATTATTATTATTATATTTATAATATTGTAAATTAGACGTATTAAAAATTCATTTTGTATAAAATTTGAATGCTTTATCTAATATTTGAACAGTCAAATAGCGTCTACGTATAGTTTACACTTTAAGATAGTATTGTTATACACACAATATGGGATATTTTACTGTTTAGTTTAACATATATATGTGTATTTTGAAAACATAAACTATTTTCTAAACATAATTTTAATTAATTTTCATCCACTATAATTTTAAATATACCTACCTAATCATTTCAGATTGTCATAAATGTAATAACAAAATAGAACAATATTTGTCTTTGAATTTATATTATTTTTTATGTAAGGAATTACAATTTACAAGTATTATAATAAAATATTTAAACGTTCATTTATTAGGTATCTAATTATTGTTTAAGTAGCAGATACAAATTTTAAGGTATAAACGAACACTTAAAAACCTTGTAAAGCAAAAATAATTTCATTTGTTTCAGAAAAATTGTATTCTAAGTAATACTAATAAACATAATTTTTTAATAATTACAATGTATTCGTAATGCGAATCTTGCGTATCAAGGTTTAGAATGTTACTTTTATATATTAGTTTATTTTCTGTTTTTCAAGTTCAGATGGCTTATAATCATAATAGTATCGTGAATATTCTTAAATTAAAATTTTTCCCAATTTTTATCATATAATTAGAAAGATTACCTATGTAAATGTATATTATATTATTATTATTATTATTCGATTTATTTAGATAATTATTATCTCCAACTAAAGTTACACGTATAAAATAATATTCTACATATTCTATACAACATATTTTAAATTCGTATAATATCTATGTACTACCTATATTATGTTTGTTATTGTATCTTATTTTGATAGCAGATAGAAAAAAAATAATTGTTTAATTTTAAGATATTAATATTTTCATACATTGTCGTTAAGTACCTAGGTACTAATTGACCTTGTCATTTGTTGTTAAGATGTGTTATTCTATGTATTATGTGTTATCGACCTACTACTTCTCGTACGTTGTTTTTATACTATACCTATGTAGAACATATACCGTGCGATCACCGATCGGATCAAACGCCGTCTCTTGGGTAATCGATAACCTAATTCAATGAATGCGTTTTCTGACTTTCAAACCCCATTATGTCAGAACAATAGTAAAATCGTCAAAACGATAGCAACAACTTACCATTATGTTAAATAATCTCTTTTTGAAACCTCATTAGATACCAGTTCTATATTTCAGACGGAATCGGTAAATTTGCAGACTAGGATTTATTGTGTATTCGTTATTATTGTAAATTATTTAATTTTTCTTTTTATTTGTATCCTTGAGAAAGCGGAAGTTTGTGTACACGAGACACAGATGATCATTGTCACTATTTTGAGTATTAAGACTTCTAGAACATTTTGTATAGCTACAATAGTAAACAATAATCATTTTCAACCTGCACGTCTTTGCACCAACTGCAAACGACTTTGTTGACCTTGTGTAATGGGCCATTTTAAGTTGTACGATTTCGATCACGTTGGATTCAATTCACATGTTGTATTAGTATTCTAATCACCATTGTATATATGAAACAAATATTTAACTGTATAGTGAATCTCACATCGATTACCGAATATTATCTACAAAAAACTGCGTATTATACTTATATACGTATCTAAATATAAATGCATATTGCATATATATGTATATTGTATATATTTCTTTTTCAAAAATCAAAACTAGTTCTTATTTGTCATGCTTTCGCTTGTTATCTTAATGATTTATAACTGTATTTGGACTGAAATTGCCTTGATATTGGCTAACACGTTGTATAATAGTAAATAATTTATCGGAACATATAAATTATTATCGGTATATTGTACTATAATTCAGTTGATTAAATATTTTTATATTAATAAGAATTTAAAAAAATAGATTTCATTAAAACAAAAATATATGTCATTCTATCTATATTAAAACTGTATAATACCCAATTCATATAAATTCATAATTACATTTTTTGCTGTCAAATATAGTTGGTGTATATATATTTTGAATTTTTTATTTTCATTAATTTCAGTAGCCTGAAGTTTTATTGTAGAATGTATATGTCAATTCTGTCATATCGCCAAGTATTTTGTAAACAATTTCAAATCTCTGGTGTAAAACATTATTCTTTGCTATAAATTGTATTAACAGTCTTTGAAAATATAACAAATAGATTATAATATTAATAAGTATTACATTTTTCCTACTGCAGTTTTAAATCCAATATAATATGTATCTATTTACTCTGTGTATTTGTATATGTTGGTGTCTTAAATTTCAGAGACGAGTAGATGATTATCGTGTATTCAAAAATAATTTTAAAGCTAATAAAAAGTGAAATTGTTTTCATGTAGAATGTGTGTAACTACTGTAACTTCATAAAAATTATATTTTTTTATAATATTCCGCAAACAAAATAATGGCATATATCTGTACAATATTATAAAGTAAAATATTATTTTAATAAACTTTTACGTCTTAATGGTTTTACCTTGTAATAACACTTTAAATATCTTACTATTTTAGCGTTCGTGTAAAAAAATTTTTAAAACTAATTATTAGAATATATTAATCAATATTATTAATAAAGATAATTTACTATTTATAAAAACTATAAGTTATGTATATAGTTTAAAATTGATATTATTGTGAAAGTTGTACAACTGTATAGGTATAGGTATACTATACGATTTTATGAAAAAAATATATATAAAGAATATTTTACTCATATTCATCGTGTTTAAAACTACCTAAGACCTTAATTTCATCTCGTTATTATAATGACCTTTGATTTATTTTACTAATTTACTATATGTCTATATCTATTTATTTTACTTTATCGTTTACATATTTTAATGTACCTACACTTCATTAAATTCAATAATATTAAAAAATAAAAAAATAAATCATACTGCCTGGATGGTAATAATATTTGTAATTTATTAGGTACTTTAGTATAATAATAATATAAATGTACATACTTTGTATACATATAGGAATATGAGCTAAGTAAGTTTCACGACAAAAATATATTATGAATATGTATGTTAGACTCATGCATTCATGATTTTAATTCAATATTCGTAATTAATTTTTGTCACTGGTCAAAATTTTAAAATACCATTGTAAAATTTTAATTAAATATGAGTTATTTTTTTTATGACTATCTAGGAAAATATCATATAAAAATTATTATGAAGATCTAAGACATTAAAAAATATAATAATTAATAATTTTTTGTTTATTGATAAAGAAAAGTTAAATTGACCATTTCACTTACTCCTAGGATATATGTGATGTAGAAGTTGTAGAACTATGCGTTGTAATAAATTATATATAACTATAAGTTGTTTAGGCTCTATATTTACTTGTATCTGAAATATGCATAATGTAATTCTTTTTACGACATTTCTATAAAAGTTTAAAAAAATACTTTATTATTTTATGTTTAATTTTTAACTTATATATGATTCTGCTTTTTGAAAAAAACTTAAGAGCTATTTTTAGATTACGTTTAGAATCTAAATAAGTATATTCTAGCCTTTTATTGTCGAGTATCCATTTGGTTTTTTCGCAAATATTTATACTTTGAAAAATCATGTTAAGCATATTAATTGTTCACACTTGTTTGATTCTGACAAATCGTTCGCGGTCGTCCATTACTTTATGATAATATAATACATTTATTATAAAACAAATATTTCTAGGTTAAACCAATAATAGGTACACCATCTGCACGACTGCTGCATGTAACGTATCGTATAGTAGGTACAATGTACATAGTAGTCATAGTACTGTATAGTAGTTTTAGCGATTTGAAAAATCATATTTAATTTTTAGTGACTAGAAAAATTTAATTTAATTTTTAGCAAACTCGCTGCCGTTTGTCCTTAACACGAAATTCAGTGGTATCTTTTGTTTGTTTATAGTCGTAGAAGGCAATAATATGGTATACGGTGTGTGATGGGGAAAATGTGTACGTATAATATATAATGTTGTATATGTATGTTGAAACTGGTTTGAAGGTTATAATCGAATTATGACGACACGTTATTATTGTTTTCTGTATGCCATAAATATATATTGAAGTACGAAGACGTTCAATATAATGTAGAGAAAAAAATCAACCAGTGCCAAAAAATTACCGTAAGTATATAGTGAACTTCCAAGTCAGCTGCGTGCATATATGAGTTTTTGTCAAGGGTTAATTCAAACGCGTGTTGCACGCCTGTGTTTCGAAAATTTTTGAACTTTGATAAACCGGCCCAAACATAAATCTTATGTAGATAAGTATACCTATATCAAAATTATATAATATATTCATAATCGTATATTATGAAATATATAGATCTGTAAAAAATAAAAATTCATCATAGGACGTACAATCGACGCACTGCAATATATATGTATATTATACTATATTCATGATTGCCTATACATTATATTAATGCCTCGAAAGGAAAAAAAATACTACTTAGGATCACAAGAGATGCGGAGTTGCTTCGTGATTTTCGTGCAATATTATAATATTATACATATCAGCTATTTTTCGTCTTGTATTTGTTTTATGCTCTCTGCAGCAGAATTGTTATCATTAATCATAGTTTTATAATAATATTATCTCACGCGATAGTTAGCAAATTTGTGTATATTCGTGTTATGCGGAAAAGTATTGTTTTAATCGTCTTCGATTTTTATCATATTCATCTTGTTCTAAGATTTTATACTATGGAATATATAAAACGAAAATATAAGACAACATTTTTTGTTGTTGTTTTTTTACGCTGCTAATAAAATATAAATTTTTTATTGTTGTTGAAATACTGACTTTTTTACACAAAAAAACAGGGAATTGTCATTACTATTTAGTATATTACGGAAAAAATAATAGTTGTGGTAACTATTTAAACAGTTCATTTAACCCTAAATATCAAGTTAGCAAAGCGACAGTTATCCGTTTAGTTGTTATTTATCATTCAGGTTTAGTTTTATTTATTTAGTTGTACTAACTGTATAAATTGTGGTTATTGCAACTAAAAATATTATAGTATGTTACTACGAAAAATAGTTGTTTTATTTATAAAAATTAGGTATCCAACATTTTCGATTAATTATTGTAACTAAATACAAATGCTTAATATATTAACTATATTAACTTATATACGTATATAATAGTATATAATATAAACTACTAAAACCGCCCTGCACGCTTTTCACGCGGTTACCCGATTACGCTTTTTTGTTTTTAATATACAACATGCCGAAAGCTTTGTTCAAGTATTTATATTTTACATATTATCCAATATCTATCGGCATAATGTATAATTTTCGAGACCCAGCGAGGTACTTTATTATTATTACTCAACGCTGTATGTAAAATATTATATTGTTTGCGCTTCTTCGCACGTTGCATTATGCGTGCGTTACTGTTGTGTAGTGTCTCTTCTCTCGAATAACAGTTTAACACATCTTAAACGCGCTGTTGGAGAGTATGTAAACATCTAGAGGATCTATAAGAAAGATCTACGAATTTTGTTCACAATGTGCATCGTAAAGACTATACAAATGGTTATGGGTATAGGTTCTACGATTTTTAAAATTTTTTTTTATTGAAATTTCTTTTTCAAGGTGATTGAGTGATATTCTATATGTTTATAATCATGAATTTTCTAATAATCATGTAAAGGGGGTCACAATGACTTATTTGAAGGCTAAAGATGTGTGTGATATTTTAAATACGCAGTTTTCTTTCTCTCACTCACTCACTTTCTCTCTCTATCTCTCTTATATTCATTCGCTAAACAAGCTCACTTTGATATCTTGATATAATTGATAAAGTATTTTGACATCACTAGATAAATGAACATTTTGTTCAATGTATGAAATGTATATGTCTACATAAATAAAAGTTGTTATTATAATTATAATATATTAAATCGTTTTTGTTGATATCAAACGTATTGTATTTATTTTTAGTAACTTTATTATTTTACCATCAAATGTTCTTCTGTTTATGATTATTTGAAGATTTGAATGAATCAATGTCAATCTTACAATAATTTACATTCTTAGGCTAATTGATAGTTGATAAATGTAGAAGAACCCAACATCATGTTCGAATACACTTTTGCAAATCATGTGTTTATTGTGGATTTTCCGACAAACTATATATACAGAGTGTTTCAAAAGTTTTCATCCGATTACAAATTTACATAGCTCGGAAATCGTTAGCTGCAGGTAAATTACCCATATACTAATCGAAAGATAACTTAAAATAAACTTGGTTATCTAATCTTTTCATTAGTATATGGGTCGTTTACTAGTGGCTAACATTTGACGAGCTATATAAATTTGTAATCGGTTGTAGACTTTTGATACACCCTGTATACCGCATCGTCCACACCGATGATATAACAACTATTACATTCATAGTCCATGGTTCAACACTCTCCGACCTTGATTCCGAACACTTACTGATATTAACTATTATACAGAGTTCAAAAGTTTCACACTTTGTTGTTTTTTTTTTTATATTTTTAATAAACCGTTTATCTCTTTTTTCAAATATATCCATTAACAACAATTAGTCAAATGATATGCCTTGATGTGAAACTAATGATTTATTAATTCGAATAATTTCGAAATAGAATTTATTAAAATTATAATCTACACAGGAATTAATGAACTGTATTATATAGTAGTTTACACAGAAAGTTTTTTCGTAATAGGTACAAACGCGAATTATAGATAGATGAAATTAGTTGAATACTTATCCCTTGCTGAGCACAACGAACCTACATTTAATGTTTTGAATTAGATTCTGTATAAGTCTTTTCTTCGAAGGATTAATTTTTCTTATCTTATTTTTGACAGTTTAATTGTATTTGTCAAGTCTTTCTTTATATAAAATATTTTTCCATTAAAATAATACTATAGATATTGAATTCATAAACCTAACATAATTTTGTAATATTTTTGTTTGATTATTGGGCAATCAAATACCTACACACAAAAATGTAATCACCTACTTTGAGGTTTTACAATATAAACCAAAACATAATGTGCATACTATACAATTATATATATATATATATTATAAACATTAAAATTTTTTTTTTAATGCCAATTGTTTTATCCTTATATCGAATAATAAAACGAATTTGTATGTTTCACAATAATATTATGTATATATATCAATTATGCTTACTCTAATTTAATTGTATTATATCGATGTCCTATCGAGTTGGTTCATACCTAAAAGTATTTTACATTTCAATATTTTTAAATTTGATTTTTGCGAATGGTTATTGTATCATTTATCGAATGCTTGCGTTCCGTTGAAAACATGCAAAAGCCGTTGAATTAAGTGAATAAAGTTCAGAAGTGAAGTGTTTATTCTTTAAATACAATTAAATTAATCAAAACATTTAAATTATTTGAAAAGTTCTGCCCTATAAATAAATTATAGGCATATAATTTCAAATGTTTTAGTAATTCACTAGAAAACAAGTTAATATTAAACTAATAGTTGTAATAATTTTCAAAATTCAGATTTAAAATAAGCAATAAAAAAGTTTTTTGACGAAGATAAACGAGGTAGGAAAATCTAAATAAAATAAGTAAAATATATATGGTACATTTCATTTCTGAAACTTTAGTAAGTATTCACTTAATTTATTACAATTTTAGTTTAAGATAAAATTAAATATATTCACTCTTACGCTAAACTTAAATTGACAACCGTTATATTTGTGTTGCTCAGATAAAAAATAAAATTTAATATTAAGTTTTTAATTGAAAAGTAAGTAGGTATTTAGATGTATGATTACTAAATACTATAGATATAGGTACTTATAATTTACAATTATTCCAAAAGTGTACCTATTTACTACTGTTATTATTTTAAAATTGTCACTTAATAAATTAACAATAAACTAATTTCTAAACTTCGCAGTAACTTATTTTAACTTATTTTTTTTTATAAAATAATTTATCTATTATTTGCCAAAAACTAACACATTTTGTAAGTAATAATTATGTAATCTACTTGCGGTTAAGGTAATTTTTGTGTAATCCTTTTGAATGTTGTCTATTTAATTAACAATAATTAAGTTGTTTTTACAAGAGTAAAATTATTTTTTTTTTTAAAAACATTAAAAACTGTTTAAGTAATGTTTGCATAGTATTGTGTAGTGAATAATATCGTAATGGGATTAATATTTAAGTCTATGTAAAAATAATATAAGTGTTCATGGTCCGGCGCATGATGTGTGTGTGTATAAGAATTTCCTCTTAAAACAATAAATGTTTTATGTGTTCCATTTTTAACCTCTATAAAGTAAAAGTATGAATATTTAAACTTATCCATAGCGTTAAAAGTGATTAGAATTAATAAAACTACCTTAGGTATAGATAAAATTTGGTTTGCACAATCGCTTGTCAATGACTGATAATTCAATGTGAAAGTGAAACGATCGAAAAGTCGTCACTCGTTGCGCGTCGTTCAAAAACTTATTTGCTCGTCATGTGTGTTTAGAACGGACCTATGTAGTTCAATGGCAAAAATAATAGCTGTGTCAATTTTTTTTAGAAAAAATTGTTTTAAAAATTTGTCGAATTATTCTAAGAATGATTCTATCATTAGACTTATTATTAATCAACAGAACTACCTATTATAATAATATAATATTATAACATTGCATTTTTCTACGTTCACGATGTAATAAATATCTGATGAACTAATATTATACGGACCTATTATTTTTGTTAAATTTTTATTAATAAAATATTTTATTATTTATTTATCATATTAAAAGATAAATTATAGTAATGAAAACGTATTCAAGCCCATATTCTTTTTAAACAAAATAAAAACTAATTTTAATGAACTAAGTATAGGAATGTGTACCATGTATCTATACTTTAGAAAATTGAACGATCAAAAGGACATTTATGACGCCTTTTGGTTATCAAATTATCATATTTTTTATAGATCGTCGTATACGTAATATTACATGTATTCAATGACGTTATTATTTTTAATATGCATATTTTTACGTAGTTCACAAACTCTGTCTGGAATGTTTGAATGTTGATTCGTAATGATATATTAATAGTACATTCAATGTCGTCTTCACTTCGATCAGAATCTAAAAAGCCTATATTTTGATTTAAAAAAATTAAAATACATATTTATATTTAATGTATTTTTATATTATCGAGCTCATTAACTATATTTGCATTATAGTATAATTCGTTGTATAACTATCTTATCGTTATCTGTGGTATAATATAAAAATATTTAGGAACGCAAACGCATTTTAGTTTTTAATTCAAAATGAATGCTAAATATTTTTTTTTTAAATAAAATATTGACTTTTAAGGCGTAATTTACTATCATTGTTTCAGACAAACCAATTTAAGAAGCGTGCTGAATTACTATAATAATGGATTTGAATACACAAATGAGTTTAATGTATAATATTATATGGTGTCCTCGACTTACAAACGTTCAATATTAAAAAATTGTGTTCAGCGGAATCAATTTTGTGTTAGATTTAATATTAAAGCGAACTGACTTCGTACCAAACTTATGAAAATTATGTGTGATTTAAAAATGCTCATAACTGGCGGCTTTCACAATAAGAATATCGTAAAAAACCGATGTATAAACACTGATAATGTTAGGTACTTACTATAGATACTCGCCGCGGGTAAATGGTTTTTTTTTTAAATAATAATAATATCGAAAATAATAATATAAGTTATGTTAACCTATCCCTATGTGCCACCGCCGCGTGGGATGTGGACGGCGGAAAACTCGGTCGCAGACAGCCGGGCGGCGGCGGTGGAAATTCGCGCGCGCGTGCGAAAACAGCGGCGGCGAGGTACGCGCGCGCGTGCTGGTGTGTGCAATTGCCGATATTTAATACTTTCTCGGCGGCGGCGCCGTAGTGGGGCTGGTGGCCGTCGGACCCGGCGGCGGCGGTGACGGCCCGCCAGTCTTCGTACACGAACAGCGCCAACGCCACTCGCGTCGTCGTACTTACTCGCCGCCGCCGCCGTGCGTTTTTTCCGCGTATTTTTGTCGCCTAATCCGCCGCACAACCGCGGCTCACACCCGGCTACCACCCGCACATCCCGCCACGAGAGTGCGTGACGGACAGCACAGCTCGCACACACGTCTTGCGCGCAAGAAAAAGTCGCGGTTTCGCGGAAAAGCCGAAAGCCACGCATTCCCGGCAGACCGGATCGGCATTTTCACGTCATCTGTTCGAAAAATCTTCTTTCTGCCCCTCATCCGTGATAGTATAGTGAGCCCGCGGTCTGTCATCAGTCGCGTCTGCGGCATCATCCCCTCGCTTGGTATATACTCGGTGTATACCGCGTAGTGGTCGCCACGCGCATACACCGAATTATATTATTACTGTAACGCACGCAAATATTATATCATATTCACGATTATTGTTATCATCAATAATATAATAAGTACTACTATATTATTATCTGAACGACAGCAACAGCAACCCGCCGCCGCCGCCGCCGCCGCTGCCGACCACCGTCGCCGCAGCCGCCGCCAATATCGCGGCGAGCCCGCGAACCGCTGCCGCTTCCGTCGTCAAGTCCGTTTTCCCGTCGCTCCGCAAAGGTATGCAAAGCACCGCCATCATCACACGATCGGTGTATACACCGAGTTAATTCTATATTGTTACATATATATATATGATATTATTGAATGGGTCTTCTTGTCCGATGTACTCTCCTCTGCGATCGGCACACGCTGTACGATAATGACATTACGATAGGCGTTATGTCGTGCGGAGTTAACGATTTTCAAATCGGCCGCATATTATCTCATATAGGTACACTCGCGCCGCGGTGTCGTCCCGTCCGTCTGTCGCACAGTCGCTGTAAACGTCCTCTCGCGGACAACGGTTCAACTATGACTGCGGTGCAGTCGTACTTACTGTACCCGGATAGTGTACGATGTGTACCACTATGGAGAAGTCGAACGATGTAAACTTCAACGAGTTGGGTTCGGGTACGATATCAATAATTGAACGCGGCACACCACGAAAACGGATCGGAATCTATCGCTTTTCACGTTCTTGCGCGCGCGGTCGGTCTGTTTTATCTTCCGTATTATACCTACGGTATGCGCTGTGTACGATACCGATGCGCGTCACCACGACGATAAATCGATTTGGCGCGTATAGTTTATTATATTTTATAGGCGTAGGTATGATATATTATTATTGCATTTAGGTAACGTTAACAATAATAATATCATCCTCAGCGAAGCGATCCTTCCCGCCACTGGATCACGTGCACGGTGCGCAGATACGGTAATAATTCGGCTAATCGACGGCGACGTTTAATAATATAATATAATAAAATATTAAAATATAGTATGTACAACAAGCGGCGTGTAACTCGCACTCGCGTGAAATATATTTGGCGAAAAGACGCGACATATTTAAAATACGTTTATATATATATTTTTTGTACACACACACACACACACACACACACAACTCACACGCGCACGCAATGACGAAACACGTCTGGAAAGCCTTCACGGCGTTCCAATTTGAAACTCGTATATATGTATAGTGTGTGTGTGTGTGTGTGTATGTGAGCGCGTATACCTACCTACAATTTTTTTTCATCCCGGTATATCATTACCTAGACACAGCGGCCGTGTTGTTATATTATTTTTCTGTGGTATATACCAGTTTTGTAAACGAGTTCCGTTTCCACGCACTATTTGACGGTCGTCCGAGTGATGGAGTCCGTACGCGATGCAATTTTTTCTTCAGACGCGTAATACGCTCCGCACATTTTTTTTTATTTAAATTTTTTAATTTTCCCTCTCTTTTCATTCTGCGGGACAGCCTCAGTTGTCTTATTATATCCTCGCGCGATGTGTATATATTCATGTGACGGATATCGTCAAGCGCATATATACTTCATCCTTAATATCGTGTAGGTATATAATAATTATTGTTATAGATTGTATTCGTAATAAATATATCCTCGCTGCCACGTTTCGGGCACTTTTCAGCGTTATACACCACAAAATGATGTTTTTCAGTGGTTTTTTTGATCAAGACATAATGTATACCTATATAAATATAAATATCGTATAATATGCTGAGACCTACAGTATAATATTATAAGAACTATATACATGTAACTCTATATCGGATCTATTAAGGTCGGTGAATAAAAAAATAAAAATAAACATGACGTATTTATAATATAGATATAATATGCACACCGTACGGTCAAATTGCTATTGTCCAATTTCCGTTCGAATTGTGCAAAACACGCGAAAACATTTTGTTAAATATAATCGAAATAGGTCAAAAAATTTAGCCGCAAACCAACGCCGACCGTGTTGTAAATATTATATATATTATAACACATATGGATGTATATTGTACATATAGATGTGTGTAATATGTAATATTATGTCTGTGTATGTGCGCGCACATACGTGAATGACATATAGAGGGAAAGGCATTACATATATGTATTATAAAGATAATATATATATACATGGTCGTATATCGATGCGTTCGGAGTTCTGTTTACACTTTTTTTTTAAGTACAGGTTGTTGCCGTTTACAGAGTTTTATTTTCATATTGGGTACAATATTTCGTACTGACGTTTGCGCGAAAACAAAAATAAAATTACGCGTTTTTGAAATACAGCAGCGAACAATAAACACTGCAGATCAACACTGTTATCCGCAAGCGATTCTAACAATAATAATATGTATGACCTAGACCTAAACTGCACTCAGTGGATACGTATTATGCTTGTGCGTGTCTGCGCGTTGTCTTTCGAAATAAATATACTGCGTTTATATAAAAAAATTATTGTCCGGCTACGTGTAGTTAAAGTTATAACATTGTAATTTAAATGCAAAACGCCGTCATGGAAGTTTCTAAAAAATTAAATAAAAACTGCTTTTATAATAATATTATCAAAAGCAAGAATAATGCTAGGTACGTCATGGATTAAAATTTCTACTATTTATATGTATGTATGTTGTGTAAACATTTTGAATATCTAAAATTATTATACCTTCATTAAAAAATGTGCGCTTAAGCTTCGTTTTTGGTCTAAATATGAATCTTTACCTACACTCCGTGATCACGTCCATGTATTTTATAATAAAATGGCCGCGTTATTTTATAATATTTTGTATTCTTTATAAGTATATAACACTTCGTCGTTGTGTATAATATTATACGATGGATGTGCTAGATTTAAACAGGGGTACAGGGGATGCAATGATCTGGAACCTCTAGGCTAAAGTTATTTTTGGGGCCTTAGGTTGAAATTCTAGATTTTCTAACTTTGTAAAGTAATAAATTATGAAGAATAATGAATAATGGTCAAGAAAAAAAGTATCTTAAAATATTGCCCATTTATCTGTTGATTCTACATTATTATGGATTCAATTTATAGGAAAACACAAGCCATGAGGTTTCTAGTAGAATAGTTTTCTTTTTTAAGTTCATGTTTACTTTTATCGATTACCAAAAGTAAATATGACTAATACGTGATATATAACTTATAAATATTAAGTCTTTAATAGGTCCTCTTATATTAGTAGTTGTATCCCGGTTTTCCAAAACTTGTATCTGATACTAAGTCATACAATATTGTCAGGCACGTAATTTAGGAGGGGGTGATAGGAGCGACCCCCCCAAATATCGTACTTTAGTAACTAATAATTAATAAAAAAAGCATATTTTAAGCCTCAACTATTCTTAAAAAGGTTAATCGCCCCGCCCCTCTTCCCTAAAAAAGCACCTATTTACGTGCCTGAATATTGTATTCACGTCGAAATATTATATATATACATACAAAATTAGGGATCCAACTAAATAGTGTAATAGTTTCTAAAATAGTCATGGACTCGATGGGCCTCGAGTCACCGCTCATCGAAGTCATTGTAGCTGGTGATAAAAAATCTAAACGTTCATTGCGGCTGTTAACAATTTTATATTGACGCTGTATATATACAAAATGTAATACTATAATATATAATATTAGGTTTATATATTCTTATGTTATCATTATTATTACCACGTGGCACTACGTCATCGTAGACTTTGTTACGTAGACTATAGCTTACCCAAGGAATTTAATTGACATTTCCTGGACCTGCAGCTGAATGTTTTAAAAACTTTACGCGTATCATTATATAATATCATGGTAACTCGACTCGGCCGAATTTTCTCCAAAAGGCAGAAAATAGTGGTACTTGTGGTTTTAGTTTTAAACGAGAAGAACCAAAAACCACGTGATATGTGTCAGTTTTGTTTTTTTTTTTGGAAATTAAGCCCAACTGCATGAAAAATACCGAACGGTAACCATAATTACAAGACGTTTTTAAGACAAAAGGGTATTATAGTGATGTTTGAAATTTATTTTTAGTTATAACAATAGTTATGTATAACATATGTTGACTATACCAATCATTTTAGATATTTTTGTTTGATAATATTCAAATATTATTAGTGAAATATATTTAATGTAACATTATTGAAATTGAATAAAAAAAATGTACGCTTAATCCGCAAACTAATATTAAATTTGCTTATTTGACACGATAGATTAATAATTTTTTTTTTATATTTTGACTATATCAGGAGGAAGAAGGAAGAAATTAGTTTCAAAGACAAAAGTAAAACTAGTTTTAGATTTATGATTTGACCTTGGTAATGAACATAATGAGTTTAAAAATTATTTAATACTTAGATATATAAGGTCTAGTTATATATTTTAATACTTAAAAAATTTGCTATTAATTGTTATATATATATATATATATTACGATGCAGCTTTCGTTTTTAATTTTATAATCTCCCATAATAATTTCAATCTGTCACAGTTGATCATTCAATTGAAATTTCAATAAAAACTTAAACGATATGACACAACATTTAGTTTTAAAGTGTATTCATGCTACCCTTGAATATTGCCCTTTTGATTTTACGACACATATCTTTGATTCTAATAAAATAATTATACTTCTTGTGTCTCAATAATTTGGCTTATTTAAATTGTTGATATCCAAGTTTGAACATCATGCTTAGAAATTATTTTCGTATTAGAAATCGTATTATATATTTAAGATTTTTATTTTCTTCTTGCTTTAAAATACATGACATAGTAAGTAAGATAATATTACGTCATTCAAGTCTTATATTTTTACAGCTGTATCTATTATACTATATAGTCTCATATTTTCTTATTCTTATATAGACGTTTTATATATATTTATGTAAAAACAAGTTAAGACGCTAAAAGTATAAAAATAATTTTTAAGGTTTTCGTATTATTAAAAACTTTATAAAAAATTTATATCATTAAAGTACGATATGGTAAGAAAATTTACTATAAAATTAGTTATCATCTAGTTAAGTGGCCTAATATGACCTATATAGTGAGCATATGTGAAATCTACCTTCAATTTTAATATTTTTTTATCTATAAATAAAAAAAACATCATTGATTTGGTACATTGGAATGAATAAAATATATTAACTATGTAGAAAAATTTAATTTATTTATTTTTAATTTAACGAGAACACAATTTTAATGCCTTAATTAAATAATATTTATTTTACATTTTTAAAGCCGATTTAATAAATATTAGCAATAAGATAAGTTGTAGACATTACCTATTATATGTATAATGTATATACTCGTATATAATTGTTAGTGATATTTTTTAATAAAACTTAATACAATGTTATTTCTAAATAATAATATGTCTAAGAAATATTCGTGGATTGTATAATGTTATTCAAGTAGGTACGTATTACAACAATGGCAGTTCGAATAATGTTTTCAGAAATATAATACTATATGTATTTTGGTATTTAATGCACAAACAATTCATTGCTAAGTATATGTGTAAAATGGACAATGGTTTAAATTTTGTGTAGAATTGTCCTTAATTTATACTTAAAATTTTTGTTTATATGAGTAAAACCTAGGTATTATTTGTATTCATTGTTTAGATTTTTCAAATGATTTTGAATATATCATAGGATATTGATAGGTAATTTTTATTTTAGCAATGTAATCAATAAATTGGTTTTTTTTAATTATATTTATGTCTATAAGCAATATGCACGCTAAGTATTAGGTGTATCAAACTATTTTATAAAATTATTAATAATTATAAAGTACTTGATATATAGCGTGTCTATAAATTAAATATTATAATACAAGTAGCAATATAGGTTAATGTTATATCGTTGGTAACGTGGTGAATAGATTGTTTGCATTTTTAAGTTACTTCATAAAACGTTGATTGTTAAAACAATTTAAGTTGAAAAATATCTATACGATTAACCGTGGAATGTTTTAAGACCGTATTAGAAATATTTTTTTTTTATTCCCGTTATCAACATATCAGTTTAGTCTTTATTTTTAAAAATTATTATTCATATCAAAATCACATAATATTTAGTATAATTAATATCCCAGAGACAATATCGTATGTATATTACTTTTATTTATTCTATATTTTCTTCAATAAACAATACTTGAAAATAAATAAAGACTTTTATAAAATAGTAATGGATGTGAACAAAAATGTAATTCAGTTAACTAATCTTTTAGTAATCGTATGTAGGAACATTGCTTATTCACTCACATATCCTATTGTAAAAACATATATTTTAAATTTAGGAAACATATTTCATTAGTAGTTTTTTTTTGCATATATGATAGTAATTGGTTAGACTACTGTCTGTAAATTATATTTTCAAATGCGATATGGAATATAATAGGTGCCTGTTGGTTTTTGTGGATGGAATGTAGTATAACATAATACTTAATGTTAAAAATACTTTCAATAATTCAGATTTAATTGTGTATTATTACTTTAAAGATAAATATAACATTGTACATACTATTATATCACATTTCATGAACTATTGTATGTAACTATTATTTTTAAAACATTTTTTTTTTAGATCTTTTTCTAGAAATTTACTTGAAACTGCTATATTAATATTACAGTTAAAATTTATATTGTAATATTTTTTCAAATCAATACAACTATATAATAGTGATTTCATAAAATGTAACGTAATGTAGAATATCTTTACTTAAATATTGTTCGTTATTAATTAAAACAATTTTTTGATCCAAGAATTGTGTTCATGCACAATTTACCTATTATATAAGAGAATAATATAGTGTACAGTCTTATCATGACAGTAATTGTTAATTTGAAAAAAGTATTAATTTCGTTAATAGCAATAGTTTAAAATGAAAAATCATTTTTCCTCAATTGCATGTTTAAAATATAATTTTACAATGAAAAATAATGTTAAGTTTGAACTAATTACAGAATATGCATTATTGTATTATTATGCTCTATTATAATATTATATTGATATCATGACGCTGAAAATAATGCATGTAGTATCTATGGTTATTAATTACTTATATCTATTATCCATTATCATCTAATGTTATGTGTCGTATCTTAATTTATTGTACACTACTCACTACAAGTGTTAAATAAGAGATTAATTAGTATTTATACTAATTAGTGACTAATCACGAATTGCTATAATGATTTTTCATTTATTTTATTCTATATTATCTTGGGTAAACTAATATTAAGAAATCAGTTATCAAGTTTTATGACTTGATGAACATATTCCTTAATTCAAATGTTTATATTTTGTAAATTTAAAGTTAAATCGTAAAGTACTGATTTTATTTTAAATATTAAACACAAGAATATGGTGCGATTGATAAATCTAATGTTATTTTCATAAAGCGGATCTTGAATTTTTAATTTTTAATTTCCGTCTTGATAAATATTAGGTAACAAATTAAGACACCTCATTCGTAGACCTTGGATTTTTTTCTATGTTTATTTATGGGTTTCTTTAATTTTTGACTCGATGACGTATAATATAATGCATTTCTGCTTACAAATATTTATAATCGAACAATAATTTTATGTAAGATATAGTAAATTGCGTTGTTTAAGTATAACTGGAATTTACTTTTCGAATGGTTTCGTGTAGTATGATCTTGAATCTTAAACGTGTTTAATTAACTTGCTATGGACAACGAGTTTTTTTTTTTTGAAAATGTTATATTTGTACTGTAAATATGATTAAATAGGAAGAATTGTTCTATACATACAGGGTGTTCCGGTGCATAATAAAAACCGGACCAACCCGATTGGTCTGAAGGTCATCCCCTTAAGTCTAACATCTTAGGTAACAAGAAAACTACAATATAATATAGCTCAGTTTGGGATAAGGTATCACTACAGTATACTTACCAGTGTCCAGCAGTTCACAGGTGAGATCTTTATCATAATATATCAATTTCAAAAAAGTTTTGGTGTTTTATATTAGTTACTCGTTGAATCTTTTCGTATTTATCGCAGAATAATTTTACTCTTATTTCTTATTATAATACAGTGTTTCGTTAATCACATAAAATATTACTTAAATTTCGTTTCATTTAACGTTTGTTTTAGGTTTTTGTATTGGTTAAGTGTATCTAAATACGATTTTTTTGAAGTACCTATTATCAAAAAAAAAAAAATTGTTTAGCATAAATCATTAAAACATTGTATTCAAATATAGCCTGCAACACAATCGGGTATGTTGAGATTAATTAATTTACCAATTATATTTTAAAAAAAAATCGTTAAATCAACTGGTTAATTATTAATTTCATTTATTGTATTATTTAATATTTTAAATTTATGAGATAAAATCTTAAAATATAATTTTAATTTTATTCGTACATAATTATATAAATACACACTGTCTACTTTAAAGATATACCTATATTTCGTATTTATTTTAATTATTATGTTAAAAATCCTATAGGGAAGATTTTGGTTTTCTATCATTTTAAATTAAAAATATTTTCTAAGATATATGCACTGTAGTATTATAGTATTATACAGTAGCTAATTTTTGGCCGTCAAACGTAACATTGCAGGCTTATAGGTGTGATATTTTTCTGTTATGACGTGTGCACTTTATATTATAATATATTAAATAATATTTTTTTATATATAACATAATGTCTAAGTACAAATGTCACAAATTCATTCCATAACGAGTTTACAGATGTTCGACTTGTTCCCCACAGTAGAATTTTTATTTTTATTTAACAATTTATATACTGTTGTAGAGTAATGCTATAAATACCCCGATATATAGCAAAAAAATAAATATGATATACATAATATGCTCTGTGTCTATCGAATCTCATGTTTTGCTTTCGAATTTTTAGATCTTTGTGTTTTTTTTTTTTTTTTTTTTTTAAAGCGGTTTATATTGAATTTGATTAAAATATTATTATCTTATTGTTTTTTGATATTTGCGGCAGCTACTTGATTTTTGTTTATATTGCTCGGACGCATCGTGTGATTTTAATTGTATAATTCTTAATCGTGTTCCAACGGATTCCTAGTGTTCCGGCGTCCTTCCCCTTGGAGGCCAACAGGAAGTTCCGTCAGTGTTGCGTTCGCAAATTGATCCCAATCTAGTTTTCGAATCCGATAACCTCATTAAAGATTACAAAACCTGTCCGAAGATCTGCCGAGTGTATCAAACAATCACAGTCTGCTAAACGTTATTACTCGTAAATTCGTAATTTATTGATTCACAGTGGCGTATATAAAAAAAATAGGTGTTCAAATAATAGTTGTTGACCTCTCCCTTATAATGTATTGTTTTATACCGATAAATGTCGTTTAATTATATTTTAAATTTATGTATTAAATATTTACCAATTTAGTTATTTTAATAGAAGTTGATGACGATCAAATGGACTTTAAAACATTTTTATTTTGGTTAATAATTAAAATAAAATATTATTTGATTTTTAAATTAAATTCATTAAAAAAATATATAAAAATAATTATTTATTTTATATTTAAATTAGAAGCCTTGATAGTTCAGTAACGTTTGATGTAAATATTTCTTTACAATTTTTTTGAATTATTGTGAAAGTATTTTGTCCTCGCGTGATTAAATCTTCTATCATCTTTTAAATCTGATGAATCTTAACATGATATTTTCTTCTTCTGGCGATTTCGTTGATCAAGTTTATGGGGATATTCAAATTGGTTAAGTTTGTTCACAAAATTATAAATATTTGTTAATAATTATTAAAAATGTTATCATCATGAAGGTTATTCATAGCCGAGTGTAAGTCAAGATTTTTAAATATTTTTATTTCACTATTATAATATTTTCTTTCTTTTAATATTTAATAATTGGTCTTCTATCAACACCTATACTGATCCATCCAGTTTAAATGTATTGAACGAACAACACTTCGATCCTATTAATATAATTACATACGTGATAATCAACGGAAAGTCTATGAATACAATAATATTATTAATTACACTTATTAAACTTTATGTAAACAATATTTTAAATGTTTCGTCCTAACTGGGCGAGGAAGGAACCAAAAATGTAATGTAAAATGAGATGCTTATACCTGTGGCACGTGGGCGTCGCGTCGATCAGGAATTAGATATTGCAATTATATTATTACAAAACGAGATTTTTGCATACCTGGTCGGGCGTAGATGTATAAGACAATAAAATTCGGTAATTTCGTCCTAAAGGTATTTAAAAATGAAAACAAGAAATACTAGTATTCTTGATATAGTGCAGATAGTCATGACAGTGGCGGCTGTTCGTATAGTAATAATAATAATAATAATAATAATCTTTATTATATACTTAGTAGATATGACCATTAATTTTGAATTTACTACGCACATAGATTGCTCTACAGGAGCGGCGTTATTCTGACTCTTGTTATATATAACGTAGCAGTATTATTCCCTACTGAAAGACTGGAATTTATTGCCCATGCATTTTAAATGAATTACCGAATCTTATTTTGCATTTTTTTTTAAATTTGTTGGTTTAAATGGTATTTCTTTGTTCATATAATTTTTAGGGAATTTTATACGTAAATTTAAACTATAAAAAATTATTTCAAGTTAAATGGAATTTAATAAATAATCTACTACCAACGTTAACAATTAACAATTTTAATTTATCTAATCTCGAATTTGAAATTCCATAAACTAAAAATACCGATACGGTCTCATTGAAAACATATACTTACGTAGATACTTAATACTTGTATAATCATTGAATACAAATAAACTAAATTCAGATTCATAAAATTAATATTGTACTTAAAATGTTTCATAGTATTATCGGAAGTTATGATACAGCTGTGTAAAAATACAAAACCATTATGTCATATCGATATAATTACGTCAAACACGATTTTTCTCTGTATTTTTCACTTACTTTCCGACGTCTTCACGCGTCGTTTCCTCGAAAAATCGCGCGCGCCGTACACGTAATGACTGTAACTAAACGTCGGGCGAGCGGACAACATAAAATTATGATTATATATCGATCGACCGATGACGATAATAATACGATACTTAGGTAACGATTTTTTGTTCATTTTTCGAAATTATTATGAGTAGGTTAGGTTACACGTAATTTTACACAGATATTGCATAGGCACACTAATTCTATTTACTGCCTATATTATACGAAATGGCGTTTGGCGTGTCGGCGGCGGAGATCAAATGGCGAAATCGGATTCGTGACACAATACTAACTTAACATGGGTACTCTTATATTATGTATTATGCTTGCCATCAAACATCAAACACTTGCGTCGTTTTTGTGGCATTTTTTAAGTCGTTTTTTATATTATATACGATAGGTACACAAACGAAATTTTATCTTACGTGATTTCCTGAGTCATGCCCAGTTACACCAATCGTTTTGTTTTAGAGAAAAAAACACCTCATATCAATTGAACGCCTACCCATATTATACCTGCAATCTCGGAATAGTAGTTTGACGATTTATTCGTTTATTATTATTATTATTTTAGTATATTATGTCGCTTATAAACTACTTTGCAGTTGTACTTGCCATTTCCGCATGCGCGTAACCAGTTTTTCTTGATCGGTACACGTTACAGGGTAATCGGGAAAATGAAACAGAAAAAAATCAATCGTAATAATAATAATAATAATATTCACGATCGCATATAAATGCGACAATGTGTGTTTGCACAGTGCTCACGTACGTACCGAGCGCGAAGCACACAGGTCGTCGCCGCGAGTAGAAAATCGTTTGCAATTCATTTTTTTTTGCTTCGTCAATCATAATATACATAATATACTTACAAACTATTCACACGTACTCAATTCGGACGATTTACAAACGAGGTGATGTACCCTATCAATATCTATACTTAAGTTATTCCTCAGTAATACTCGTATTAGTATATGTCTTTGATTTTATTTAAAATCGTAGTTTCTCGCCGCGTTTAATCGGTGTGATTATTAAATTCAATTGTAAGTTTAGTGTTGTTTGAGTCGATGTGACGTATTTTAAAAGGTACGAAATAATAAAATAACGACGACGACGATATAACATAATTACTTATTTATCAAGCGTGAAAACCGCGACAACAAGCAAACGTACGCGCGGAACGGGTTTGAGCTCCCCGACCTTGCATCCCTCGGACGGTCTTGACCCTGTGCGCAAAAACGCGACTAACCGGCTCTGGCGGTCCGGTTCGGCGGAGAGTGAATAATAATAATAATAAACGACCTGCTGCACGTCGACCGGCCGTGGAACGTTGCCCGAATAAGCCCGTCTAGTCTGTCAGTCGTCGCTCAACCGTACGCCGTCGCACTAGTCGCTACCGTCGCAGTCGCGTCGCGTCGTCCGTGTGTTGGCCGAACGTAATCAGTTGTGATATTTTGCAGTAGTCGCGATCCGACTATCGATATAGACGCACGTTCACGTGTGTTCTGCACTCGTCATATTCGTATTCGCGGACATATAATATTATATTATACCTAAACAGTAATGATATTTTTACGTCTTACCGTCGTTTAAAATGACTATGATTTCGATTTCGATTTTTTTATAGTTTGAAACTATTGTTTTATAAAATTTTTTTTTTTTTTATCCGCAAGGCAGGTGAATTCAAACGATATTGTAGCCGCATCATCCGCACTTCGACTTAACCATGGCGGTTGTATTAAACTCAATTCAAGGATTTTTTGACAACTATGGAGGTAAGTAAATTTTTGACTAAATTCTAAACTTTTAGTTGTATTGATTAGGTAGACTGTGTATATCGTCTAAAATGATTGGATGAAAATTATTAATTTAGTTTTTTATTTATCTCTGTTTGAAAAATTAAAATTTTTTTCTCAAAAGTCGATTTTATTTAAATTTGATTTTAAGTCACAATAATGAGTCTTGTGTAATGTTTGTGACTAACAAAAATAAATTATCCTTTTTACTATTAAATATTCCATCATAAAAAGTGTTGAAAGCGTTTTAATTTATCCACTGCAACCATAATAATATACTATAATTATTGCTATATTTTTTTTAAATGTATAAACTAATACGTAAATACGTTTGTTTAGAAACTTCAAACTTATATAATACAGTATATTTTATAGTTATTTATTATTACTTGCAAAAGAAAGAATATTGATGGAAATAAAAAATTCGATAAACATGTTTAAATATAATAAACATAAAATAGCACATTATGTCCAAGGCTAATGTTCAAGATTTTTTTTGTGTGACTTAATTTAAAACTTGAATGAAAATAATACGTTAATAATATAATGTAAATACAATCAGTACATATTACCTACTAATTATTAATATACATATAAATTATTTATTCTATATTTCAATCATTTAAAGGTAATTTTTTAATCGATTCCAATGTTACGCTATTAATAATTTTAACGATTTGTCGATCGGTTTCATAATATACTCGATGTTTGTAACGACAATCAAGTAACCTATTTCAGCAGGGAGTTGATGAAACCATATCACATCATACGATAAATTAACGTTCTAATTTCAGTTTTTGTTTTGTACGAAAATGTCGTTTGCAGATGAAAAAAATATTACTGCCATCGCGCAAATTAAGATTTTACGTTTCGTTTATGTACAAAAAACTATCCGTTTACACGTCATTTTGTGATAATAATAATAAAAAGATGTTATTAGATGGAGATTATTTATGTTTAATGTTTATACATTGTATATTCCCTGTAGACCCTCGTACCAAGGATTGGTTTTTGATGAGCAATCCTCTACCCACGGCACTGATATGCGCCACATACGTGTTCACCGTCAAAATTGCAGGACCGCGATTAATGGCCAATCGCAAGCCCATGGAATTGAGAAACATACTCATCGCTTATAATCTTTTCCAAGTCATATTCAGTTCTTGGTTGTTCTATGAGGTAAGCGTGGTTATTATTGTGATATAGAAACATCAACAAAATATAATAAAAACAATGACTGTACTTCAAAATCGTTCTAAAAATGTTTAAAACGATCGTTTGTTGTTTTATATATACTTTAAAATTATGACTTTCTTCGTGCAATGAGTTTTTGATTTGGGGGAATTTTCCTAACCGTTGCACGTGTAGAGATGAATAAAGACGTTTGAAGTTATAATCACTGAGTAGGAATAAAAGCGATAGAGACAAAAATTCGCAGTTAGACAAATATTAACTGGTGTTAATCATGGGTTAGTGAATGTTAGAAAAAAATTGGATATCATTAAATAATTAATAAAGGATTTGTGATATAAACGTGAGTCGAAGCAGTCAAAAATTTCGAACGAATTGACAGGCTCGATTGTGTTGATATGCATATTATTATTCGAGTGTTACAGAGTTGTATAAGTTTATAGTGTGAAATATGAAAAGAAAAAATATAATAAATATATTTTAAAAGTATGAATAAAAAAAGAGTGTCTGTCTTCAGTATGATATCGTATGTTTTTCTTATTTGAAGTTTTGTACTAAAATATAATACTTCAACAATTTTTTTTTTTTAAATTAAGTCATTTACGTTAATATGGTGAAAAGTTTACGGCTGGGAAATTTACTTGAATATTCTATCTTAATATTACGTAGTGTGTGTGTCAATAAATAACAATGATAATTTTTTCTTTTAGGTCTAGGTATATTATTATATAAAATTCATCCTCACCATAACATTTTGCTTTATATGTGATCGACGAGTGGTCTAGCGTCTTTTGTTTATTCACTGATTAACTATAAACACATTCTTACACACACACACACACACACACACACACACACACACAGATATATATATATATATATATTATATGTATATATAAACACATATTTAACGTATATGAATTTATGTAATATTTAGACGCAACCACCACTTGTTTACTTTTAATTATTTCACTAAACTCTCATAACTTACTGTCATGATTTTGTAAATTAAATGTTCATTAATTGTTTTTCTATACATTTACTTGATGGGCATTGCAGTGTATGATGGGCGGCTGGTGGGGTGAATATAGTCTCAGTTGCCAACCGGTAGATTATTCGGATAAACCATCCACAGTAAGAGTAAGTTGACAAAACTGAAATGTCGAAAATTTCAGAATTTGATAAAAAAAATTCAGCCTCGTGTACTTGACACAAATTTTTACAGGCTGCGTTGGGATACGCCGACACAATGTAATAATTAATAATATTTAAAAAAAAATGTATACAATGAAATTGAAATTAATAGTTACAATTAGACACACAACTCTATGTAGAAATTAAAAAATGAAAAACGATTATTTGGGTAAGTATAAAAGGCGTACAATAAGCTTAGGAAAATGCATGGTTTCCGTTCAAAATTAATTTTGGATGTGAAATA
The DNA here is from genome assembly GCF_003676215.2 of Rhopalosiphum maidis. Lineage (NCBI taxonomy): Eukaryota > Metazoa > Arthropoda > Insecta > Hemiptera > Aphididae > Rhopalosiphum > Rhopalosiphum maidis. The sequence continues at coordinate 61,687,229 of NC_040878.1, read as the reverse complement.
TAAAGAATAATTGGATACTTTACACATTTAACACTAACATATTATTATATATATATTTTCTGGCTATTAAAATCATTTACATATCATAACTATAACATATTATAATAACATATATTTTATTATATAACAATACCTAGACCAGATTTAGTTTACGACTAAGTTTTGTTTAGATTTTTTGGGACTTAATTTCTTAAGTTGTATTATATGCGAATAATATATGACGAGAATATATTATATTGTGTGAATGCTGAGGTGTTTTAGTGTTAATAATTTTTATTTAATTTTTTAAATAACATAAATTACGTGTGTTAGAAGGTTGTGAATATATTTCCTGATACACTTGTATAATGCAATCTATTGAATGCTGCTGGGTTTTGGTATATTATGTATATTTATATATTTATAATATAGAAACACTATTATTGGTTAATGCATGCTACAAGCAGAATACATTTGATTATTTATTTTGATGTATGTTTGTTGTATTATAAAGGATTATAAACTTGATGTTGGGGAATACAGGAAAAATTAATATTGTTCTACGATTGATGTTGAATGTTTGTATGTTTGAAAATCCTAAATGTTAAAATGTTAATATATTGAGAGGAAATGTATCACAACCCATATGTAGGGACAATTGGTGAACTCGATATGCTTTATAAAAAATTTAAAATGATATCCTATTATTTTTTTTGTCGTTTAAAAATACAATTGATTTTAAAAATGGTGTATAATCAGTTCAGCTTAGTCAATCAATAATACACTTCTTATCAATCAACATTAATAATATTTGATAAGATAAATTCTATCGATTCGCCTAAAGTAAAAATAATTTGACTAAAAATTGGCAACATAAAGATTCATTGAATATTATGTAGAAGGGATCTGTTATTTTGAACCAGTAAAAGAAGAATTAAAAAAAAATAAAACCTAACCATTTTTTTTTTGGGAATAAAATGGAAATTGTGCTTTATTTGACCGTTAAACTGATTTTATTAAGTTCAAAGCTTAATAATATAATATCTTTGATTAATATATTTAATAATTTATAGTTGTAAAAATTGTATATTGTATTTTATGATGGTGGTGGTGGTTTTTACAGCTTGGCATATCAGGTTGGCTGACTGGCAGGTATAATTTCCGGTGTGAGCCGGTAGATTACTCGAATCATCCAATGACCCTGCGGGTGAGTTAGCATGGCATACATTGCATCGTTTTTCAAATTTTCATTTTTTTTTAAAATTTAAGTCATATGACAGATTCTCACTGTCATCGTAATCTTTTTTCAAATGTTTTTAGTGTAGCTTTTTTTTTTTATAGATTTTATAGTTTTTTATACATTTTTTTTTTGTGTCAAGTTTGCGTGGTTTTTTTTTTAAATTAGAAAACAAAAATTTACTCTCTACTTTATGTATTTTACTAATACTTGTTTTATATTCTCGGATGACTATAGATGGTAAACGTATGTTGGTGGTATTATTTCTCAAAATTCACAGAATTCATGGACACGGTAATTAACGTTTTTTCACTCCGTTTACACACACGTGTAATTACAATATGAATCGATTAATAACAGCCTGAATTTTATGTGTATGTATGCAGATATTCTTTGTTCTCCGAAAAAAGGATAGGCACATTTCGACCCTGCACGTGATTCATCATGGAGTGATGCCAATGAGCGTATGGTTTGGAGTTAAGTTCACACCAGGTAACGAAAACAAACAAGATTTAAATAATATTTTACGACTATAACAACAGATTTTAATGAATTTATGATCTTAATACTTTTACCGCCGAATAAATTAGCTGACGAGTTTCGACCTCCGATGACGATGGTGGTGAACAGGCTTTATCCGATTGCTATAATTATTAATAATATAATTGTGTGATAATAAGGTTGACAAGGATTAGCGGTGACCTTTACCGAGACCTTACGACGCCAAACTTCCTGTTGCATATAAAATAATATTTGCGTCCACTATCGTTATATAGTGTTTAGAAATTTCGAAAATATCTTTATAGATTTCTGTATAATATTTTACTGAAACCTCCTTAGGATAACATAAACGCGACTGCCTATAAACTGGCTTAGCCGTATTATTATTATACAGTTTATCCAGAAATCCGATCAAGGGCATTCTCCACAAGAGACTTAACATAACAACTATATTATATCGAATACAATTGATAATACTTTCTTAGAGCGTGGATATTTTAAGTACTATATAGATGTAGTCGATTTTTTGTCGTTAGCTCGTAGGAAACTGTAAAAACAAAAAAAAAACTATCCCTTGATATGATTTAACTCGGTTTTTCGACTTTGTTTCAACAGGTGGTCACAGCACGTTCTTCGGATTGCTGAACACGTTTGTGCATATTATTATGTACGCATACTACTTGTTGGCTGCTCTGGGTCCCAATGTACAGAAATACTTATGGTGGAAGAAGTACTTGACCACCCTGCAAATGCTGCAATTTTTGGCTATTATGCTGCATGCATTCCAACTTCTGTTCATCGACTGCAACTACCCGAAGGCATTTGTCTGGTGGATCGGCATGCACGCGGTCATGTTTTTCTTCTTATTCAAAGAGTTCTACAAGCAACAGTACACAAAACCGTCAAAACAAGCGGTAAGTGTACAATCTATAGTCATTAAATTAAGCATTTTTAACACATATGAAAAAAGCCGCCACAGCAACTATTTTTTTTAAAAACAATATTTAAAACTTTTTTATTGCAAAATCGCGTGTCTGTTAGGAGAGGGATGCGAACCGTATAACCTGTACTGTTACTACTTTTTGACGTTTATTCATTATTATTTATAAGTGTGTCGCCGATTTCGCGATATATGAAAATTACAATTGCTTATAGATATGGGTTGCGTGTGCCGAAATTGTCTTTTGTTTAAAACCATACGATCTTTTTTACGCTCGTTGATTTGGCTCGGTTATACGACGAAGACAGTATATAAATAATATGTCATAATATCGAATAAGATAATCAACTTTTTGCGATTATCGTTAATACAAATCGCTAAGAAGTTATTGCGTCATTTATTTGAAACAACGCAGGGCCATGTCTGACGATCGGCGATAGCGCATGGCATTCTTTTTTGTTTCAAGACCTTCTAAATACGACTTTGATGCGTCTAATTCATTCAAATACGTATAATATAAACTCGTTATACACACACACGTCGTTTAACAGTTGTTGTTTTTTATATTTTATCGTCAAATCGTTAATTATTGCCGTGCCGATTTAAATATGCGAATCTTCTTTGTATAATAAAACGGATTACGAGCCGGATCCAACTTACTATTATGTATGTAAAGATCTGCTCTTTTCCGCGGATATTTGTCTCGCTTTTGGCAACGGATTGTACGAATACGGAGCGCGTGTCAAATGATTCGTACGGTCGCCGTTGGTTCATAAATTAATATTATATATTCACATGTGTGTGCGCGTGATGATAATAATAGGTAATATAAATATCGTTACAACTCAAAACATGTAGTAGTAGTAGTAGTAGTAGTAGTAGTAGTAAAAGTGGCATTCCGCCGACGTCTGTCTGGTGTGTGGAGCCAGCCAAGGCGGTCGCCGATGGACGCGACGTGACATTGGAAAAACCCGATGCGAATTCTTAAATTCTCAAACTAGTTTGTCAGTAGGCTTGCGTCTCTATCAATCAACACACGCACACGATAATCTATGTATTTCGATGTATACTCACAATCGATGCAGTTCGTACTCGATTTTTTTTTTTTTAATTTTAATACGGTAGTAAATCACAACAGTAATAAGTTGTACATCTATTCTATAATGATCGTTGTGATTAATCCTATCATTTTTTTCGCCTTGCGTTTTTTAGGCCGGCGCTCAGTCCAAACCCTCGGTCAACGGCTCGTCCAAGTCGTCCAACGGCTACAGCAAACAATCGGACTACTACATAAACAGCAATGGTCTGTCTAGGCCTGACCTAGTACACAGGGCTACGGCCGGATCGCACTGACCGCCGCCGCCGCCACTGATGACGGCAAGTCACAGCAGCCGTCGAAATCGCCGCTGCCACTGCTAAACGATGGCTGCTATCGTCTTTGCCGCCAACAACAATATTGCTCAACACGCCCAAATTAATAATATTATTTGACCTATGGACACGTCTGTGTTCCGAGCAGACATTTTTTTTTTTTTTTGTAGTGGACAAATTACTCTATCCCTCTTACCCCCTCCCCTATTTCTCGCTCTCTCTCTCTCTATCTCTATCTCTCTATGTCTCTTTTTCTCCCTTTTTTATTATTAGGTATAATTATTTTTAATATTATCATATCGTATATATATATTATGTATTATGTATGTGTATTATATATATATATATATATTATTTAGTATAATAACGTGACCTATTTTTTGTTTCATTTGTATTACTCCTCTGTCACCGCCGAGTCGAATCGCGCCTGGTCGTTGTCGCCACTGAGTATACGAAAGAAAGAAAACTTATTCTGCCTAAAAAAAAAAAGAAATCTAGTGAGATTATTGTTTTTTTTCTTCATTATTCTTATTATTTCGAGCAACTGGGGCTATATACATTACGATAAAAAATATATCACATAATATGTATATACGATATTCGATATATATATTTTAATTTATAAGTCTGTCTATTATCGTACGTTATAGTAATAATTATTGTATACCATCGTGTTAGGTGTTGGAAATTTACAGTCCGCATATTATCGTGTGTAAAAACGTTTTTTACGCATTTTTTTTGCGTTTTGTACAAGTATTTTTTTCGTTTTAAATTTATTTAAGACACGTGAACAGATAAAAAAAAACATTTTTTTCAGACGAAACAATTTTGATATAAAATTCAGTTGTGTTTTTCAAAATGTTTTGATGTGATACCTATGTAACGTTTGTTTTATATATTTTGTGTAATGATTTAAACCACATGTGATTATTATTATTATTATTATAATAATTATTTTTATTATTATTATTATTATTTTATTATTATTATTATTATTTTGTACGAAACACGGCCTCACGTGCCTTAGTATTACGGGACCAGTGTAATTACTAATAATAATTAAGAGATTATATACGCTCTCGTGTATAAGAATATTATCATGTTTACGTTACAAAAAATTGTATACTGTTTAGTGTTGTATAATATATTATTATAATAATGAAAATAAAGGTTCCCGGTATTTTTATGTGCCAGCAAATACAAACGAATCATATTATTATTATTATTTTAACGCCTTGTGGAGTGGTATTGTACGCACAATATTATTTTGAAAGAAGACACGCGCCGTATGTTATGATAAATATAATGTACATAGTAAAAATAATATTATATTATATTCACTAACCGAGCTACTCTGCCTACATATTTATTACCTATTTTTGCGTGTATGTGATATAATATTATTCAACCTTGCATTATTTGAATACCTACTTTTTTTTTTTAATTTTTGTCTCTCACTCTCTCTCTCTCTCTCCCGCTGTTGCTTCTTCTTTCGTCAGCCGTGTGTTTTTTACGGAGTGTGTTCACAATGTTGAGAATGAAATGTTAACGTTCCGTCCATATTTATTATTCATTAATTATTATAATTTCCGTCTACTTGTGACATTTTTCACGATATATTCGTTTCAACAGAACGCTGTTTTATTCTGTTTATACGCAAAATTTTCCGTTATAGCTACCTTATAGTAAATCACAACAGTACTTAAATCGTCCATTTTCATTCATTGTTTTTTTTTTTTGGACCACGTTTGTGGTCGGGCTTAGGTCTAACGAGTTTTTTAATGAAACATTTTTTAGAGTACATTTTACATAATTTTATGATAGGTATAAGTACGTGTTTTGTACGCAATCAAACGAGTCATTTTTTTTTCTGTCGCAAAAATGTTAACATAAAAATTACAACGTACATTATATTATGTACATGCGTTATAGGGCTATTTAATTTTTATTATTCACAGGTGGGCGGAAGAGAGGGTGTGAGAAAATTTCTATTTTTAAGGATGCTTGAATGTTAAATAAAAGTTTGGGAACCGCTGCCTCGTAATTATCTGTGCGTTCGAAACAAGAGCAAACTACTATCCATTCAGGCGTTATCGTCATGGCACGCAAATATTTCATTATGTGCCTATAATATGTAAATGATAAACAGATTAGGTATGTGTATCGTGGTTATGATAATAATACGAGGATAATAAACTACAGTAACATATAATTTCGTGTGTAAAATTACCAAATTCGCGTGATTATTTATTATTTTTTTTTAATACATACTTACCTATAATATGTATTTACCTATCTACCTACCGTGCCCATGTAGGTTATATATGTACACAATTATACAAATAATATTATTATCGTTGTTATATTATGATTATTGTTATGCCATTACGATTACGATTATTATTATCGTTGTTATTACTATTATCATTACGATTACGATTACATACTGTTGTGCTGTGTAGTCATGCGGAATGTCGATATGTATATTGTGCGATAGATAAATAAAAATGAACAATGTGCGTAAAACGCTGTACGTTTGTGGATTTCGAATCGGTTTTTTTTTCACAATCCGCACGCGGCCGCCGAGCCAAGGCGAATCGCCTCACACATGCCATTGCGGGTATACGATACTAATATTTAATTACATGCACATAGCGTATATATTGTGACATAAGCGTAGCTGCAGTTAGGTCATAAATATATATATATAAATTATACATACATATTATATAATATATATATATATTTATATATTTATATACCTATAATATTTAGTGTGATATTAGTGTGACCGCGTGTGCTGCATTGATGCTTACGGTGTATGACGACCGACTTGTCCTTGAATATTTCCGTCGCCTAATTAACTTCCGGAAATGAAGTCGCGGCCCGCGGTTTGGTATACCTACCTATTACTCGCCGAGCGCGCGCGATTGTTCCGCGACGACGTTTTCCCATACTGTGCAGTCGTAGAATATATTACAATATTTGGTTACTGAGATATATCGCGATGGTACAGGTACCTGCTATGAGTTTGAAATAATCGGTAATCTTGATTAAAAGTCGTTCTGAATCAGATTTGAGACGTGTATTTTCGTTACCACTTGTACAGGTCATCTAATTGGGACTGTATTTAAATTTGCATAAGCGAAGTGTACATACAGAGAGCATGGTTAAAAACACGCATCAATGTGCGCGTACCTATATCCTAGTTCGAGTAGAAGATCATCGCCTGCAGTCTAAATGGTATAGATATTTCGCGAAAGTATAAGACGTGTAATGCGAGAGACTTAAAATTGAATTGTCGGCGTGGACTTGGAGGAGACTTAGAAAGTCGTTCACGCACCTTTATATAGTTTGATATTATAAGTGTCTCATCAACGTTATCCTTCGCATAATTTTGCAAATGTATGGATTCATTTTTTTATCGTTTCTTGGTATAACAATAATGATAACCACTGCATAGTAAATAATATATTAATAGTAGGTATTTCTATTATTGTGAACGGTTGCTTATCGGGTCACGACAGTAGCGTAGCCCGTGTATTTAATTGATGATAAGAGAAAAATTGAGTTTTACCCCCCCCATAATTTAAAAAAATGTCCACATCATTTTACATTTTCAAATTATTTTTACAAAGGTAATTCAGTATGCTTTATAATGCGGACAATAATTTTATTTCCAATAACGTTTAGTTTGTTACATTTAGCAACAAAAGTTACATCGTAAAGAGTATGAACGCGGTCAATGGTTATGTGGGGAGGATATATATTCTTTAGCCACACAGGTCTAAATGTGAATGAAAGTGTATAATTCTATAGAACCAGCACAATATGAATCAATTTAATATCACTATCATTCAGTCAAATTGATAACTGTTGGAAATTGGATTTTTCATAGGCAATCTAAATTGGTACCCAATTCAATATGAGGTAGATTCTTACGTGAACGATTGTCAAATGCGCATATTTGTATGTATCTATGTTTTTATTTACTACGATCCGTCTAAGTCCTTGAACATTGCGATTCGTAAAAACCTATAATTTACGGGCATGAGGTATATGTGAGATATATACCTAGATAGATATCAGGCATGTGTTGCTCGCAGAGGTTACCAATTAATATTTTTGGAGGTTCAGTAAGAATTCAGGAAGTTTTCGAGAAGAAAAATTTACAATAAAAACAATTTAATTCACCATAAAAATAATAATTTAAATTTAAAATATAAATTTCTCGTCTGTGGTCGGATAACAAACTGATGAAGTTTGATGACCCCCGACCTATGCGATACGAAGTTGTTGTTCTGGGTGATGGGGAGTGGAGATGAATTCCGTTTCCAGTTTTCGCGTCCGGGTTAGGATTGTGCAGGTTGTTGTTGTTTGCAGTTGTGGTTTTTCGCACATTTGCCTGTGCGTGGCGTTTACGTCATTCCAGGCGGCATATAATTATTATTTATTTTTTCGTCCGTAGTCTTTCCTATATGTCTATATGATTATATGTCCGTGATAACCATCGTTCCGGTTAAATCTAATAAAAATTATTATTATTATTAATATATTAATTTTCTTTGCTTTAAGTCCTTCGTGTTATAATGTGCCTACCTATTTATACTTATAAGTTATTTAGGACGCCTATACCTTTTCCTTTAATAATGGAGTAGTTCATAAGTTATTTTTTAGAATTTTTAACTACAAATAGACTATATTTTCGAATATTTAAAATTTTTTGTATCATTTAAGAATGATCCAGTGCTGGTACAATATTCTATTTTTAAAATGGAAACCTCTCTTTTTCTATAAACTTTTAAGTAGATAATTTTTTTGAAAAATGGTGTCACAAAAATAAATTAGATATAATATTGGATCTAGAATTTATTATACTTTGACCATTTTTACTAACTATACATTTTTTAGATTAATATTAATAACTACAATTTTCAAATCCCCGGGCATCCAGGTGCGGAATTTCCTATTATATCTAACCTATTTTATGAATATAAATAACGCACTGATTGTTAGTGCATTGCAGGCTATAGTTACAGACTATTATCTTTTATACTTTAAGTTTAATAACTCTAAAATCACTGCTTTGAATTTAATTTTAATTAATTTAATTTTTTAATTAATGGTACAAAGAATCCCAAGTATTAAAAAATATGATCTTTGAGCGTGTTTAAAAATTTAAAAAAAAATCAAATTTTGAATATTTCTCCTAAGAATCTAAAGAAAAAAAGGGTGGGGCGTCCTTGCAGGTAATTCATTCTGTATATATGTATAATTTATACATGCTCTGACGTCACCCCGAAGAGTCGTAAACAAAAAGAGATCCACTTGGTCGACGATTATAATCATATTGTTAATTCTATAATTATTGCGTGGAAATCCTACGTTCACATACTACACACACACATTCACGTTTACAACGTAGCACTTGTGTGGGTGGCCGTGGTCAACTGGTCGCGTGAAAAAGAAGTTGGTTCCGTTTTTTGCGGTTCGCGCTATAAATGTATTACATTTTCTCATTAGCATCGGTGATACATGCATTTTATGATTTACATAACAAATTATACTTCATTAGCGCAGTAAAATCTGTACGAGGTGCCTGTAAAATAATGTGTAGTTGTATAAGTTGTAATATAATGTGTGTAATGTGTATGTATGTATAGTATATACGTGTACTTCTAGAGCGATGTCTAGTGCAGTCGATAATGTGTTTTTACAGCCGATCAACCGCGAAAACTATTATATACATGTTCGTTACACGCTGTGTGTGTGTATCGCAGTTTAATGACGTAGTTATACTTATACGGTAAACGATAATGATATTATTAGGTACCTATACGTATTATTGGTACGTCAGAGATATAGAAACGTAGTAAATTTTTACTGATGTTTTGCTAGTGATTTACCCGTGTGAGTTTTAAACATTAAAAAAGCAACAATATGTACGTTTGTTAAATATTTTGCGTATTTATGATATAATTTAGAAGTTTTGTATATGTAGTATGTACCTACCTATTAAAAGTTTTCAAATAAATATAACGTATTACAATATAATATATTAATAAATATAACCAAATTATAAATCACTTGTAATCAATAAGACGCGTTATACTCTTACGTAATAATATCTTATTCCGTCTTTGCTAATGCATAATTTATTATTTTTAATACAAGAACGAATCAACGTTTGATTGAATTTAAAGGTGAAAATATGGTTTTATCTAGAGTCCCGTGTAGGATTTTTTGGTATTTACATTTTATAGTAAACCAATTATTCATTTATATTAATATCAAGAATAAGAGAGTTTAATGGATTGATCTGACCGTAAATGTATGTTCTGTATGGTATGACGGGGATAATAAATGCGAGATAATGTCCTCTTGAGTTTTTACTCATGATATGATCTACGTAATTTACATATTATAACTATTTTAATTACGGAGACGCTCCATTAAATTTTTATTTTACAATCGTAATAAAAAAAACAAGTTCAATAATTTATATTTTGTCGTAGGTGTTTTTCCAACCATAGTGATTCTTATAAATATAAAACGACACTAACAAATTAATGTAAAAATATTTTTAAAGGTGTTACTTGGTATTTTTATATTGTAAGTGTCTATATCGCACACTACATAGTTTTTTTTGATTTTTTAGAAATTCTAAATTAATTCTTTTTGTCAACCGAGAATATGTAGTATAGTTATAACGTTAATGTATGCATTATAAAAAGTAAAACACGTCAAATGTTTTTGCAATTAATTATATTAATAAGCGTTGAAAAGTTATAAAACCATTTTTTAATGGTTCTACATATATGAAACGGAAGTAACATACATCGTTGTTGTAGGTATCTATATAAAAAGTTGGAATAAATATTAATATTTTTTATTATAATTACGTCTAAAGTTTTAGTTAATTTAGAAAATAGTGAATATTTTCATGAATTACAGCAACCTACATAATAGTGATATAACATGTTATTTACGTTTATGATATATTTTTTTAGTATTGATTTTGACAAACATGTAATTTTAATCATTAAGACTAGAAATTTTAATTCAAGGTTACTCGCTATGTAAAATACTTAAATAGGTAGGTAATACTCATAATACTTAGGTTCTCAGTATGTTTCGTAAATCATAAAAATATTATAATATTATACTATTATTAAAGATGCAGTATTTATAATATAACTCGTTTTTGAAAGGGCAATAAGGATTGTAGCACTTATCTCAAAAACGAGTGTTGTAAATGAAAAATGTATTGTCTCGATTAAAAATATCAATTTTGCATAGGAAACTTTCAGATACGCGTGTTATTATGATATGTTCAATAGGAATTTTCCCGGGAACAAGGAAATATTCCACTACTTCTTTAGAACATTCTTTAAAAAAAAAAAATTCAATTTATACGAATACTATAGTATTGTCCGGCAAAGTGGTATTTAATTTTACATTAAATTAAAGTCAAATCTTTACATATAAAATATGGACGAATGCCGAATTATTTTGAGTATCAAGATTAAATTAGACTTGCATCTATATAATACATTTTTGAACCATAAAGTCTTATTCTCCTTAAATATTTTTACTCATACCCATATTAATCATTTAAACAATAAGTTTATTTAATTATTGATACGTATGAATGCGAATTGTAATTTCCCCTATAAATTCTTGGGTTTGGAAATAATCCAAGGAATTTTCCGAAATTAAATTTATTAGAATTTCACATCACTAAATACGCCCATACAATATTCACGGGTTTGTACGATTGCACATATGAATATGCATTTTACACAATAACCACACACGACATTTAATACTTAACACCATAACCATCACTGCTAATTGGCTGTGCTGAAAACTTAACTATAGTTGATAGCAGAGATACGATCTACACCGAATTATAATGTCGAAGCCAAAATCGACGCTATCTAACGAATTAATCATAGTTATATTATCTGTTCAATAATTACAATCTGATGTTGTGTAATAAATAAATATAGACGAACAATGAGCATCGACGTATTTATATCTCTATTATTCTATTACATACAGAGCAAATTGTAAAATTGTAAAATAGATAACTGTTTTTTCTTATTTTTAATCAGTTGAGTTCGGTTGTGTACGTTGACTATTTGGTATACACGCTCGAAAAATGTACATAGTTATTTCGTATTCTTACGATGACTTTCCGAAAACAACTATTTCGTAACTGCACACTGTAAAGTAGCGAAAAAAGCTTCATGAAAATAATCGACTCGAGTTAGTTAAGTGATCTTAACGTTTAGTCGTAAGTTATTAGTTATTCAATACTATATATTATACGGGACATAACTTTAATTACTTTAAAAGTTTAAAGTTAGACAGGAGAAAATATATTAATCTAAATCGATTCAAACAATTTAAATTTTATTTTTTAATTACCACCGTAGTCGTACAATAGTGATTGTTCAACTCTCAAATTTTTTGAAATAACTATAATTATTTCGTTAAAAATTCATGCTATATTCTTTCAATTTTTCTTATTGTACACCACAGTGGCACAATAGTAGTTTAGGTATTCATAAGTTTGCGTCTATTAAATTTTTAGACCAAGAAATGTTTATGTGTTTACTTTTATTTAAATACAGTAGTATCTATATGAAGGTTGTTAAACGGCCATATGATATTCTGTAAATAGACATATACTAATACTATATATACTATATATAGTTATAGTTGTACAGAATTTTGTGTACCTACATTAACATTCATGTATTGACAGTAGCGCGAATAAGAAAAATGTTCAAAAGGGTCTTAGCTCACCATTTTTTTTTACAACATTTTTATTTATTAAATACCTATGTTTTTAAATTTATATGTTTTGAGAGTACTTCTACAATTTTTTTTTTTTTTTTTGGGGGGGGGGGGCTGGGCTCCACAAGGTTCTCGTATTTGTACCATTCGTTTCTGTTTGTGTACAATTATGTCTTTTACTGTACTCGTAGAAAATCTTATTTTAGACGTTTTATCTAAATTGATCTGCCGACGATGTCCTGTTTTTTTTAGCAACACATTTTTATTACAAAAATTATTACGTTTTACGAAATGATATTCCATGCATTAATGAAAACGTTTATAAATATATAATTTCTGTCCCGAACGTGGTATTTTCCTCGATGAAGGTCACCGCCGCCGTCACACGCGTTTATCCGCAAAACTATACCTAATACCTGACTACATACCTACTTATACCTAATGAAATATAATAAGCTACGAAATCTAACGTAATATTATTGTTGGATTTCGCACGTCGCGAATCGGCGGCGCCAAACACATGCATCGTGTCCCATACTTCTGCATACGTAGCGAGTAGTGTATCTATTATAATTAATATTATTATTATTTTTTAATATTGTTAGTTGTTACTGTTCGCGCGTGACAAACGCGCATAATTTTTACACTCTGTAATCGGATTGCTACTGAATGACGGTATTCCCGTTTCGTATACATATGTTGAGACGAACGTATACGATATAGGTACCTAATACCTATGTTATGTAAATATATTTTCAGTGAAAAAAAAATCTGACACGTGCACATATTGTAGACTCGTTGCGACTATAGGAATTTCCGAAGGCGAAGGGTCCGGTTTATTATGTTTAAATTTAAATTTTAAACGCACCAATCGTGCGTATCGAAAGACTCGAAAGACTTGCGGTCAATCAATTATGAGTCGTCAGATTTTGTTCTTAAATACTTACGAACTATAGTGCCCATATTGATCATTTAAATGTTGGGTTTAAAGACAGCACAGTGGAAAATTTAAACACACATTTGAGTGGTGCTTGTGACTGCATTTTTATTCGGGTTAATACATGTATATATATTGGTTAATGTCTAGTAAAAATTTTTTTAGAATGTTGTTTTAACTTTTGATACACAAAGTGTTTTCCTGATATCCTTTTAAATTCTTTATAACTAATATTTTAAAATTAAATTTCTCTACATTTTTTATTATTTCATAATTATTATTAAACTATTTTTTATATATATATTTCTTATTATAAAAATGTAATTTATCCAAAAAAGTACAATAATTAATAAATTTAATCGAGATGTATTATATACCTACGTGTATAATATAGCTTGGGGATGGTATGTCATTCATATTGACCACCTATTATTAATCTAACCAATTTAACCATAAAATATACATATAAAAACATTTATCATATGAAAGTTTTTAGTAAAAATAATCGGGTCAAGCTACATAATGTATGTGTTGTAATAATGCGGAATATTTTTCACCCGAAAACGAAATTTCCTCTGGTGTTCAATCGGTCCTAAATCGCACGTGCCGTTTTTCACTCTAATAGATTATTCATTTATTTGTTTCATTCACATAGGTACCGTGTTCACTGCCGGTTTTCCTAATATATTATAATATGTGTGGGATGATTATTTTTCAAAATGCGCGACACGAAAATTATTGACACTATTTTCGTGTCTCGGGAAGAAAATCTTTATCATCAGTTATAATTTGAAGTGAATAGATAGACACTATATATATTATACTATTATTATTGTAAATTTCTGTAAGCTAACAATAATACTTATATTTTTATGTGACAGCTATTATTTACTTATAATAATTTAAAAATGTTGTTTTGTTTCTTTTTAATAGGAAAAATACTTACATGCAAATTCAAACCAAGTGATAAGTATTTTATTAATACCAATATACACAAGTTCTTATGTACTATAAACTTAGGTATGCATCGTTATTTTTCATTTTGAAAATTGGTCGAGCAAAATGATCCAATATTCACCAAGTACTAATTAAAAAAAGTTATTGAGATGTTACGTAATATTAATAATATATACGGATAACCTATACGGTCTTCGTATTTTAAATCTATAAATTACTTTAAGTACGTAGTGTGTGTTTGTGTTTGTGTGTGTGTGGGTGATTTAGTGTGGTTAGGTTATGTTGTGACATTGTGCCTTACGTCGCGGTATCTCACTAATACTTTAATCTGCATGATTGTATAAGTATAACGTACTTTAATTTGTAAACTTATATTCATATTATGCATATTACGGTAGGTATGCTGTATTATGCTGAGACACTACGATCAATATCTTTTTAATATTTCGAGATTGTTTTATCAGTTGTCGTCTCATGCCCATGCGGTGCGTACCTATCTATATGGTGTTACGGAATTTTTAGAAAGTAATCTATTATGATATGTGTGTTGGACGATGATTTTGGATAATTTCGTTATGTTTCAAACAGTTTACCGGCTGTAAATGGTAGAAAGATGCCCGGTTCGCTAATACTCGCGCAGAAGACGTCTAAATGTGTACAATTGACATGTATATCTTAAAACCTGTAAAATGTACAAATGAACTATTATACTTAGCATAAATAATGTTTCTTTTAATGAAAATAATAATTTTAAGTGTGTACAACGCATAACTATATCGTCACGTAAGTATATTGTACAATAATTGATCAAATATAGTGTAGTCTGATCAGCGAGCTCTTCAAAACTCAAATGGTCGTGGCATGTGCACGTTCGGATTAAAACCGAACTTCAACATGGTTAAACATCACGATTATGCTACACTTATTGGAGTGGCATTATGTACTCTTATTTTATTTAGTGTTAAGTATTATTTGATGAAATAATATTGTTATTATTATCATGTGAAACATGTTAATTTATTATATAAATTACGTTTAGGTACGAAGTAAGAAACATCGTTTGTTAAGTGAAATTCTCCGGTCGAATCTATTGATTTCCATTTTCGACGTGCAGCATTGATGATAATACAACATTATGTATCACGATGGTGGCAAAAATCTTTTTAATCGAGGTCGTGTTTATAATACCTAACACATTTCCTTTACGACCTTGGAAATGTATAGAATAATGGTTCAAATAATCCGTTTACGAAATGTAATTATTATTTATTAGTTAATACTATTCAAACCATATTATATTAGTTCTATAATACAAGTTCGAAATATATGAAATATAGGTACCCAGGTGGTATGTATTCAATAATAATTAAACTAGATTTTCGATCACCAGTATATTTATATATTTTATACAGGGTGATTCGTCAATCGTGTTCGTTCCCGTTTTTTCTTTTATAAATTGATCACCCTATATTACTACAGTGTAGGTCCTATACTATACCTACAAAGTTTAACTATGTGATTTTTTTTTGTATTCTTTTCGCACTGAAACATTCTCTATGCATTGATGTGCTGGTTCGATATGGGATTGATTCTTAAGAAAATCCCACTTGCGCAATTGCATAATACATAGCGGGTAAGAAGTTGACAGTAATACGATAAATTTTTCGATCTGACGAAATGTTTATAATTCATAAACCTCTGTTTATGGGCACCAATGAATAAGCAATAATATATATACAGCTGAGAGGTAATGCTGTAGGATATGTGTAAATGTCTCTTTTAAATCACATACTATCATTATGTTATGACGATGACAATGTTATAACTATATATTTGACCGCGACCGAAACTTAAAGTTTTTTTAGCGGATTCGAAACCTCAAAAACAGTTTTTGTTTTTAAGAAGAAATATTATTGTGCTTTTTTGTGCCCTAAGTTCCAACTGCACCGCACTACTATTTCGGTAAATTGTTCGTCTCTAACAGCATAAATCCGTCAAAACACACGCGGCTTACAAAATGTATAATATAGGGGTTAGGCGTGTTGAGCGGGTTAACACGCCAATTTAATAATAGTGTAAAATGTGTGATCATATATTGCCACTGCAGATATTGTTGATGTCCCGATCGACTTTGTAACGGGCTATATTCATATTATGAAGTTTGGCCGGAAATCAAAACAGTCAGCGTATAGTACAATATTATGATCTGGGACGTTCGTCGTTACTGTTTGAGTGAGGTGGAAAAATGCGTGTGATTGCAACTGCAGTAGTACAATACTATGTTAAATACTTAAGTATTAATATTAGAATTCTAATGTCTGAAGTTTAAAACATTTTACAGATACTTATAACATTAAATTTGTTTTTGTTTTGAACACTAATATTTATTATTAACACCTTGAATGCCAAATGCGGTTGACATATTATTTGATTCTTGCGGTTTTCGACTATTAATAGTTATAGTTTCACTATAAAGTTTTTTTAATGGGAAATGAGGAAAAAGCTTAGATTGACGACCATGCAATTGTGGAACTATAGTTATTATTATGGATATATATAACAATAACATTGTTGTAGACGGTAAATAAATATCAAACATATTTGATTTTTGCAATTATATTATAATAACAAAAAATTAATCTTGCCTACTCTTTTTATTTTTTTATAGAATAATTTCTATTACGGTGTATAAAAGTTCAATATTTACTTGTCATTATAAAAAATTTAAATATTTTTATTATAATAGAAATCAATCATTAATGACAAATCTTCATAAAGGTTAACTTATATAAAAATAAAAACAAACTATTAAATTATAAATATTGAAATATTTACCAAATTTATAGTTTATAATATCACTAATTAAACTAATTATATTTTAGCTCATTTTTGGCCCCCGTGTTCTGTACATGACTTGATGGAGTGCTTTGGAAAAGGTATTCATTGGTCTCATAATTTTCTTGACGGAGATTTAAATTTTAAATTTATAATAATTCAATTACGACGATTAAAAGGCGGGCGACAAGAAAATCAATAAAAAGTTTATAAAAAAATAAAAATAATAATTATACTATTCTTTCATTACAATTTATACTGCAGAATATCGTATAATTCAGTTGGGTTAACAATGTAAAAACAAAAAAATTGTTAAATATATTAAATAATTCTTGGGAGTAGTTGTGTATAGGGAATTTTAAAAGCGAATATTTGTGTTCTACGTTATAATACTCCGTGGCCTATAAAATACCTGGTCGAGAGTGTGTTATAATAAAATATATGACTGTACAGGCTGGCGTATCGTACCAAATTATAAGTAGCATAAATATTCAGCAATCCACCACCCGAGATTGAATAGTTCGAGGTCTCGACGACGGTAAAACGAGACGTATCTTCTACAAAAGTTGAGAATTCGACTGATATGTAAAAAAAAAAAACAATTTAATTATTATGGTTATGATATTACGCTACGCGGGTCTTTATGAAAAATTTAAACATTAAATATATAATATGTTAATGAATTTACAATCTTATTAATATTTCATTTTTTATAATTTTTAAATTAAATGTAACGTCTAACCAGAGTCACGTGTGTTAAATCAGGGCAATAACTCGTAAAACCCCTCTCTCCGTCTTTTCCGCTTGTGTGGTATTGTACACATTCATAAATTGATAGATTAAAATATTGTAGTACCTATCATACTTTATAAACATTATTTTATTGATATCCATAAATCGGAACTAAAGATACTAACTTCAAGTGACAATGTCGATTTCGTTAATTTTTTTCAATCAACTATTAAAATACTCATTAGGTAATTAATATTTCGTTTGTTTGTATCACACAACACACACCGAAAAGATGTCGGCCTACTCGGACGAGAATTAAATACTATTTGTTTGAATCTGATTCTAAACTGTCGACTTCTCAGGCGTTCGTTGACTAAAAAGCAAATGCTATGAGCCGGTTGGACCGTATACTTATATTATAACTTCTACCGTAAAAATGTACAATGTTTAATATTATTCTAAATTATTGCTATACACATTTTGTACAGTTTACTAAATGTATAGTAGTTATACTTACTACACAGCATACTCGTACATATTACATATGTATATATTTGTACATATATGTTACCAAAATGTTTTAAATATCCTAGTCATGTGAAACAACTATGAAACAGCCGAACTCATGCCAGATACTTTATTTCTAATCATAGCATATTTAAAGGAATGACATGTGGGGAAATTTTTCTGTGCAACATTTTTTTTGGACATACAGTTTTAGTGGGTGATGTGATAAGAAATATTGTTATTATGTTACATATTTTATGGAATAATCAATATGATAGCAGACATTTTTTCAGAACCGTAACATTTTCATCACTTACTCGTATTTATAGGAAAACCTCTAAATATGGTACACTCAAAATAAAAAACACGAATACTTTTATGGCTATATTTTGATAATTTTTATCTAAGTATATTTTATTACTATGTACATTTTATACATTATTGTACTATTATAGTTAATCTTATCCGTTGTAAATAATTGCTGTCTTATTCAGCATAGGTATCTATTAAAATAATATCGAAGTATTAACACGCTATAGCCATTAATTTTGTTTTAAATAATAATACACATACGAGTAAAGATATATTCATATAAACAAAAAATATAAATACACAGATATAATATATACCTATTATGTTTTTGATATATTTTGATATTATTCATTTTTTTATTTGATCCCCCTACCATAGCGAACAAAATGTCGATTACCTTTCATTATGTAGAGGTTTTATTACAATAATAAAATATAAAATAATTTAAATTATAGTAACATAATAATTGATAACAGTAATAATAATAAATCAAATAAGGAATGAAGGGCCCTTGTCGGCTAATTTCATCATCTTGTAGGTATAAATAAATAATTTTCAAATAACGCAGAAAACAAATAAGGATGCAAAAATAATTGAAATGTCGAAAGTTCCAAGAAGTGACGAAACAATTTACATCATCCAATAATACTAAATGTTAATATTGTTTTCGATTAAAAAAGATGAAGTTAAAAAAAATTCAGAAGATTTTATTTTTCATTATTATTTTTAACAAGTATATCGTAATATCTTGACAATAAATCTAAAAGATATAATTTAAGATAAATACTATCAAAGTATTTATAAAATTGAATAAATGTATCTACGGCAAAATATGAATTTATGTTTTAAAAATTATAATTTTTATCATTGAAAATGTAATATGTTAAAATGTTATTATTTGTGTTAAAAAAATCATCTATCAGTTTAAATAACATATTATCTGTAAAATATAAATAGTATCGTCTTGGAGTGCAAAGACACACCCTTGAATCCCGAAAGTTACGCTACTTGTATTCATTAAATCTAGTTCATTAGATATGCGTTAGATCATGGAATATGGTTATACATCATTATTATAATTTAACGATTACGGTTTCACCTTTTACCCACCGCAGCAGTTTGGTATTAAACGTCGCAAAGGCCCTCATGACACGTATTTCTTCTTTTTTTTTCTCATACCTATCGATTGGTTATTTTGTTTTAACGTCAGCCGACCTAAAAATATCGCACCACTTTGGGCGCTGTCACGTTACACTGAAATCTACGACCGTCATTTCGCCTGTCGATCGCGATGTGAGTTACCCGCGTATTTACAGTCGGGTTGGACCGAAAAAGTGGTTCGTGGTATATAAAAACAATATTTTATGAGACGTCGCGTAGGTGTACCTATATAAATATAATGTACGTTGTACATCTGCAACAGTGGCACCGTGAGTATATTATACTTCGCAGTGTAGTTCCGCCCATTGTCAGCATTTTCCAAGTTTCAATGCGATTACAATATCTGTGTTCGAGTGTTCAATTAGTTATGTAGATCCCTTTAGGCCATGGACATATAATTAATACATGTTATAATTTAACAAGCATCAGCAGACAACATTATTAGCAATATATATAGTGAATATCTGTGTTACTAAATAAGTTCTATGCTCTTTTTTTTTTGAAAATTCCAGACCCCCCTCTTTGCTATTAGTTTGTTTTTCTATAGATGTTTGCATTATAAATTATTATGCATATATTTATTAAGTCTAATTTACCTATATGCGTTCGATTAACCCCAATCGGAGTACCAAACCTTTTATATAAATAATATGAAGAAACGGACTGTATCCTATTTGATACAGATAATTAGAAATAACTAAAAACCGAAAGTTATTAATTATTCAATATTAAAAGCTACAGCTAGTAGGTATTCAAATAAATTTAATTTTTAACTTCTTTTAGAACGCACCTCGACGATCACTTCTAGTTAATAATAAATTACAATTAATATATTAAATTTTTAAAACATAATATTTTATTATTCACTTATGTGACTTATTTTATAATACAAATAAACAATTAAAAATTCGATTATCGAATCGAAAACGAGGGAATCTATAAGGTAGAAAAATCATTATTTTATAATTATTCAACTATTACCTATTTAATTTTGACGAAATGAAAATCATTTCAGATGATTAAAAATTGCGCGAATCCTTTTCAAATTCTTATGTAGGTACATTATTTAGATTAATTAAAAACCATTAGATTTCATGTTTGTGTGTGTTAGTCCGCAAACGGTATTTCGTATAATTTATCACAAATTATTCTTGCAGGAAACGACTCAAGACTAACTACTGTGTTTCAACAGTCTATAATGAGGCATAGACCAATTGCACAAAATTTTAGTTTTGGGTCAGTGTACCAATTACGCTTGCATTCAAATTGAAAATTGAATTTGTGATTTTAATTTATACCTGAAGGTTATAACAATATTATCATTAAATCTAATTCAATCGAAATCGAATTATACATAAATGGTGTGTATATGAAAATGTTTGAAAATTAAAATCTTATTTATTGATTATTGGTTAAAGTGATTGGTTAAATATGTCATCGCAGAATCGGGAATTTTATTAAACGTTCTTATTCTTTTTCTTCGTGTCAGAAATTAAACGATATTATTATTATGCACGTTTACGCACACAAGTATGAATTTGAGCGACAGACGAAATAACATGTGAATAATACGTTTTTCTTATTTTATTTATATTTAAATCACCAATAGCTGCTATTTAGTCAATTGGTCTGATTTTTTAAAAAAGCGCAGTATTTGTTCTATTGGCCTCAAATGGTTTGAGCGCAATTATTAGACTCCCTCAATAACATAATAATATGTACATAGTACGTATCTGACTCATACTAGGCGCGATGCGCGATGTGACTGTGACTAAAGTCATCGAAAAATGTGTCTACGAGCCTACAATAAAATAAACGCATAAAAGGTTCGTCCTATAGGTAGGTATAATACGAACGAACAAACGTTTTATTTAAAATTAACATTTACACGCCGCACGTGAAACGTTGTTCACATATTGACGTGTCTAATAGAAATCTCGTACTGTACATAATAAATATAATATAAATTATATTAAATGAATATACTTTTAAGCTTATTATTATTTTAATATTGACATTTCGGAGAAGCGTGATTTCTATCCGGATGATGGGATGAATACGCGTCATTGCCGCATAATTTGGATTATATAGGATGAGGAGTAGCTATGTGTACTGAAGTCCTCCTCCCAAAAATGTCAAACCAATCGTCAAAATATTAAATAAACATAAATGTCGAGATATACTGCTTTTCGTCACTCGTCTCTTTATCCTCATAATATAGATCAAGAGGCTTATAGACGCGGTGAAAGCGTAGGCTTTATATTACGAGTATACTTAATGTGATGTATGTTGTTGTTGAAAACCGATAGAAGTCAGCTAATTACATTTCACAATTTCTCATATTATTGATTTCAAATTATAAAACAACAGTCCGTGCATTTCGTTTTAAAACTATAATGCCATAAGTTATACCGATTAACCGTGAATTTATACTCATTAGTCATTATTATATTTATAATTCATAAATCTTAGTTGAAAATAACATAATTTTGAACCCCCTTCCCTACAAGGAAAAAAAAAAATCCCGACTTCGTCGCTAATGCACGTTATCAACAGTACGTTGCGCTTGGAATTATTTAATAATATTATGTGTATGTTCGCCTACTGAGTTAGATTTTAAATACAATTTCCTACGCTCAATATTATTATTATTATTATTTAGACATTTCCGCATACTTCCGTACATTTATATTCGCGTGTTCCGTGTACTGTGTAGACTTAATAACATTTATTTCAATCGTACGCGCGTATTATTATTACTATTCATTTAAATCAGTGTGTCGATATTAACTAGCGTAGTCACACTCCAAATAATATTTTTAGTTTACGTGTAAATATTATTATTGCTTGTAGGATCATAATATTACATTATTATAATTATTTAATTTTTACGGCAACCGTACACTTGATGTTACGTCATAATGGGACGTGGATTGTAAGAAAAAAACATTAGGTATATTATAAAATTTAGGAATTTAAAATGGTTGGACGACACCTGCAATGTTGTAAAGTATATTGTGATGAAAATCATTTAAGTACTTTCAATTTATTTGAATTTTAAAGGTAGTATTGTAAAAACTATTTAAAGTATTTATATTTGAATATGAAATACTTTATTATCGTTTATTATATTATTATATTGGCGGATCACATATATCAGCTGTCGATTGTCATTAATAGATACACGTAATGAGCCGCACAAGATTGCAGTTAAAGTAACAAAAGAAAAATGCTTAACATTTTAAATGTACGTTGTCGACTAAAAATACAAAAAATAATATTAAAACAATTTTCATGTATTAACATATATTAAATTTTTTTTTTGTTACATTTAACTGTTAATATATTTATATATATACATGTTTATTTATATAAATTATAAATATACCTATTGTATAAAATGTCACATTTGTTTAATACATGATAAATGGTTATGGAATTTTACCTAATTTGATATTTATTATATAATATTAATTAATAATTAAAACTATTTTAATATTATTTAAATACTATTTTAAAGTATTTATGTTTGTATTTAAATACTTTTCACACGAGTATTTTTAAGATGAATAATTTTTCGAAAAGTCATAAATATTTATAAGTTAAAAATTAAAAACTATAAAAAATTCGGATTTGCAGAAAGTGATTTTTTACTTTTATTCTTGTTACAGCGGAAGAACATTACTCAAAACCGTTATAAAATGTTTCTTATCTTTAATCCGATTATCTATAATCTTGACCGCGAAAGGGAACGCATTTCTCAGATTAATTTTAAAGACTATGAGAACGTGATGCCCATCCCTAGAGCATAACCCTGACAACCATACAACGCGTGTAACGGACGCGGAGAGCGGACCGGCTTTTGGCGAAATATTGACAGTTTCTACTCGGAATATCGTATACGAACTTACCTAGTACTTAAGTTAGATACTGAACACGCACGCAATGACTGAATAACATAAAATAATATTACATAACGTAAAACGTACTTATAACCGACTCGTAGTTGTTTTAATGTAAACATTTCACGGTCGGAGAAGGTTGTCTCTGGTAATTAGGTCACGAATCACGGTTCGCGCTTGTGGTGACTATATGCGGCGACGGCTGCAGGACGTGATTTGTGTACGGGTAAAATAAATGGTTCTTCGCTGCAGCAGTGAAGTTGTCGCGTGGAAGGGTTGTGTGTCCGGCGATTTTCGAGTGGGGTGCAGGTGGTGCTCGCGTAGATTATCACTATAGTACATATTATTATATATATAATATATAATGAACGTGTTTGATCAGTATATGTGTAAAATGTTTTGCGAGGCGGCAAAAAGAAAAGAAGGGAAAAAAATCGAACGATTTAACGCTGCAGTGAATAGTACTAGCAGAAATTTGGGTAATTTTTCGAGTTTGACAGAAGTTTTTGGAGTAAACCGAGGTATATGGTTTTTACTGTTTGTAGGGCAATTAAGCACAACTCCGGAGACATTTCATGTAAGCTAGCTCAAGAAGAAACCACGCTAGCGTGTATTGTCTCCTTCTTACAAACGTACAACATAACAAATCGTTGTACGTTCGCGATAATCTATTTACTGTAATGTTTTTAAAATTAGTGCGAATTGACCTATTTTATAATTTAATGGTAATAGATTTTTATCTTGAAAATCACGGAAGCTTTTATTGAGATTTTAACTACGAAGTAAGTTATGAGCATTGTAAAACTGAAATTATTTGTAAGTTAGAAGTTAAATTAAAAATTATAAAATATCAATAAAAACCTTCGAGATTTGCAAGATAACAATCTCACCAATAAATTGTAAAACAGTTTAATTAATTCTAATTTTAAAACGACATACTAAAATGAACTATTTTGAACATAAAGTTGTCCATGTTGTCATCTGTAAGACGGAGAAAACACTGCGGGTGTGGCGTCCTCTTAACTATATTAAATATAATCGATCGGCTTTAATTAAATGTTAACCATTTTAGGATGATCCGAATTCCGCTCACAGTGGCTTTTGATTTATCATTGCTATCAAAGTTTCGAATATAATGGTCCAATGCAAATATGTAGAAAGTGACTTTTTACAAAATGCTCAGTAAAAGCATTTGAAAGTTCAACTTTCCAATATAATTATTATTTCAAACATAACGGCATTTATTGGATCCATTATTAGCTATACACCTACAATCTACACAGGTACGATGTTTGTACTTGAAATACTATGAACAATTATACACAGTGTATAATCATAATATAAATGTATAGTATAATATCTTATGAATACTGCGAGGATACAAACGAAAGTTTTGAAGAAAATGTTGATATTGTATTATTGGTGTCATCGTGTTCATAATATTTTATCGAAACGTATTTATTTATACATTTTAACATATAAGATGAGTATAGTAGGTAGATTCCTACGTATATGAAACATTATTTTTAGAACGAAAATACGTATTTGACGAACGTTCAACTTATCTATCGTTGATACAACTATTGTTATAAATTTAAAAGTACGGATTCGATGTTTTCGAGCCAGTCACTGTTGATAGTTACGGCCGTTCTCCGCTGTGACTATGATTATTCGAGATACAGTTCGGTTTTCATTTTGATCCGGAAAAGTTACACACGCTATGTTTTCTCTTCGATTCTGGCTGTTACCCAAAATTTTAGATACCTACGACATCTGCATGTCCTCCAGTCCGTTTCGAGATCCGGATAAGAAGGCATTTAGCAAAAGCTGATACGAATTGTCTTATCGGTGCGTCGGCAGCAGGTTTATGACTTTTATGTGACGCGCTCGTTACAACGCCGTTGTTCTTGTCGTACAAAAGTGTAAAAAACACCTTTTTATGCTCCGATGCCTTCATTAGGTCGTTTCAATTTAGTAAAGGAAACTATATTATTCCATTTCCTGAATATTATTAATAAAGTTTGTATAATAGAATATGTTTAATTTTAAAAGCATCCATAGAGAACTAACGGAAGAGCATCGACGGTCTTACTTCCTATATGAAAACAAATAGTGATATTTACTATATTTGATTTTAGTACGTTGGGCATTGGTTACCTATGTGTAATGTGTAAATTTTAATAGTAATAATATTACAATTCTCAGTTAATTTTTCCCACCCGTAAGTCACGTATAAAATACAGTTCTTCTGTCAAGCAGTATAATTTTTCTTACGAAATTATTCGATATGTTATATTCCTTATATTATAATTTATAAGGTATAATTCAATTTATAGAATGTTGTATAAACATTTATTATTCGTTATATTATTTAAATTGGGTGGTCTGCCATATGTTTTTCTATTTTTCATTTGATTAACACGATAAATCAATTCGTTTGTATGTTATTGCTGTTATTCAAATTAAAATTATTATTTATTGTATCCTATCCAATTCGTTATAAACCCATTAGTTAGCCTATGCCGATGAACACAATCCCTCCTATTGTGTTGTTTTCAAGCATATACCTAGAAGAAAATACATTAAATTTAATAATTGGACGTTTAATGTTGGTAATCTTATAAGTTATAGGATATCGTAAGTACCCGAAAAACCCAAGAGTAACCGTAATAGTTTTGGTTATAAATATAGCTGTTACAACCAAAATAGCGCTAGTATCTTATATATATATATATATATATAGTTATAAAAAATAAATTATTAATTAATCAATTTTTTTTAGAAACATTTTTATATATTACAAATATTATAAATATATCATCTACAACAATTATAACTCATTATTATATGAAAATGATACGTACACTATAACCACAAAATCACCACTATTAGTAACGATGGTGTTTTTCGAGCGTGTGGTATTCATAACTATGTCATATATATCTTATCCACTATGTTTATCATTTGCTCTTAGATGTATACATTTTATTATGAGTGAGGTACAAGAGCAAATCCTTCGAAGTCTTGACAGAAGCGTTATTACAAATTAAGAACTTCCACGATAGATAGATAGGTACATACTTTTACAAATCACAACGGAATTTAAACCGTATTTTATTTTACAGTGGAAAACTGGGAAACATACATACTGTCAAACCCCCTCCACAAATACTTCAGTGTGTTGTACGTTGTACGTTTTAACCAAAAGTGTTAATGATTTAGACATTTTGCACGAGAATAACGTTTTCTACGGGCTCAAACTTTTAAAAATGTTTGATCACGATTATTCAGTTTGAGCTGTTAAATTTTTTATTACTTTTTATTATTATTATTTTTATTAAAATTCTTAAACGGATTTCGTATATTTTTATCTTGAATAATAGTTAATATTTTCGAATTATTTACATGCGAGTTTGCATTTTTAAGGGGTTCAAAAACAATAACTGCCACGCGTTTTAGATGTGTGACGTTTTGTATAAATGTATGATCGTTTCTATCGTCACATTGTAAGGACTAATTTAATACTAGGTAATAATTAAATATCTATTACAATCGTCTGAAAGCCGTTTAGTGGCATAATAAGGTACTTTCACTATTCGATTTGTAATTACTTTTATTTTTTGGCCCATCGTACCTTTACAGAATGATCATGAGATTTTTATAGGGCAGATTGATGATCTAATTTTATACTATGTAAAAAAAAAACCAAATTATAAAAGTCGCAGATTGATAGAACGAGAATGAATCACACGATAATATTATTATTTATATTATAAGCATACCTATATAAAGACATAATGAGATTACATTTTTGTGTGTCACAATATATGTAAATAATGTGTGCTCTGTGCAGCCGTTATAGTTATGCACATGCGAACATGAAGTTCTACAACCAATGTTTCGCCTCAGGAAGAATATAGGAATTAGTATTATAATAGGAACACACTGGTATTGGTGGACAAATTTTTTTTTTTTTACAGAAACCTGTTATCGGTTTCTAGTTATAATTTTTGAGTAATAAGTACCACCTCTAATTATAAACACCTTTTAAACATATTTTATCAAAAATATATCGAAATCTTCAAGTTCAATTTTGAAATTTTACGTGAGAGTTAAAAATAATTGTAAACCTAAATAAATAATAATGCAATAGTTTATGCTTAATATCGAAATCGGTCACGTGTATAGTGTCACGGCGCGTACTTATAATATTATATATTATACGGCTATACATATTATACCTTATACGTATAATTACAATCATATTAAACGTATATCGTCATATTATAATCTAGTATCGTTAAATTGCAACTGGAGAGTGGTAAACTATGCTATTATCTTTGATGTTGTCAATATTATCGGTGCTATCGTTTAAACAATAGTTGCAGTATACCTACCGCTATAATTATATTACGCATTTACCTAATTTATGCGGAGTAACTCATCTGGTATGCTCATACTAATTTTTCTTTTTAAATACCTAGTTATTTATTTATTTAAGTTTTGGTTAAAGATTCTAATATACTTAAGGACTATATTTTCAATTATTTAGAACTATATATTTATTTTTTACAAAGTTAAAAACTCAAAAAATACTAGTTCAAATTTCAATTTAATACATATATTGAAAATTTCAAAAATATCATTTGCTTAACGATTATTAATGAAAGTAAAAAAATGTGACTCTCATTTGAAAAAAAAACTGTTATCGTTACGGGATACTTATTAAATGGCGTAATAAATCTAAGGGTTTCCTGAGGAAGTTGACTTATAGATTTTAAATATTATAATTATTAATTGCGATAGTAAATTCATTAATAAAGTAAAAAAAACAGAAGCAAGCATATGCACGGTGAATCACTCTGTATACATAAATCAAAAAACGCGCAATCGAATCCACTCGAAAATCGAAATTGTCACGGTTTTGTTTTTATCTTCAAAGAACGTTTTTATAATTTGTGTGTTAACTGCCGCAAAATTGCATTCGTCTGTTATTCACTTGTCGTTAATACGTTCATCTCATTCCTTACCAGTCGTTATGGACATTGTAAGTGTATGTATCTATAGCACTACCTATCTAGTGGTTTATATTGTGCACATAACAACAGCCATCAGGTAATGCGATTTAATGATGTTTTAATTTTTTTTTCCCTGCACCGTAATTTAAACTGACTACACAATGTCTTATGCGCAATAATAACAATTATAATAATTATTAAAGTTGCTAATACCGTAGTTACACACACACCCAGACACATATTATATATATATATATAATATATTTGTAATATATTTATTATACTGTATATAGTGTATATGACTATTTTACTGTGTATAATATATATTAGATATAATAATGTAACGTAATATTTAAATTGCATATAAATGCGTTCTTATTACTTTTTGAAATATAACAATATGTAATTAATAATAATAAATAATAATAATATGAATAGTTTTTTTTCTCATAGTTTTATATACGCACGTGTGCAACGGCTCATGCCTATATACTTATATAATACGGTTGTGTGTCTGACATGTACGTAACGTAAAACAAATGTACGTATCTATGTTTTTTCTTTTAAATAAAAACATAATATAAACACGTCGCTCACGTCGAGTACGGAAACAAACTATTATTCATTTATAATAGAAAATATACGCAAACATCGCCATTAGGTTCCCGATTTCTGCGAGCGCGTTAAGTCGTACCCGTGACCAATAATCGATGTCACGCGCGTTGCCCAATCAATGTCGATAACTGCGCGCGTTCGCATTGACATTGCTAAAACGGCATAGGTCGGAATAAGCACTTTTTCATATCATATCGTTATACTACAAACACGCTACAATAATATAGTTGCAATAAACACGAAAAATGACATTTCATTTTTTATAGTTTTCCATAATATTTAAGTATAGATATATACAAATATGTATAATGTAAACCGATCCGAACGTTAGTGGATAGTTAAGATTAGGTATGTTGTCGTTTTTTTCCCACAGCAATTTTTTTCTTTATAATTTAATTTTTTATTATACCCATTGACCCTCATTGAAATTCAATAGTAAGTTCCCGATCTGCGTTAACGAGGTTAGTTTTACATTTAGTACTTTAAAAAAACGTTTTGCGTAGCTTACGGCTAACAAAACTCTGTCGTCAGACGCAAATGGCGAATGTAAAAGCCGAATAAATTTCCATTAGCTGTAAACCTGTTGAAATATCAGATTCAGAGGCAAATGCGAGAATCGTATAATTGTTCGCACTATTGCGAAACTGCTGACAGCTGCTATAAATATATAGTGTTAATAGAATCCTCATAGGTAAAAATGTAGCGTTGTCGTATAAAAAGAATTTTCCGTCGTGTTAGAGGTCAAAAAAAAAAAAAAATAAATAAATAAAATCATAAATTATTATTGTTGTGTTTACATTGTCGCGGTATAATAATATGATGTGCATTAAATATTATTACAAATCTTTTATGATTTGTAATTTTTACGACACCTGTATAAAATATTTTGTTTGATAAATAAAAATCGAATAATAACAATTATTAGATTTTTAGTAAAACGTAATTATATAAAGTATAAAAATAAATATCTTACGAATTACCTTTGAGGATAGGTACTACGAATGTCTCGTGTTTATAAAATAATAGTTTATTAATCACTGGGTACTCGGTTTTAGTTTCAAAAAATTATAAATTAATTAATGTATTCGTATAAATGTAAACCGTTTTATATGAATTGTCTCGTATACATTTTACACTAAAATTATTATTATATGTTTTATAGCCTGCAGGTTGTATATTATACATGTAGGTACTACAGTTAATAATAATTAGATATTACACGATTATAAAATGTTGCATGAGTTTGAAATATGTCTGTTATATTATACAGTTACAATAAAAAACATATATTTAAGGGTTTGATCATCGTATAACGTTAACAAAACTTCAGGTATATGTATTCCATTTATGAAAATCAATTATTTAAGTTTATTTAGTTTAAATTTATATTATTTAACCTACTTATGATGGAATTATTATAATGTATGATGTAATTCTGATTAATAATGAGCACAAACGATTGCATTTATGAAATAAACCATATAGTCACTATAACATAATTATGTATCTATTATACTTTTAACTATAAAAATTATTATTTTGTAACATTAACTATTTAATTATTAATAAGTAATAATTGTAGTTTGGAAGTTGATGAATTTTTATTTATGTATTTTTTTAACATTTCAGACGATGTTTTTTTATAGGTAAGTTTCTGTTCAATAACATTTGAAACTGAATAGCTAATTTATATTTTGAATTTCTTGAAATTTCAGATCATTTTTAATAAATTTCTACCAATTTTAAGAATAATACTACATTTTTCGTAATGACTCAAGATGAATTTTACAATTAAAATAATTTTGAAAATTTTAATAATATTTTATTATTTTAAAGTTTTTTATTTGACAGGATATTTGTATTTTTAAATTAACAGATATAATAATAACAATAATATATTGCAGGGATGAGCAACTGAAAGTTATTAAAAGACCAATTTATAGAAAATTAAAATTTAGCGGGCCAGAGAATAGAGAGAAAAAAAAATAGGTCAATCAAAATATGCATTTTAAATTAGCATAGGCCATAGAGTCTACAACTATAAACGATTGACTTTCAAATTGTATGATGTAATTTGAAAATGTGGCGCGGGCCAAATAAAAAAGATTCGCGGGTCGCCAGTTGCCCACCCCTGATATATTGAATATTCATACAATTTTTCATGAAAGTAAAATTGCATATTTTATTAATTATATTGTATTTTATTATTATTGTATAGTATACCTGATACCTACATTATACAATTAAATGCATTAAAACTCATTATAAATTATTAATCTCGGCATTTTTAAGCTTTAAAATTTTTTTGAGTTCATTTTTTAAACAATTTTAAGTCATACTTGTATAATATATTTTTATTGGTCATAATTTTATGTTAATCAATTCCCTTGTACTATTAATTATTATCGTTGTACTTGAACATTTTAGTTGTCGTGCGTTGTACATTAATTTTTTCTATAATGAAATTAAAATGTAATAAAACAAAAAACAAAAACTCTAGATGTAATATATTTTATAATTTCGAAGAAGATAAGTTTTCAAATAAAAGGTATATGAAATAAAATATGAATATTTTGATTTATTATACGTACCAAATCATTATTGGGTTAGGTTAAAATTTTCAATCACACTATTGAAATTATGTTTTTAAATGAGTTGAAACAAAATTCCACTGTATCGGTTTTTGTATATACGTATATAATAATGAAAGAAAATATTATAACTCATCGATAATAGACTTTAGCCACCTTGAAATCTACATAATATATATATATATATATATATATATGATTTTATTAAAATGTTAAATGCATTTTGTATTTTGCATAGCATATTATTATAATATCCAATATTGTCCATCTATTTTGCTCCTCTTCCACTCGTGCACTCCTTATACTTCATCATATCATAACTCAAACAATTATTTATACGGAAATAAATAATAATAATATAATATTGCGTATAAAAATATTTATTCTCTCATAACGTATAGTGCGACCGCCATTACACATTATATGATATTATTGTTGTCGAATATTAGAAGATAGGTATATACGTACAATCATGGTATATTCGGTATTCTTGAGATTTTGAAAATCGAAAATCAAATACACAATAGAAACGTCCGTTTTCGTTTAACGTAAGTATGAGTATGTAACTTCCAAGCAATAGCGGATGTCCGAAGGATACCACCACAATGGTCACATGTATATATATATATATACTTCTTATATCCACTGCTATATTATATTGATAATAAATTACAACGTGGAGTATGTTTTTCCAGTGACTTAATTTTCAGTTTATTATAAATACTGTAGTCCGGAATGTAGCTAAGATGTAGTCGTCTAAAAATAAGACTCCGAGTGCTATTGCCAATACTTTATTCTTTAATAATACATATTATACGAGTTTATAGAGTCAAGAAATTATAATGCAGAGAATATGACTATTATTCTTCGAACAAATGACTACGAGTCCAATTGCACAGGAAAAATCAGAATAGTTGGGATCAAAATACTAATTTAAAAAATGCTAAAAAAAAAAAACATTAAAACTGTATACATTAGCAATCCATTTTTGTCAATTTTCTAGATTGTAATTGGTTGTCGATAGTTATTTAGATCTATTAAAGCCGATCGTAGGACCATTAACCAAGAGTCGGGATACCGTTGAGATATGCGTGTGTGGTATGTTCATTCAGTTGTACAGTCACTGCAGGTTGATTATCCAGGTTTAATTAATGGTTATGATATTGTCAATGACATAAAATAAGATTATAACAGCAATGTTCCATTTCACTTTGTTTGTTTTAGATAATTAAATTGATTTCAGTAATCAACGATATAGCCATTGTTGTACTTTATCTCGTTAGTCAATAAAAACGAAAACACAAGCATAGGCGTAGTTTGGAGGTGGCGTTAGCTTGGACGTGCTTTGCACCCCAAGTTTTTAGTCAGTATCTTCATAATTTATAGTTTATACCATTTATGGTTAGTCGATTTTAATTTTATATTAATACATTACTATAATACGTGTGTAGTGCAGTATAATGTCTTCAGTCATCATAACAATATAATTCGATGGTAGTGGGGTTGGCGAAGTTGATTTATTCAAATTCATTGCGTATTGTCCATAATCACAAGACCAACTGAAAATATAGGAGTCTTAGCACCCTTAATATTTTTATTCAAATGGTGCTTTTTGCCAGCTTTGACCATCACAGTATCACACTAATATTTGGAATTTACGTCATTGCCCAGTAAAAGGCTAAAATAGTTCTAAATACAGTACAACATTATTTTTTTTTTTATTATTATTATTAACATTTCCCTATATAAATACTTATTTTTTGGCTACGACGTCCTTTACCAATTATTACCTTTGGCCGTAATATATTATATAAATTATAACAAAAATAAATAATATATACAAAAACTAAACATTTGTTATAAAAATCGATTCTTGTATAGTTGTATACACAATGCACATTTTATTGCTGTTACAGAATAAACAGTATAGTATACCCTTTTTCAATCATTTGATGAACTTACCTTCTACGTATTCCTATAACATTTTTACTTCTTTTTCTATCTTATTTTAGTAGTAAAATATATTTTTTTATATCTGCTTCACGTGTTACTTATTTTTTTGATATTATTTTTTCTCGTGCGTGTTACAACAACAATATAGTATGCACACATCCCTTTACATAATACCCCCAGGACTCTACTATATAATGTAACATTAAAATATAATTACTATTACGTAATACTATTTTTATAAAAATATTGATTCCCACCATCATGTGATATACGATTCGTTCTTTCATTGACCGTTGTTATTATGAATTTTTTTTATGAAAATTGAAACGTCTGTGTTGTCGGCAACAAGAATTTATTCTTTTGTTTTACCTACGTATTTGTGCTTGTATTATACACGTAATTAAAGGCATCTGTCTAACTACCGCCATTTTTTCTTACACTTTTCCTTGTTTATTGTTTCAAGTCGATTTATAAATATTTTTGTCGTTTAAAAGTATATTAAAATTAAGCTATTTATGATTATTGTAGGTATATGATTATGGGCTAAGAATTCTTAGCAGTTACATATTTTTATAAATGTTGTAAATTTCTAGCAGACCAGGCTAGAAATGTATTATATATCACGGTGATAAGTTGAAAAATAAAAAATTTAAAATACATATTACGCATAGGTATTTCTTCATTTGTGTGAAAAATGTTCATATTCATTAATGTTTTCTAAAAAAAAAATAGTGTTTTTATTTTATGAATTTAGAATTTAAATTTGATTATTTAACGTAGATATATTTTTTTTCATCGTAAATAATAACATTTACTTAAAAGAGATACTAATTAGCAAATATTATATAATTAATACTATTTACCCATTATATTTTTTTCAGTTAAATAATGAACATCATCGATCAGCAATCAGTTTTTCTTATAAATCAGATTTTTTCTTCAATTTTTTATTTATTTAATAAGAAAATATCTAATACATTAATTATACAGTTTTTTAATTTTTCAAAAAATTCATCACATTCGAATTATGTTAAATAATAAATAAAAATGTTAAATATATGTTAAAACATATTTATTTAATTATTTTAGATTTTTTTGTGCATATTTTATCTATTATTTTTGCTCCTTTAACATCCGATTCTTACTAATAAGCGAGGCTCAGAAGTTAAAGCACTAAAAAAATTAATTTTTATCGCTTAAATATGCACAGAAAAACATTAATATCAGTGCTATAAATAGCACTAAAAATTGGAAAATATGCAAAATAAAACTTTCAACAAATTTTTTTTAACATGAAATTTAAGATATATTTAATTTTACAGATTTTTAATGTTTTTCATAGAATATGATGGTAGATATCGACAGGTTAATGTAAGGTTATCGTTATCGGAAACGAACGCAATTGTCCGATTTAATCAACGATATCAACGGTCTAAGGCTGTTTATTTCGGATGTTTACCATCTTAAAATAAAAAAAATTGTTTTCGTTCACATATTCGTAGGCAGCTGTTTGGTAAATTAACTAAATTTAATTTTTAAAAATATGCCCATAAACAGCATTTATGACTCCAAATTAGCAATATAGCAGTAAAAACCGTAAATATGCAAAAAATTGCAAAATAAAATTTAGTGCATGACATCAGAGAAGTGTGAAACATATTTGTATCTTACTTTGGATGTTCTAGGACGAACCAAGAAAAATATGCATTTGCTAGAACTTTCGAGCCCTGCTAATAAGTATACCTATCTTTCGTTCTATTTCTGTCCAATAATTTACAATAATTGATTTTATTTTCAAAACATTTCGTTAAAATTCTAGCTTAGTTTGCTAAAGTTAGTCGAACGCATAAAATACTAATTCCATTAGAGTGCGTTATAAATATATATATATATATATATATATAAACTATTTCGGGGAAGAAAACATAATAAACACTAATTTTCGGTACTACAATTTATTATGGTAATGTGGCATAATAAAAAACAATCGTTTTTCTCTCCCTCTCTTATTCTTATTTCTTCTTCATTTCCGTGCTCGTCTAAAATGTTTTGGTTATCGGTGCGCATAATAAAACTGTCACCCGACCGAATGAATTAAAATTATAATAGTACCAGCTATTATCCAAATGACCTATGAGCTGTGTTTAAGTTTAAAATTTGTTTGCATACCTAATGAAATTAATTTCTTCAACACGACCGTGTCCGTTGTTGCTTGCGTATCAACGTCTCGTTTGCTCAGCAAATTGTATGGTAATCCCGAATAGGTAACTACTTAATTATTACTTTTTCTCTTTCAAAACACAACAATTTTTATTTTTTTTGCTCATTCGTGGATCATGACGTAGGTTGTACTTTCCAACAAAGATATAATATAATAATACAATGCGTACGTTTTGGTTGTATACAACGCGTGGCCGCAAGAATTAACGAACACAATAAAATACATAGGTACGTGTACGTATATACACCAATTACCTCTCCTAGTTATGGGAGTTTCGAGTTTTAGAATTGTAGGGCATTAATCTCTTGATAAAAACAAACTATTATTTTATAATAGTTAGGTATTATAGCTACGTAGTAGTTACTAAAATATGTTGCAATTTTTAATTTTATTTCAAACGGAAAATGATAAATAAGGAATTTCATCAAATCAATTGGTACCTAACTATAGTAACTACCTATATTATGACTACAAAAGAACCTATTTTTTTATATATATTTATATAACATAATATATTTAGAATACAAATACAAATTCAATATTTTTAATCAAAATATAATCTAACAATTTTGTTCGTTTTAAAATAGTATAATAAATTTTAGTTTTTATACTCGGAACGTGAATGTTATAATATTATACGTCCAATGTCATCCTCTCGTATACTTATTCGTTATCTGTGAAAATGAGAAATTAATATATAAATACTAATTATTAAGCGTTTAAAATCGGTATTAAAATATTTTATTGAAATATAATTTAATTAAATAACAATTACACTTAAAAAATATTCCTAGTATTAAATTTTTTTTTAACATTAGATGGTTTACAGTAATTACTTTATTCTCAAGTCTGGATTTAGATCAAAAAAAAAAAAAAAATGTAAGATTTACA
Organism: Rhopalosiphum maidis; assembly: GCF_003676215.2. NCBI lineage: Eukaryota > Metazoa > Arthropoda > Insecta > Hemiptera > Aphididae > Rhopalosiphum > Rhopalosiphum maidis. The sequence continues at coordinate 61,649,764 of NC_040878.1, read as the reverse complement.
ATTTATTAGAACTATTGATAATATTAAAACGTGAATACTAAAATTTTTAAATTATTAATTATTTAGGAAAAATAATTATTATACAATTATTATCCATACTCATACTACATTTTGTATATACACGAGTATTTATAGAATTTCCGAATACCAAATAAATTAAATCTTCGTGAGTAATATTTTTCATATTTTTTCGTTTTTAATATTTAAATACAAAATATAAAATTAAGTATTTTAAATATTTTAAATACTTAAAAAGTACTTATTTATAATATATTAGTTTACTTGTTGTTAATATAGACGGTGTTCAGTTTTTTTTTATAATTATTTTCAGGGGGGTATAATTTTTATGTTAATGTAGTTTTAATAATTACGTCAAATGTTATACTAAAAATTTAAATTTTTGCACCGAAAACCTTATTTCAAACAAATAACTATATTATAATAAAACTTCAACTACACTCACCTACATATTATAATTTATAATGTTTTAAATTCGATTATTTCTTTATCGCGTATGACGATCATGTTCAATGAATATAGTAACTAATGTATAATAGGTAGGTACATTGTTATAATATATTGTATAATAAATAGTTTGTTGTGCGTAAAGGCAAAGTTGTTTCAAAAGGATAAAAGAAAAAAAAAACGTTGAAAAGTTAATAATTGATTAAAAATGATAATTCCACATTCTTTGAAGTTGTGCATAACATACTATATACTGTACATAGTATATATGTACAATCTGGTATCAATTTTCTGCTATATCTTTTACATAGTTTAGTGGCATAGTCAGGGTTTCTCATGTTTTTTTTCGAGGGGGCTGACTATTTGTTATCTAGTGAAGGGCTTAGGTAGGAGCCATTATAAGTTTTGACTTTGGTATGTTGATTGATGTCAGGAGTGTATAACATTCTAGATTTTTGCAGCAACCATCTACTTGCAAATTACCATTATAATACATGGTTTGTGGTTACGTCTTAGGTAATATATGTTGATAGAACACTAAAAGCGTTTCTAAATTTATCCGAAATTTCGGGATGGGCAACAGCTCGCTTAGTCTTGGGCCCTGGACATGCCCCTGACGTCATCTATATTTTTTGTTCTTCGATGTATTATAAGTTATAACAGATATCAACTATACAGCTACTATAGCGCTCATCATATTTATTTTATAGTATTCAATGACACAATCGAAAGTCGTCATAAAAACTTTATAATAACGCACGGGTCCGTAAAGTTTTTTTTTATTCCCACTTGATGTCGCGCGACAGCGAAGATCAGTGTGAAATATTTTTAGTACAAAAGTTATGACTATATTATTATCACGAGTACACGGATATATTTTTATGAATTATATAATATTTTTTTTTTTTTTATGAAACGTCGTACAGCTCAATAAAATTTCATTCCACAGTCCTTTTATACCGCCGACAGACAAACGGCGACTGTATACTCACACTTACCTATCGTACACATTATATTCGCGATTGCAGCAATAATAATACGACGTTAATAAAAACGTTTTTAGATTCGCGTTACACGAAAGCTGTATGTTTTATTTTTTTTCATCCAATGTACGCTTTATACCATATATCGACAAAAACGTAAGTAGGTAGCTAAGAAATTCACGGTTCCGAAACCGTTTTAAAGTTAAAACGTGTGTTTACGTGACAACGCTGAAATGAGTGACACGAGTATTAAACATATCTTTATACTATAATGCGTTGCTTTGGGTTTATTTGGATTGAATACTTCGATACGACCTATATCATACATTATGTTATTATAATATGTATTTTAGGGTTAGGGAAGAATAACAAAAAACTTATTATATTGTATACTTTATATAGTAAACTTTTCGTCAACGAGTTCTAAGTTTGTAACTTTTAGAAAAGTCATTAGAATTTTACATAATGCTGTACGTTTTACAAAGTATAATATTGTTGCCCTCGTCGTGTTCGTCATCAGTGCGCGCACTCAGTTTTGTTAGCTTTGTATACGAAACTCTATTCGAGTGCATACTATCTTATTCGACTATTCAACGTTTTGGTCGACGATACTTTGCTTATTATTAATAAATTGTCGTATTAAAATTTCAGCTGTGTATTTGGATTTGCTGATACATAATTTATTATGTGCGAGAATTTCGTCAAATCGGTTATGAGACAAACCACGAAAAAGTTTATTGCACGGTACACTAATTTGATTGTGAGTTCGAGTTTCTCAATGTAATCCATTTCAATTGTCATAATGTATTCACTTAGGATTTGCGCATTTGCGCCTTGTTGTATTACAGGTACCTCCTAATACTATGCTCGTTCTTACGGCACATTATTAGTTCCCACGGTTACCGTTTGTCGTTGTTAAAACCATAAGTTTATTGTTTATTATCTATTATGATATGATATTTTAAGCGTGTTTAATGCGCTTCTCGTTTTGTGTTAAAATGCTTTTTTAGTTTTTTTTTGTATACTTATGAAACATCTATAATTCTTAAAAACCACGACTTGTTCAAATACAAAAATTTTTGACTTTTTAACATTTTTATAATTCGCGTATTATATTAATTATACATAATACGTTTTGATGTATAAAGTCTGTAATATAGTCTTGAGTATGCGTCGTTATAGAGTAAGAGGTCATTGTAACGGATGTGTTAAATTTGAATTCAATGGCGAATCTTTGTACATTGTACATATTTTGTATCAATAATGATTTTGAACGAATACTCACCGTCAGCCTCTAGTTTTAAGGATAGCTCATGTTATTTTTATGTTACAGATATTTTCTATATTGTTATAATATTGTCTTAATTCAGTAGGATTTTAGTAATTTTTCTAAAAGTATAGCATAAAACTATAACTTATACCTATTGTATAAGTCAATTGTACCGACATACCGTTGAATGAAGTAAATAAATTGGTACTTGTTAAGTACTACTTAGTGGTATAAATAGATTAATATTCTTCTAAAAATGTTGATATAAAATTGATTAAATTGTAATACAACATATTATATACATATAGCTTAATAATTATAATAAAAAAACAAAGTTAATACAGTCGAAAATTGGTGTTCCGTAAATATTCCGGGTTTAACCGAGGTTTTTGTTAGTTTTTCCTGAGTATTAAGAAAAGTGTTTGAAATTACCACAATTACCATCTACCAACTATTCATAACTTTAATTACCTGAAACCACCAATATTGTTGAGATGGAATCAACATATTATTATATTGCTACAAAAACTACGAAGAAAATCACACACATACGAACCAATAAAACACATAATTGTCATAACCGTAAATCCAATACATTGGTTGTTATTCTTAGAAACATAAACGAGTGGGGAACGGCAGTTATTAAAAAAATCACACGCGAATTGATTATAATTATTATTGTGGAATTTGTTTGTTGGGAAACGGATATGCCGTCAGAAATCGATTAATTGTCGGTCGTATTTGATTTGACCATGATGCGTCAAAGGTCAAATGCGTAGGATGTAAATAGATAAATATTTTTTTACGATTCCCGAATGCGCGATTTAAAACCACCGAATCTATAGTAGATAGGTAGTAATAATATTTTAGTAGATTCTGATAATAATAATTAAACGTGTTATTGAAAACCTGCACAGTTGCGCAATAGGTGGACTACGATATATAATTGATCCATAATACATAGGTAGGTAAAAATCGCTGGAAACTCGGTAAAAAAGCAATGTCGAATTTTTTTGCTTTTAATGTTTTTATTTTATATTTATTATAGGTGCCTATATGCTGTAAACATATTAATAGTATTATAGACCACACGTTCGATTTTATAATACTGCGTACGTAGTAGGTTGACGATTGTTATATCATTAATGTATACGAGTCTACGGCGCAGTCTCAATCTAACTCAATGTTAAAAGTGTTGTTTTTTGACAAATTTGTATTGATGTGTTGAACGTTGAGAATCAATAGTGTTCAATGAATTTATAGTTGATAAATATTCCGCAGATAATAAATTATAATATTATTGATTCAGTTATAGGTGGAGGACAATTTTTGAATCGCTAAAACTACGTTTAATTGATTGGGAGAGTTGTGATAAATTATATTATATATTTAGATAGTTGCTAGATGTATTTTTTAGACTTTTTTCAGTTTATCACATTTTGTGGTCCGCCAAGAGCTTGGTGACTTTTATTCACTGATTTCGACACTGGTCAGCGGTGACTAAACTCGACAATAATAATATTGCAGGTATATGTTTATTGTTTGGTATCTACGCAGGGGAATGGCGCCAATGTGTAAACTTGGTATATTTGCACTGTCCATATAAATATGCATTACCATCTGGTATCTGTGTTCATTAAAATAAAAGTACGAAGCGGTAATTAAGTACGAAATTATTATTACCTATAGTGGCTGAGTTCAGGGTCGGTTATCGTCGTTATTGTGAGTTGAGAAACGCGTGTGTAAGTATACCGGTGATATCGTTATTGAGTCAGTACTACCGGTTCTGGCCGGAATTCAGCTAGGTATTCTCAGCGAATTCAACAAAAACGCACTCCGGCCGTTTTGGAATTCTAAAATATTATGAAAAAATCATACAGCTCAGTATACAAAAAAAAAAAAATATATGATACAATCGGTGAATTCGTAGGGAGCTTACCTATAACATAATTATAGTTGTTTAGGCGTAAGTGAAATATTATAGCAACCTGGACTCGGAGTTCTACACATACGTATATGGCTGAAATTTGAGATTCCACGCGCCAACTCGAGTTATCATTTAACCCGAATAAAATTGTAATCTATGTTTGGTGCCAAAAACATTTTGCTGAATTACCAGCACGAGCGCATATACCTACATATTATACTGATATCGCTTACACATAAAATAACATACTGGGTGATTCACTAGTTATTATGCTCAACCCCATTATTTTTTTAGAAAATAAAAACACTGATTTATGGAATTGTTATGTATAGATAAGGACAAAATGTTCGATTATTTAGATTTTTTTATTTTTTAAAGACTATTCTTTGGTAGTATAATTCAATATAAAATATAATATATTAATTCATTATTTACAATATTATTTTCAAGTTGTTCACCGTTTCTGTAAATTATTAAGCAGGTGATATTTTTGAAAATGTTGAAACATCTAATTAAAATTCGAGGGAGCTATTAATTAATATGTAGGTACTAAGGATAATAGTCCTAAATAATAACTTTATATTTTTATATAAAATACAAAATATGATATGTGATATTTATAGTTCTATAAATGCCATACTAAGACAATTTTTAAAAATCAATATTTTAGTTAACTTATATAATATTAATTAATATAATTTTCAAATTATTATAGGAAGCCTCTATATTTTTCAAACAAATAATCATGAATTTAATATTATACTTAGTACTTTTCCTTCGGGAAAACACTGCAGTTTTATGGTCGTTATGGGTATGGTAAACCCATGGCTCTGATCCCAAACTGAATTTAATTTTAATTGGTTCAGACCGGTCATCCGAGTTGGTGGTTGAGCGTCGGGCTAACAACCCCAGCAAGAAGCAACCTCTTGAGAAATGTGTTTATTGTAAATCTTTTAACTAAGTAGAATTATGAGGTGACTTAGTAAAAGCTATAAAATGTCTAAAAGGGGTATAAAGTAAAAATATTATCCTTAGTAAAAAAATGTCAAAGTTAAATTACTCGTCCGAATTTTGATTTAGACGTACCTATTAACATTTTCAAAATAAAAATAAAAAAATCATAAACTTAACAATTTACAGTAAAAAAGGTTGTTTTCATTTGAAAACGAAGACTGTTTGTCACATCAGGATATTTGAATGTTAAAAAAACAGTTATTACTTTTCGAGTAAAAAATAAAACACTTTTATTTTTATAAAAAAATCCTTCCACTGCCAAGCGCATTTAACCATAGTAAATACGCATTGCTAGGCCAAGTTAAACATAATTTTAAAATTCCATCATATTTATCAACTCGTTCAATTCATTCCGTTATTGGATTTTTTTTCAGATTATCAGATTTTAAAATAAATGTGGGCCTGTGTTGTGCTGCGATATCCTGAAAGTGTAATATTTCATTGACTCAGAACTTATTTATTTTTTACTAATAAATAATTATTTGTATGGTCGTTAGTGTTGACTGTTAAAATGAATTAATCTACTAGCTGTAATATTATTATTAAAATAAATTATTTTAATTAATAGCAACATCAAAAAATATTTAGGCTTATATAAACTGCCCCCGCTCAGAAACGTTTTTCGTATAAAATGATAATTTATCGTTGAATTCAAATTCAATACATCCATCACAGAAACCCACTCGACACTTTTCGTACAGAAGAGACAGAAAAGTACTTACTTGACCGCCTTTTTATATTTTAAGAGCATTAGTTCAATACTTAAGTTGTTTCCTAGCACCTTATTAATAATCTTGTTTTAAATACAAATATGTCTATCAAAAACAAAATTTGTTTGAAAACTTTAAAAATACTATACTATAATATCTGTAATATCTGTACATTATATTTTATCGTTTTATAATGTAATTTTTGTCTTTTAATCTTACTTTTTATGAACGTGTGTAAGACGTATTTAAACTAGTATTTTATTTTTATCATCATTTATTTTACCCGTTATATATTTTTACGTCACAAATCGTTATTAATTTGTTACGATGAAACTTGTTTGAGTCAAACACGTGCGACAAGTTTTATAAATTATTATACACTATAAAAAATTGTAAAAAGTTCATAATAAAATGGCTGGTGTAAATATAACAATACGGACGCAGTGGAAAGAAAAAAAAATTAACTCGGTTATAAAAAATAAATAACATAGGTAATACGTAAGTGACAGATTTTGTAAAATATACCTTAAAATTATTATTTACTTAAAACGTTTTTGTTGCCGTAAGATGTGACGCAATATAATAACGTGCAGAGTTTAGAAATGTATACACATTCATAAAATGTATATGTGCTTATGTATATAATTAAATTTAATAAAGTTAAACCGACCAAAATCAATAGATTGAAAAAAAGTTAGAAATTTATTTGTAAGACTTCTAATAAAAATAAAAATATGAGCGGGCACATTCAAAATAAGACATAAAATGTGTTAACGTGATTGGAACCATTTAAAGATAATAATCGAATTGTATTCGTATTCGTAAGACTGATTTCGCAGATACGTATCGTTCATCAAAATGCATAATATTTAGCATACATATAAGACATTATCGCAAGGATGATCATAGTTGGCCGGGAACTATTCACTACCTATATTATAGAGATTAGAGATACCTGTGTGCGGTAAAAAAATTTTTTTTAAGGTTTTATTTTTATTCTTACAACATAAATACTTCATATTTAGTTTTGTTTTAAAACCGCATGCACTAAACAATTCCATAAAAATAAAAACATTTTTATGCGTTTTAAAAGGAAAAAGATCACCGAGTATAATAAATATGTCAAAGTTCACAAGATAAAATTTTGAGTTTTAAATTTGTAAAGACGTTTTGAAATTAATTTATCTGCTTCCTTGTAAAATTTCAAACATGTGCATTATTGGTGAACAAATAATATGAAAACGTATAGTCTCGAGTCCTAATAATAACATATTGTTATTATTGTTGTCAGACGATTCTGAACGATACTATTATTCAACAAATCTCATTGTTACGATTGCATATGGTATAGTGAGTTGTGCAATACTTAAAATAGATTGAAACTAGATGTGTGAATTTTTATTCTATAAAAACGACGATTGTAACATCGTAAATATTGAGAAATAACACAGTGTATTCTTGTATTTTTTAGATTATGAGTGGAGCGACGAACACGTTATGCATACAGGGTGATTCGCCAAGCGTCTTACTTACCTAATGCATTTATTTGAATTCTCATATTACTTGGAATTTTGAAGTTATATTTGATCTCCACATGTTCAGATAAATTATATGTTTTCGTACTTTAAGGAGTGTTTAGAGTCGATACTAACTTATTATTTTTAGATTTTAAGCAAATAATTTAAGTTTAATTTTGAACAGTGGTTTTTGGGATTAACCATACCTATTAGGATAATGACCTTATAATAATAATAGTTGTGTGTAATACAATCGCACGTAGAACATATGCATCGTGAATCATCCTATATATAAATAACTTTATTTTTAAAAAATTAAGTGGACATTAAGTCTAACAAAATAATTTACGATAACAATAATATGGTACGAAACTGGCTATTTATTATTTATTGTTTATGGGTATTTAGTGCATTATGTATGTTATGTATTTACATTTTAACCTAATACGGTTTGTAGTTTTGAATATATCGTATATACTTGTAAGATCAGACATTTTAATACGTATTAGTATTGTTTATTCATAAACATTAAGTATGCACTTTATAATATTGTTATATCTGATAAACATTTCAAAGATCAATAATATATAGTTTTAACTCTTGTAAATCATTTGATAGAGCGATTTGTGTTTTAAACATATTTTATTTTTTATAACCATAATGTTGTAGCGAATAATCCGAGTTTGAGTAAAATCGTTGCAACAATCGTTTAATACAGTTGCTATGAAATTGCTATCTTTAGATGTAAAACGATGATATGCCGCATAATATTATCGGATGATTCAGATATGTAACGATGACTGCATGTATGAGTTTTTTGTTTGTATTTAAAAACATTCAAAAGGATATTAAAATATAGATTAGATCAAAGGTCGGATTTAAAGGACACGTTGCTTCATTGTACCAAGTACTAGGTTATGTTAATCCAGGTTATCGTTATAAAAATCACGATTAGAATTTAAATTTTTTGGCCATAGTTTAACTTTTGATCATATACAGACGATTTTAGCTCCGTACCGAGAATATGTTTTTTAGCCAACAAATCGTGGTAGGAAATTAACAATTTTGAGCGGAGCTCCGTAATAACCGTACTTGTAACTACTGGGGAAACCCTTAAATTTTCCACCGTAAAAGCGTATTACCTAGACTTGATTTCAAATTTCCGTTTAATTATAATTAGAAAATTATGATAGAAAATCAAATTAATAATATCAGTCTCAGTTAAATTCTTACAATATTATGTTATTACGGTAATATGTGAATATAATATTATTTAAATTTCATAGTCCACGAAAACTGCTGTCGCATATACGTACATTTTCAATAAAAATATAATTTAAGTATGATTTAGGAGTAGATTTTTTATGAAATAATATGCTATGATTTTGTCTTATTAAATTAAATTATTTGTTTTTCATTGATACAAAATAATAATAAAAACACAAATGCGACCATATTCACTCTATATTTGACTAAACGTAGTATTCAATTTAATATTGTTTTTACTGAATTCTGCGTTGATCGCGCGCTTACTCACACACACACACACACACACACACACACACATACACACACACACACACACACACACACACACACACACACACACACGTGCGCGCACAATATTATATTAAATCATATTATATGATATAAAAAAAGAAAAAAACATAACACCCTTATACGGAGGTACCTATCGATGAGTTCGCGGTCGCGTTGCGGTCGTATTCGATTCAAGGTTTTGCCATTGCAATCTGCTGTACGCCGCTGTTTTCCGGAAATGTTGATGAGGTTATGACTCGTTACTTGTAAATTAGTGCGGGTGATCATATAATCTCGGTGTTTTTTAATAACACATTTAGTTAGTAATGTAACCAGCATTAGGTACTGCGTTTTCGGCAAATGTAAAAACCGAGTACAGGTGGTCGTCGCGATGACACGAATGTTTGTGAACCGATGACGACGAAGACGACGATTACAAACACACAACCATTTATTAAAATACATTAATATTAGCGAAGATGAATAGATCCGTCTCGTGCAGTTCCAGTTCCGCATTCCGTTTAGGATTAACAAACGTTCTTATCTCTTCTTCGATTTATTTTTCATTATTCGTTTTAAATCTATTCCGAATAGCTTGAATAAGATGTAATTGCGCCAATAAGTAATTCGTCAAAACAACGAATTATTCATAGTATGCAAAATTATCTAAAAGTATTAGGTAACTATATAATATTATAATAACATAAATATATTATATCTTTTGACTATTACTCAATTATAAATAAATATTTTATTTTATTTATAATACATTTTCAAGTAATTATATGCATATTGTTTCTGTTAAAATTGTTTGTATTGGTAAATGTAATTAGGGTGTAGGGACAAATCCCCAAGACTTTATAGTCTAGCTTTATATGCTATCAAATATTTAAAATCCCCCTAATATTTATCAAGACCCCTAGCTTTAGGGCTCTAGTCATGAGCATTTTACACAGCATAATATCGTTATATAATGTATACATATTATAAGTACTGTTTTTAATTTAAATTTCTCCAGTTTCTAAATTTTTGATCTTTAAATAGTTCTCATGTGGATATATAAAAACCAAAGAAAACTGTCTGAATGTAATTTTTTTATTATTAGAAAATTTATTTAAAAGTTTAAAGTCGGGATGACTAAACTATCAAAGTCGTGTTTTTGAGTAACAAATATTGTACGAGTATATTGCACTTTAAAAAGTCAATATTACATTATATAAAGGAATGTGTGGCTAAACACGATCTTGAATCAAATTTGAAAATGATTAAATTTCAGCAAATTGAAATCGTTCCTAAATTGATAAAACATAATTAAACTAGCTGTTATAGTTAAAATATCTTAAATGTCATGTCTGTTTTACTTATTAACATAATATAACAAGTTATTATGTTACAATGTTATAATAATTCATAGTAAAGTTTCATTTAAAATATAGTTATTAATATAAATGAATACACTATACAGTGCATTAAGTTTTTATTAACTATAGGTACTTGTTTTAATTAACATCAAAACACATATTAAAATACTACGAAAAGTAAGTACATGCAATCGGGGCAATCTGATCCTTATACATGTACTTACGAGGTTATTGCATTTGAATTGTGTTTTTATAATAGGTATTTATATTATTTAATGATTTATAAATTAGTTTTATGTTGGTCATGTCTGCTAGGATTTGTATTGATTTTTGACTGTATCCGATGTTTCCCATATAAAATGGGTGAAATATTGTAAAATGAATTCGCGCTGGAGTTCAAAAATTATTTTGTTGTAATTGATATTATAAAGACAGTGTAATTTAATATCTATATCTATAGATAAAGATCGAGAAAAATAAACGATCGTTCCTACGATTGAGCGTAGGAAATATTTATTAATTATTTATATGCCAACTGACAGTATTAAGTATAGTCAATAGCTAATAGGTAATAGGTATACTGTAAAATGTATGTATTATATGAAATGTCATATAATTTTTGTAAGAAATCAATATACGTATATATTTTTTTCTTTGCGATGGTAAAAATGGTTATATTTCGATCTCATCGTAATACCTTTATGGTTTAAAAAAGGTTATGATAACATAAAACCGTATATACATATTATGCACATGCTCGTCAATATGTATATTTTGGCCAAAGATCAATTGCTATATCCTGTTGTAGATTTCTTACGATGAATTCAATTTGTTGACTAATTCGTATTTAGTATTCTTATGAACCATAATACATTAAGTTATATTTATATTTTTACTAATGGAATAATATATTTTGTGAGTTTACCGAATCTGGCCGAGAAACAACATTTCGCCGGCGAATTGAATGTTTATAAACTTGACGAGCTTTATGAAATTATGTTAACCGCGTAAACACATAAGACATAACAATATCACACCGTGGTTTTAGTACATATAAATAAATATAAACTATTTTCAGTCACTATAATATCCGAATATTTAATAGACATAATATGACGATGACTAGTTCTGTACTACCATCTATATATGTAAAAATATATAGCGGATAATCCATTTAATGTGAGACATTCGTTATTACTCGTATGTCTGTCTAGTATTTGTGTTTTCTGAAATGATAAGTGTCTTACGTTAAACGAATCATTTCGTACGTACCATCAATCATCATTATATTATCGTATACTTATAGACTGAAGTTAACGTATCTGTATGGACGTAGCTATATGAACACAGTTATAGAATCGGCAGAATCGGTTTATTTATTGGACGTGTATTTATGTATGCTCGCATAACAGTATGGGCGTACGAGTATATACGTGTGCGCCGTGCATGCGTAATAATATCAATTATAATATGCACTGTATATGTAATTAATAGTATAATGTATTTATATCAAATAATTTTTTAATTATATCTATCTGTATATTATATTGTAAATTGTGTACTAACTTTGAGTATTAACTAACGCCTAATCTCAGAAGCTACCGAACAGATTTTTATACCTACCAATAGATTTATTTAGAATTTAATGTTGTATTTATTGTTTTTTTTCATTTATTATAGTGGCTCATACAACGTTTTTGTTCATACGTATACGGGGTTTCAGGGTTGCTATTTATTATTCAAATGTACGATAAAAGGTAACGTCTTTATGTTTATAGCTCATAGACTCGATAGATATTGATGAAAATGTCAGAGATATTAAATACTTAGTTAAAGAATAGGGTTTCAACACGTTATTTATAAATTTATAACGAAAAAAAAAAATAAAAACAATAAACAAAATCTGTAAACAAAATCTGTAAATGAAAAACGAAAAATATTAATACCATTAAATATATTATATTTTTAATCATAATTATTAAAGGTCATCAATAAACAAAAAATATATTTGTTAAAAAATTTAATAACGTTTTTCAGTTTTTTATAGGAATTAATCTAATAATCAAAATTCTATAAGTTTTGTAGTTCTTAAATTACGGTTGTGATACCACAGATTACAATAAAATTAATAAAAAAAAATGTATAATGTATTTATAAGTTATAACGTTAAACAACGTATAAAAAGCAAAAAATTAAAATAACGCTTAAAAACATAATAAAGTTAAATGGAAAAAATCAAATAACGTTAAACATTAAAATTGTATAACGTTAAAATAACCGAAAACTGAAAAACAATATATATTTTTTTAAATTTAAGCCCTGAAAAATATACCAAGCGCCATATCTAATCCGCCACGGACGGATTACCAATTTCAGTCAAATTAGTTTACAAAACTAAGTACACTGACGCCGATTTTCCGGAGAACTGAGATATGTACATACAGCACTAAAGCCGAGACACACTGGTACAGCACCGTATTTTATGTTTGTCCATTTTTTTCTGGGAAAAGTCAGATTATACAGCGGCAGGTTAAATATATACACACGCAATACATAGAGCATTTCTTGCGTGACACTCGTAATCTGAGCCGGTCTTATTTTGTTTTAGACGCATACTGTTGATTGTTATTGATTTCGGTACGATTTAAGTGCTCGAAAAGAATCTTATATGATATTTAATATTATTATTATACACTTGACGTTATCGGTGCAGGTTATTTAGTATATATATATATATATATATATATATATATATATATATTATGTGAGATGCAATGATGTATAGTATTCATACAATTATACGATATATTGTCACATACAAATAGGTCGCCGCAAACTTTGATAAAAAACCCAAACACTGTACTTCTCGTTAAAAAAAAAAAAAATACGCGTTTCGAGTAAAATTGACACCACTGCAGTAAATATTATAATGTGTAAATATTATTCTGCTGCGATATGGACCATGTAGATGTTGAGCGTGCTTGTGCGCCTGTGCATAGTGCATAATATATTGCTGTACCTAAACCAGCTGAACATTGTCTAATGTTTAAATGTGTATTATATAATATGTATATACAACTACGAACGACGGATGTCACACAGATGACGTAGTGTGATGGATGCAGCGCAAGTATAATATAATATGTATTATCGCTGAAGAAATCACAAATAAGTACGTACAATATAACAATATTAATAATTAGTAATTACTATAATATTTTTGTTTAGTTGACATTCACCGCCGCGTGTCGGTCCTGCACAGGTATCGAACTTTTTACCACGTCCGTCATAACATTATATTTATAAATTTGACACCAATAATAAAATAATTATCGTTGACAGACTTTATCGCCTGGATAGTTATCGATTATTATAATTATTCGCATAATCACGTAAAATTAAAACTTCTATTCTATAAAAACTACATTTTTTTCCAAACCTAATGTTAATAGTCGATGTAGTATTTCTATTATAAAATAAACCTACTATAATTGGTAACGCTTTTATTATTAGGCATATTAACATCTAATAATAAAATTGAAGTGTGGAAATTGAAAACATGGTATTAACCGAAATTCAAAATGTTCATTATGTAAATTTGTTGTATACATATGAATTTATAAAAATGTATATCTTTGATATTAAGCATACATATAATGATGTAACACAAAAAAATAAACAAAATAAATAAATCTTTATTGGTTTTTATTATTTTTTTTTTAATTGGTTGTCAGGTTAAAACCTAACTCAGAAATACCATGACGAAAAAATGTTTTAAATGTTGATATAGGTTATTTATTTATTTTTTTTGTAAAGGCAAAACGTATGATTGTCACTGATATCGTTTTTAATTGTGAATACGCCATTTCTGTATACTCGCGGTACAGTCAAACTAAACAATACCTAAAAATAACTTTGGGTTTGTCTCGTTTCAAACGGTCTTTTGACATTAAGCGCTGACAAATATTCTCGTCCAAGACGTCCAAATTCAACAAAATGTTTCATTGTAATGATAATCTTAAATCGTCCTCTCCGACAAACGTAGGTACTAAATAATGATATTTGTTATCGTAATAATAGGTGCACAAGACGTGATCACACCTCCCTGGAACCTCAATTTTATATTGCATTTATTCAAATTATGATCTTTAGAATTTTTAAGTAAGTATACTAAGGCCTATAATATTTTTAAATAATTAAATTATCTATAACATTGATGTTGACCCTGAAGGCTATAATAATTTGAAAATAATGGTAATTACTAATTTATATGAGTTTACTATTAATACTTCATAATTTGTAAAAATGAATATGCATATAAAGACAACTATAAAATATAAATTTATATATTATATAAAATAGCATGTCTTGACTCACTTGTTCATCATCGTTTAGCCAGAACTACTAAAGCTATGAGTTGAAATTTTTGATCAGTAGTTTTGTTTTTTAATGTAGAGACTCACTAAGAAAAGATTATCCAAAGTTCATCTCCTAAATGGGTTTAAATATATAGAAATGTATAGTGTTATTTCTTGGTGGAAATTTTTTTTGAAACCACATGTTTTTAGAGGAACTTATAATATTTTAGAAAAGTTTAAATTTTCCCCTACGTCCAGCTATCTAACCAACTACACGTCGATCAAAATCTATATTAAACATGGGTTTTCATTACATCGTTTCGTGTTGCGTTCTGTACAATAATTAATACGTAAGTTACAAATTGCCAGTTAGACTCAAGTTTAATTTATTCAACTCTATACGACACACGGTCTAGGCTTGAATCGTAATAAGTTATTGCGGCGTAGAACTTATGAGCGACGATTGAGGGGCCTGTTTTGGGCGTACATAATATGGAAATAAAATAGATTTACAATCGCGTTGATAGTATTCACCTTCTTTATCGTATAATAATATGTAACTTATTGCTGACCATATTTAAATTATAAAATTATTATTATTTGCGTGTAATATTTAAATCTATTTAAATCTAGGAATGTCTAAGTCAAACGTACATTTTCCCTGCCCTATAGTCTCACGTCACATCTGAAAACATTTCGTTCATATATACACGACGTATATTTAATCAATTATTTTTAAGGAAAAAATTCCATTTATATATAATTACAAGTAAAATGATTATAGCAGTTAATAAAATGCATACATTGTAAGTGCGAAAAACAATATTAATATTAATTTACTATAATATAAATATATATATATATATTAATAAGCTGTTTTGTATTAAGAAAATAATAAGTCATAGAAATTATTCATTTATTCACATCATAACATAGCATTATAAAATAATAATCGCATCATAACATTAATTACAGATAGATTTTATATAATTTTTACTAAAAAAAAAACATATCTACACCAACAGAATATTACCGACTTACGTGAATTATAAGAACTATTGCGAGGTATAATAAAAAATAATTATTCATATGTTTCAAGATTAAAAGCTTATCCTTATTACGTGCATTGTTAATGTTCTTCTCTTTAAAATTAATTTTTCATAGTTAAGGTTAACAATTTCAATACTGCCTATACGGTTATGTCTATAGGTTAGGTTTCACAAATAAGTGAATCCTCAAACAACTAAAATATTTGACAAAAATATTTTAAATCTAAAGCCGGTCACACACGATTCGTGTACTCATCACCGGACGGCTAGAATCATAATCGCCTATGCTTGTGTGTTATTTCGTTCCTTTATGACTTATTTAATATTTACTGTATAATACCTTCCATACGACTCGTAAAACACAATGAAATCGATAGTGTGTGTATTAACGGCTAATTGGCGACAATAATAAGTGCTTTAAACAGCTACATTCAGGTCTACAGGTCATTACGGTCGGTAACAGCTAACAATGCGTTGCTTATAATGGCCGTATATCATTTGCACATCGTCTGTTTACCCTGTGCCTAAATATCGTATATCGTTTGCGCATTGTTCGTTTTACCTACACCAAATGATCGTACATCAAATGTCCATAAATATTCTGAAGAATAGAAGAGTATAAATAAATACATTTTGGTTGAAAATTCAACGATTGTCATAAATCATACGTTAAATATATTATATACAACCAATTAAAAATTAATAATTGGATTAATTCACGTGAATTTCAGTCATAAATGCACATATTGAAACTAGTGTTCATTTCAAAATGGCACATTGCAACAATAATTACAATCTTATGTCTCGACAGAACTGTGTTTTTACCATCCAGTAATCTATTATCCAGATTGATTTACTTATACAGGGTGTAACAGGACTATTTAACATAATACGGTAATATTTATAATGGAAATTTGTCAAATAGTCTTGTTACACTTTATATATAACTATATTATAGAAATCGATTGATTACCCAAACACCTTGGTAGTTAGTCTCGCCGTGTTCTTGTTAACTACAAAATATTACTACGGTACATATATATTTTAAGACAGAAATACTAATACAATATTTTAAAATTTAATTTACGATAGTAAATTTTGATATATGTGAATTTTAAGATCAAAATAAGAAAACAACTATCAATTTTGAGAATACACAGTTTTTTTTTTAGTTCTGTCGTTAAATAATATAGATAAGCAAATGATGAACGACCTTTTAAATAGCCGATGCGCAAACAATGTATAACCCAAAAATCGAATGATGCTCAACTGTCTTACACAAAAAGTCAATTATAACAATATTGAAGCATAACGACAACTGGCGGCCTATAACATTTAGCTAAGTAGCTCGTAGTTATGTTAATATATCTAGCACTAAATCGAAAAAAACAGGATTTCATGGGAACAATCATTGATGAATTTTCATCGAATGAAATATCCCGTATAGATTATATAAAAAAATTGTGAAACTTAACCTAACCTAACCTTGCGATTTTGCAAAGTAGACATATTAAACAAATCTTAATATCATCTCGTTATAATGACGTACGTGGCGTACGAATGCATTTAGGAAAGATCCAGGACTACGATTTAGAGTTGTACGTAGGACACCATTATAATATGAGCACTTCTAATTATTCTAGTTGGGATCGAACTTTAGAGATGTCACTATTCGTGCAATATCCATAATGTTTGTGGAATCTTAGAAATAGCATTAAATAGGCCTTGTTTTTTGTTTCCATTTATTACTTTTACTTCTTTCAGTGAAGTATAGTTTGGTATCAAATAATACCCTTAAATAAATTGATTAATAAAACACGTCGCACTGGAGAATTCGGTAAAATCATAATATGATTAAATGTAATGATGGGTTTTTTTTAACGAGAAAAAGTAATCACTAAATAGGTACTTTGTTTTAATTATACCTACATTACACAAATGGGAACAGTCGCATATACTAAACAACAAAATTGGTTTTCTAGCAACATTTTTTTTAGTATCCGAAGCTGAAATTATTATAATGATTTTAACACCGAAATAATAAATCATAGAAATATTAAAGAAATGATAAATCAAAGATTCAAATTCTGGTTGGTCGATGTCGAATGCAATCGTTTCGCTATACACGTGCAAGAGTGAATTACTGGACAATCACGACGGTTAGCTGGTGTATACGGAAATTCGTTGATTCGTCTGACTGCTAAGCTGTCTTGCTAAGCACATACGCCCAACGATCAATTAGCAATTTGTTTTTGCAAATAACTACATGTCATTATTAATACTTACGAGTACACACACACACACACACACACACACATATATATATATATAATATAGATATTTTTTTCATTTGCAAATCGATCTACGATTGTTCAGAGTTCTGCTCAATATATCCATGTTATGTAAATATTTATCTAATTAGTTTGCACAACAATGGCCTAATATCCTTATCACCGCTTTTTTTTCAAATCCTCGATAACAACAATTATTTACACAAAGTCCAAGGATTCCTAATTAGTTATAAAAATAGCACTACTGAAAAAAATCCAAAACATGGAGATAATCCTAATCCATCGTCCCTCTCAATTCCCATATGTGCCACGCTGTTTATAAGTATATTATTTATAATGTAGTTTGGTTAATGTGGATTTTCGATAAGTGTAATAATACATCTTTTTCCTTAAACTTTGGTTGCGCCAACTCGCGGTTGACGATTTTTCAAAACCATGTACAATAACTCGGACCGTTCATGCCTATTTATCATATCATATTTCGTGATTCGTGTACGTTTAAGTGTTGGTATTAATAGTTTTGGTCGGTTCGGTCACGTTTAAGAAAAATAATCTGACTTCGGGACTGTGGGTACGACACCGAATTAGGCGCACGTGAAATTCTCCGCTGTCAATTACCACGACCTCCGGACGGATAAATATTTATATCATTCCTCGTGGTCCGCGCAAATAAATAATGTATAGGTACTCGTACGGAGTGTTCCTGCGCCAGTCTACTGCGCGTCGGCGTTTACGTTATTTATACGCTTGCCGAGGTGAAACGTAATTCAGAACCTCTCCATACAGCGAAATGACCCCGTGTTGTGAGTTAACGAGAAAAAGTGTGTAGAACAGTGTGTAAAACGGCGGAGGTGGCGTTCTACTATTTGAATGTAATAGTATAAAACAATTATAGCTGTTGCCCCGAGCCGATCGATCGGACGTGAGACGCGCGCACGCACTCGCGGCGATCTGAATACAATACGACGTGTGCGAGTGTAGTGTTTTCATCCGGAAGGTGTATATAATATAATATAGTATAATATACTGTAATACCTACAATAATAATATAATATAATACACGAGTCGAGGAACGCTCGGCCGAGGAGCAGCGCTTTCCCGCGAACGGCTTCAGCTGAAGATTATCCCAGTATTATGTTAGTACAATACGTTATGTATATATATATATATATATATATATATATTATGTACACACACGTTTACCGCCACCGTAATAGCCTGTATGATATATGCCGTGCGCACATATTATTATATGCTACACGATAATCGTATTACTTCGGGATGATCACGATACGACTAAATTATAATAGGTATTTCATTGCTGTGACCTGCAGATCGAGTCGGGGCTCTTATACAATGACTCTAATTCGAGCACAACACTCGGGACTGTCGATTTTGTGTGACCGAACGCGATGAAAATATTATAAAATATTTTCATTGTTATTGTTGTGTTTGTCACACCGGACCACTGATGTGCGTTGACGTATATATGCGGTTTGATGGCGATGACAACTGCAGGTGCCGATCCCTCGTTTATTTAACGACGACGATAACAATAATATTATAAATGTATATATGTATTTTAAGCATATCTGCCTAATTTTTGTGTTTAAACTGTGCACATTATTTTCAAATTCAGATTTTTAAAATGTTCAGTGTATTAGACGATATTCTTGACAACAATTAAATTACAAAAATTGTGTGATTGTATATTTTGATTAAGTAGTTATTTAAAAAAAATATTTAATAGAACTATTATCATTTTTATTTAAGGTAGAACAACTCAGAAAATGTTTGTTCAAATGTCGATTACAATCTATTAGCATTTTTTTTCAAAAAAAAAAAATCATATAGTTCATTATTTGCTATACAACATGTAGATTCTCATTAGAAAAAGTTGGTTTGCCGCATAATACTCCTTGAATTTTGTGAAACATCTAAATGGGTATTTGAAAATATCGTTTTAACTGCAGATAAAAATTCCAAAAAACAGAATTTGTATTCATGTATAATTTAATCATAAAAATGGGGCGAAGGTCATCCTTGATAGGTACGTCACGATAAACAAAATTAAACGAAAATTATAAATATTATCAAGGAAAACTATGAAAAATTCTAAATTTTTTCTCCGATATAGCAATGCGTCTTGTTCATAGATTTCTGATACAAATTTTAATTTACCGTAAAAATATGCGCCCATTTTATGTAGTAATTATGTCTGAGGTATGTTGTGGTGTGCATACATCGGAATTCGTGGTTTAAGTTTAAACAATATTATATTAGACGCATCATAATTTATAACAGAATATGATCGTGTCGACGGTACTATGGTTTGGCACAGTCGTAAGTACAGGGCAATTCGCCAAGAATACTCACAACTATTTTTTCCTTTCATCATTAATTTAATTAAATTTTTGTAATTTTTAAGTATTTCTAATGATGAGTTGTATTTTTATATAATTTAAAGAGTCCACTGTAATAATACTAATTTTTTTTAAATTTTTATTTAGATGTATCAACGTTTTTAAAAAAGTCACCTGTTTATATCAATTTAAACTTAGAGGAAAAAGGAGTAGTTCTTATTTAAAAAAAAAGTTTATATCGCCACAGAACATCCCTTAAATGGTTTAAAAAGTATATGTATTTTAAAATATAATCTTTTAAGGGACCGCTACACCAGCATTTGTTTTTTCTGTTTATTTCCCACATAATACAGGAACAAAGATCTCCGTATTTCCACGATTACGACTCGCTGGTTCAGTTTAGGGCAATAACACCTATTATATATTTTATAAAGAAAAGTATTTCTTGTGTATTGACCGGATAGATTTTTAATATTTATATATTTTTTATAAATATAAGCATGTTTTAGTTTAAAATAATTTCGATTATATTCAAACATTAATAATTTATTCGAAATTGTAAATATTAAAAATCTATCCGACCAATGCACAGTAAATACTCATCTTTATAAAAATATTTAATAGGTGTTTTTGTCTTAAACTGAACCAGAGAGTCGTAATCGTGGAAATATGAAGTATCTTTGTTCCTATAAATCTTATGGGAGATAGACAGAGAAAACAAATGCTGGTGAAGCGACCTCTTGAGTACACTGAACAATTTAAGAAAAACAGAAATCAAATAAATGTATTATTAAAATGACAAAATGTGGTGTATCATCATGTTGGGTGAATAAACCGGTATATTATAAATTATAATGTTTTTTCTGCTAGTGTGCAGATGCACAATATGATGTGAAATGTGTGTGATAAATTGATTTTCCCGCAACTTTATGAATAATATAAACTTACTATATATACATCAGATGTATTGCATTACGACGTGTTTATTCCATTTGACCGGTATAATAATATAATATTATATTGTATATGATTGATAATCGTTATTGCACGCGTGCACTTGACTTTAAATTGCGTTGTATTTCGGTATATATATAATTGGTTTAGTTAGTCATCCCGCACAACGATCGTTGTCCAACCTAAATTAGGTCAGTTGTTATATATATTTTGCTTGTAACCCGATACATTGTAGGCGTGATCTGTAAAATCAAAAAACATTAAAATGGCGCGAAAATGAAAAAAAAAATGATTGAAAACATCCGTTGATAATATTATTACTCATTCTTACGCACGTAGATACTCAATTACTAAAATATCATTAGAACTTGTTATAACTCAGAATGGTGCGGTACAATAATCCCAACCACCCGCAATGACAAGTAATATTGTCGTAATTACATTATAGATAATAATGTGTTTTACTATTTATTATGAGTTATTGTAATGCATAAAATATAATAGCCAATATTAGCGAGGTGAAAAATATGACTTATTGGCGCGCTGAGTCGACTATAATTGAGTGAGTGAGTCTGAAGTGTGTGTTGTCGCTTAAAATCCAAAATCAATTAATCATGGTGCTTTAAAAAAATGATTACGAGTATAGCTCATTAGCTGTTTAATAAATCACATTTAGTGGTTAAAACTTTATATACTTTTTTTATTTTTTAAAAAAAAAAACAAAAAAAATCAATGATAAACGATTTTTTAGATTTTTTTTCGCAACTTCTTGAATAATATCTATGATTTGAATATCCCTTAGTGAGACTTTTTCTGTCTTCATTCCAAAAATTGCATTTCGCCAAACAAGGTTTTTCAAAGATAGTCTTAGATATATATAAATATAATATTTCTTTTTTATATTATGCTGCAGTGCTAAAAAAAATTATTCCAAACCTGTGTTTTGATGTAAGTACAATAGATTGGGATAATACAGATTATAAAAGTATATAAAAAGTTGGTGCAGTGATCAGATTATTGATGGCATACCGGAACTTAATGGGTTTTTAAATATTAATTTTTTTCAAAAATCACCGTAATATATTCATAGAAAATTAAAAAGAACAAAATATATCTAACCATTGAGAGTTGATATAAACCAAAATCATTTTCTTTAGATTAAATAGTTAGGTGTATTTATAATAAATAACAGATTTGACAAGTTTAATAACTTGCATAATAAAAACAAAACTTAGTTACATTTTAACTTCTTATATATAAGTTACGGATAACTAGTTATTCTTAAAAAAATGTACAATAAATAATGATATTCTCAAGTCTTGCGTTTTAGAATTTTTAATAGATGTGGTCATTATTTTTCCTAAAAATGTAAAAATACAATCGCGATTTTAATTAGTATCATTTTGGATTGATATTACGGCTATAGATCTCTTAAATCGTGATTGATATTCGCGGAATTAAAATGGTAACAAAATAAATGCCCAGCGTTCAAATACTATTTGAAGATATTTAAATATTAATAAAAATTAATGTTTTTTACTTTTATTATTTATTATTTTATATTTTATGAAGAATCCAAAAAATAATATATTATAATCAATACAATTTACTAGGTATTTATTCTTGTGGACACAAAGTTAGTAAAATATTATTCTACTGGGTGTTTGTTGAAATATATTTTGTGCCCATTTGGACTCGAAAAACATCTTTTAAAAATGTCCTAACTTCCAATACTGGACACGTTTCCGATTACCTATATAGGATTTGCATAGAAATTATTTTTGAATTTTGGTTTGGCGATTTTCTGCCCGGAAAACTAATTATCAATTTTACGATTTCGACACATCCATTGCAACAGTGTAATATCATTTACATAAACAATCAGTTGTGTTCACTATATGAAACATTTTGAGCACGTTTGTTATTGGTAGAGGTACTACTCCGTTAGGGTAAAATATAAAACACATATCGTCGAAAAACCCCACACCGCCATTGTTCCATTTCGAATCTAAAATGCACTGCGATATGCTCGTCTTGTATAATATAATAATATTATATTATAGGTAATATTGTTTCCGTGAACTATGCCATTCTACACGACGATGCATACTAATACAATATTATACATGCATAATACAAGTATAAATAATACACGCGGTTGATCTATGTAGATCACGTACACGCTGTGTAGGTATATAATAATATGCTTATTTGTTACTGTTTAACGTGCGAATTCATTTTATTATTATTGTTTTGTTATGTTTTGCGCTTAAACTTCCGTGCACAATATAGTTATTTATAAGTACGTGTTTAGAGTTTACGCATAATATAATAATCAAGAGGACATCACACCCACATGTCACCGTCTTACAAATGCGTGTAGGTACCTTAATACCTGGGACGGATCCGGAAGAAGCTCACACTTCACACATACATATACAATTCTAAATTTGTTTAGCTAATAATTAAATAATACGGACGACTAGAAAAAAAAATGAAAGAATGAAGCAAAAATAAAAAAAAAACTATATTCTTGCATTTATTGCACTTGGATGCTGTATAAATTATTATTAATAAATAAAGTAAGTATACCTAATATTAAGTTAAATTTAAAACTATGATGACGTGCTATATCATTTATTTTTATTTTTTTTGGCTGTTTATTTATATGCCAATTATAATATAACGATACGTGTAAGTGACGGATTTGATACTTGTTTAATATTTAAAAATGTAAAAAGATAAATATTTGTTTGCATACATTTAAATGAATGCCCTCCCTCCCACTATTTGTCGCTATATAGATCTTTCGCTGGATACAACGTAGAGGATCTGCGTTCAGCTTAACTAATTTATTTGGTTTGTTTACCAAAATCGCTTTAATATTTAAGTAAGTTAACTTATTATTTTGAGGATCTAGGGCACTTTGTAAGTTTTTGTTGATTCTTTAATTTTGAAACGAGTTTTGAGCATATAAAATTTATAATGTTTTACATTGTTGCAACTCATTTTAAAGTTAAAATATCAATAAAATCCTTCGAAATGCTCTATATTCTAACCTTTAAGTTTAATAATATGGTAATTCCACTCTAATATTTAAAGTTAACTACACAAAATTGGTTTTTCTGATCGTAAATTTACTAACAGTTTGTTGTCCGTATAGTTTGCAAGACTGAGTTTACAACTGCACATGCGTGTGTAATACTGTGACGTTTTATTAACTTTAAAACTATGTTAATTGTTTTAGAAATATATTATTTTTAAACTATTACAATATACCTCGGGTCTAAAATTTTTGGAAATGTTTTCAACTTTAACATAACTCATACACGGACTCAGACGAATTATGTTTTTAATCCCTTTTACATTTTAAAAGTTTTAAACTAAAATTGAATTGAATTTCTATAGTATATAATATATACAAATATATAATTATCACCCACCTACCCTGGATATTTAAATAACCAATATCTAACATACTTATAAGTTATAGTATTATTGTAGACATAATTGGGAAATTTTAATATTTACAAAGTTGTGATATTGTTTAGTTTTTGGAATGTCATAAAATGCGTATAAAACAAAAATAAATATAAATCCGTAATGTAGAGAATAATGGTTAGGTTATTGAGTATGGTGTACCTTAATTGGTTTTTGATGTTTGTATTTGAAATGCAACACTGTCCATACTTAACATGACAATGGCCAATCGCGATACACTAAATTTTAATTCAAAACAATCGTTGTCGTGAAATTTATTCCACATAACTATAGGTACCAACTACCAATATGTTTTGTTCAACCCCAGGGCTTTTTGTATTTAAATAATGCTTCAAATACTGTCTGTATGTAACGCATAATTATTTGCTCATCATATATTTTTAATATTTTATATTGTAGTGAATAAGGTTACATATGAGTCAATTGTCTCGCAGATTAAAATAGTTTGCTTAATTTGTTCAGAGTATTATATTTGACCTGCAACACAAAGTAAAGAGTTTAAATTATTTAAGTTATAATTTATTATTACTACGTATATAATAAAAATAATTATTTTTTCTAAGAAATAAACAAATATATATTATTTTTAATAATTCATAACACCTATATTTAATGTATATAGTGATTCACCATCTGCTGATATTTATTTTTTCTAACGGAAGATAATATTCAATAAAAATATCAATATTCTGAAAAAAGAAACATTTCTAAAAAATACTGAAGTATATAATTTATGTAATTTATTTAAAATAATTTATAGTTTGTACAATTTTATTCTCCGTGTCTAAACATCAAACATCATTAGAAACGAAAAAAAAAGAATCGTTAGATTTTTTTACACAGATTAGTATTATTTATTATCATTATTTTTTCTTCGTCAAAATCACATACATCGATTTGTGTAACGTGGACTATCCTGTGTCTAATTATTCAGTAGTTATGAATAGCACGGCTAACATAGAATTGTCGGCATGGCGATGATACATTCTCAGTAATTTGTCATCGAAATCGAAGGATGGCTGACATTTTTTAACAAAATATAAATAGTTTTTACTATATTATTATAAATTGTACGTTGAAATCCGAAAACTAATTTAACCATTATACAACAAAAAAAATTATATTGGTATGAATTATGCGAGTACCTACATCCTTTGTGGGAGGTATATATAAAACCCATCTACTGTTTAGTTATAATAATCTGTCCGCAATTACTTTGTAACACATGAGTATACGTCAACACAGGCAATAATAATGATGTTTCCCTAACACGTCATAACATAATATACATATATCTGTGTATGTTATTATAATTTACTATTTAGATTTATAAATCATATACAAAACACGCGAGTTTAAATCTGGTCTACGTACGATATAATATTATACTACACCCTGTGCCATAATCGTTAATAATAACATAATATTATATTGAAAAACCAACCAAGGAATATATTATTATATTATATATTCTCCCAACGTCACGTTGCTAAAGTGCATAACGCATAATATATATATTATATATACAGGGCGATTCACCTAGCATGAACACTTCTTTTTTTATTTTTTAATAATGACTATTTATTAAAATTAAAATTTTTAAAATTTTGAATTTTATTTTATTTTATTATTATGGTCTTAGCCCAAACTACAGTAATAGATAAGTAAATTATGCACACAAGGCAAATCGTCCGAAGTAAAATGGAATCAGGAATCTAGATTAGTGTATGAACAAAGGGTGGAAGTTAGCAAGACACATCAGAATAGAATAGATTTTAGATTTACATCCATTAATTTTCATCGATTGATGACTATCCGATAGGCAAGTATAAACTCAAATCAGGTCTTAGACTTATTGAGTACTTGAAGTAGAATATTATGATCAATTCTATCGAAGGCTTTTTCAAAGTCTATTATAAAATACAACATTAATTCTTAAACATACAATCAATAATTAAAGACCATATATTTTCAGGTATTAAAATTGTCCTCTGATGATATGAACATCTTTTTATTTTTCATAAATTAGAGCAACCATTAAATTTTTAAACAGACAATTTTTTTTGAAAATGTTAATGTGACTAATTCAAATTCGAACGACGGTAGTTTCTGTTTATAATTTTTTGTACCGATACGATAGGATCAATAATAATATTTTTATGTGAAATATAATATAATTCATAGTATATAATATTCAATCCAAAATTATCATATTCAAATACATTTTACATATTGAAAATGCATTTGAATTTTATCAATATTATGTTATAATATTTCTTATTTTGTCATATTCTATCAGTATTAATCACTTAAGAATTTAAATTATTATAATAGTATCCAAATTTATCAACTTTTTATTAATGGCTTTAGTTTATATAAAGTTTAATAATTCAGATTCTTCTATGTAAATCAAATTTCAATTTATATACTTCCATCGATTCAATCGAATTAAAAAAAACTCCTGCTAAATAATAAAAGTAAAACGTGTGGTTCTCGTTTGAAAAATAAAGTTTTTAAATGGAATACAGATTTAAGTAGGCGCCTACTTGAAAATATGGACTTATGGTGTGAGTTCTTAAAAATGTCTAGTATTATAACTTGAATTAAGAAATTATCAAAGAGAAAATAGGGGGAGCTATGTACTTATTGAATATCTCTGAACTCATCCATTATACAAATCAGGAAGTTTTGAATTTTAAATTATTTTCGTGTATTATGACTCTGTAAGTACATATTTTAATTTAATCATATTAAAAATGTATAATTGTTTATTATGAGTTAAGGTAAATTACCCGATAATGCAATGATACATTTTCGAAAACATTACTTTAATTTCGTCACTCTGTAGTCCACAATACATGTTATACGTATAAATGGTAACGTGACACGTCGTATCCGAATTTTGACTGTCATTCTTGTCATCATTGTCGTCATAATCATCATTATTTTCGTCATCGTTGTCGTCAGTGTCGTTTGACTGAACATCACAGTAATAATATATTATATTACTTTCGCGAGCGCGCGCGCGCGCGCGTGTGTTTCTAATAAACTAATTTAACTTCCATTAGCTGTATTGTACTTATCGGCATGATTGTCGTCATCAAAGGTTTAACATCAAAAGGTGTTACCTCGACTAAGATCGTGTATGATATCGAATGATGTCAAATGAAAAGTCTAGCCGCTTGGGCAAAGATGTTCGCAAAATCACAACCGACGTGCACGTAAATTTCAAGGCCATTTTATTGTTAATATTTTTGGTGGCAAATTTGATGAAAGTGATATTATAATATAATAATACAACTACATAAAACATGTTTCATTTTATTAGTAAATTAAAATTTGTACAATAAATCAATGGCTAAGACGACAATGCTATTTTGGAGAAAGAAATCGATGTTTTACCTCTGCAAGTATTTTTTTATAGTTTTCATTTCATTTTTCGCTAAAAAGTCTGTTCGGACGTATTATCAGACCAATACAGCTTATTATCATTTTTTTTTAATAATATACCGACAAATGAAATATGATGGAAAAAATCTTCGTGCAGAACTCCTGACCTCGTACTCACTCCATCAATCATAATATATTATCTATACAGTATACATATATAATGCTATAATGCTGCACGTGTGCATATTAATACTATATATTTCTATCGAATATCTATTAATAAATACTAACCATTATACTTATATAATTAAAAAATTATCGGTGGAATAATTTTTTTTTAGATTTTCTGAATGTTGACGAACATTTTTGGGTAGCTATTGTGACTTACCAAAAATCAATTGAAATAATAAAATATCGTTAGGCACGTACGCTATATAATTATAAATTTTTAAAGACGTGTACAAGGTGATTGTATTAAAGTACAGACTCGTATTAACAAAAAGCTATAAAAAAAATATTACATAAATATTAATAAGAAAAATAATACTTTTATTATATTTTTTTGGGAATATTGCTTTGTATAATCGTTTAACTATGTGTTAACTAAAAAAATTAACGCTTCGAACAAAATAGTGTTTGTCACTAAAATACTCATCTCGTAGTATAACTTTTAGCTATACCTACACCTCTACCTATATTATTTTAAGTACTTTTCGATCATCATATTTCGTTATTGGTCTTTACGCGTGACGTCACCAGGTGTCGCCACATTCCACGCTGTAGCCGTTGTTCATAACAAGTTGTTATTGCGTACCGGTGCGGCGGTGCGTTGGTATGGCCACCACGCTTTTGTGATTCATCTGTCTATTGGTCATTGGATAGCTCATTCCTTATTTAATTGGTAATAATTACACAGCTTTGTAGCAGTAACTTAATATATCCGTGTTGTTTAGCTTTAAAACTGATAATTTTGTTACGTGCGAACAAGCATCAAAACCAATCATCATTACCACTGATATTATGCATTTCACGCGCAATCAAGAGATGCGTATTCAATTGAAAAAGCTTGTACACGCTGTACCATATAGTACAACGGAATGGTGGGCCGAATAGTGCTGCCAATTATCGTTACAATATTATATATATATATATGTATATACACAGTTATTCCCGAAAGCATAACCGGCGGAAGGGTTGTAGTTTGTCTGTACATCTCCCGACGTGTCACCTTCTGAATAATTCAGCCAATAACCATTAGGCTGACTGACTCCTGTGTCCGTTTACTCGTGTATATCGATAATATTAAATATATGTATATCTATAATAGCTAACAGCACAGTATGTAGGTCACAGAATAAGGTTAATGTGTATAGTTGGTAAACCAATTGGTGGCATTGGCGCAAACAATTAAAAAATTACGAAAAATTAAACAAAAACATAACTACGTAATATCAGTTTTCATAAAAACCTATTATTTTTGTTCAGATAATGATTTCCGTAGAGAACGAATACTCGAAATAAAAATATTTATATTAGCATTTTATAATAATAAAAATAATAAAATATTATATTTAATATTTATTCAAATATATATATGTATATATTTATATTTTCTTTTTTAATAATAATTATACTATACACAATGCAATTTTAAAAATATTTAGAATAGTTTGATACGGCACACGCATTCCGTGTGCCGGCCGTAAATGAAGTTTTAACTCCGGTCGCTTATGCTGAAGATAGTTTGTTTATTTTTCATAAATACATTTACAATTATGAGGGAGTAGGGCTTAGTGACCGATTGCACCTACGGACCCCATACAATAATAGGTATGTTTTTGTCTCAGCTTATATAGGGAAGGGTCGAGTCTTATCACGTCGAACCCACTTAAGCAAGTGGCGTTCATTTGTGGGACTCGACCGGAAAAAAGCGTGGCTTAAGCAGGCGCGCTGGGGGGGGTCGTGTAAGTGAAGTCGCCCTGAGAAGAGGGATTTTAATCGCGGCGTTAAGTTGCCGGACGATATGACTTGGACTGCCGTGGGGCGGTAGACTGACTTGTCGAATAGTCGATTGTCTAGATGAATGCTGGATCGCCGTGGAGCGGTGATATCGTTGGATGGCCCGGGATCTTCTGCTGTCTGGAACTGAGATAGCTGTTGACAGGTTGAAGATTTGAAGTGAACTGATTTGGTTTTCGAAATGTGCCGGTATATATATCCATTGGGGGCTTTGTTGTTACCTGATGGTTGTTATAAGGTTGGTGTGATTTTACATCGTCATACTGTTGACATTTTGTTGTATAAAATCAATTATCTGTTATATGTCAGTGGTCCTGAAAAGGACCGTTTAGGTTGTAGCTCCGTTACAAGTTCTAGGAAATTTGCGTTAGTGTTGACTTATAAGTTATAAGATAGGTAGGCTGGTAGTTATAATAACAATAATACATAATAGGTAGTTAATATAAGTAAATGCGATAGTTCAAACGTAATACTAAACAAAAATAATCACTGATTGTAACTTTATATAATATTACATAATATATTTTAAAAGGTCTTCAAAAATAGGCGTTAAATGTGCTCTGAATTGTTTTTCGTATTCATCAATTTTATCACGGAAGTCGAATTTGAATGCGTCCATTACAGTGACCTTCTCAATGACTCGAAACCTTCTATTCAGCAGAGTGAGTTCTCCGATTTGTTTTTTTTTTTTTTAGCATTGTATATTTGCGTATACTGTAAATAATATTATGACATGTACATGAGGTATACGATTCAATATGTATACAGACATTACAGGTTAGGATGTTAGGTACTAATACATTCGTTGCATTCAGGGGAAAAAACCACGAAAACACATTTCGCGTAATGCAAACGTATGCTATCTACGTATATGTATATATGTCATCTATATACAATTTAAAAACGTTTGCATATAGATAATTCAGAATTAATAAATATAAAATAAAGTTTTGATTACATTTTTATATATAATGTACTACTATACATTATTTATTCATAGACTATAATTTTGTTTTTAAATGATTCTGATTTTTGCTACATTCATGGCCTCAAGGGCTGTTCTGTGAAAGTTATTTTTCCATATAAAATGTAGATACTTGTCAATAATGTGTGATCGAGTGACTATTTAATTATGTTTAATGTTAGTTTATAAGTTCAATAATAGACTTTATTATATTAATTAGATGTATACCGAAAGTGTGGAATAATTACTTAAAAACTATCTCTCGTTCAAACTTTGGCTTAAGATAAAACTTTGTATCGTCACAAGAAAGTTTTTAAACGCTGTAAAAAAAAACTTTAATATTTGAAAATACGGTTACAAAACTTCCAATAATTAAATCTATAGTAAATGTATTTGATTCAAACACAGAAAAAATGGTGGGGAACAAATATGCTTCAAAAATCAGGACAATCGGAAGTATAGCCATGTTTTCGGTGTTCGGTTGCTGTTTTATTTTTCTATTACTACTAATACCACCACCTAGTTATTGACTCCTCACGTATTATCGTCTACCGTCGGTCACGAGCACCATAGGAAGTTAACATAATTAACAACATATCATTATTGTAATAGCGTATTCGATAAAAAAAAAGTATATAATAATAAAACGATTTATAGCCACGTGTACATGTTTACGTTTTCAATGATAATCGCGGGTTATTATTGGACACGATCGACGGTGAAGGAACAAGCGGTTGCAAACTACTGTCAATTGCATTAAACATCGGCTGTTATTATTAAGGTGCGGATTTAAATATTTTAAATGCTCTGAATGATACGAAAAATACGATAAACTCCACAAATATGACAAAACATAATAAAATGACCTAAACAAAAATTAACAATTAAAAAAAATGAAATAAAATGAATATAAATAATATAATGTACAATCATTTAGATAAATTCGTTGTATTTTGACCTTGTGTTTTACACTAGCACCGGGTAATCAGATTCTGTTAGACAATATTTTAAAATAAAAACTTATGACAGTTATCGGCAAGTGTAGTTTTGTATTTTGAGAAAGTTTGTTCCACATCAACTGATGTCGTAGAAGTGAACTTTATATGAGCCATGTCATCAGTAGTTAGTTTTTTAGATATTTTATTACCACAAGAAGTTTTTATTCCTTCCAAAATACTTGAAATACTTGTCACTGTCTTATGTCTCGTGTTTTTTTTTTAATGAATTTTCCGAGACCAATTATTATTATTTCTTGTTTAATTTAATACTTGATCAATGCCATTGGCCAATAATCTAGGTGTTTCAAATATAGTTATGTATGTATTTTTGTAAATTTCCATAATTTGTTTTGATAAATGTATTATAAAATATACGAAAAATGGCTACAAACCATAACATTTTCTGAAATTGCAAAAAAATGCAAACTTAAAGTTTAATTTTTTTTTTTTAATTTTTTGATGTATGAAACTAATTTTGTACTTGAAATGCAGTGTTTTAAAATATTCAGAAAAAATTCAATTTGCATTCAAATCCACACCCTAGTTATTATGTTATATATTATATTTTTATAATTTATAGGTGTTACAAACACGATACACTAAACTTTAAAGTAATATATTTAGGTGACTAAAGTATAATATTACCACAACCGGAAATCACACCTCTCATCGTACCACAAAATGGTTTCGACACGATTTTCGTAATCGAAACCAAACCTACCGCCAACGCACTGGTAAGTGGTTTTTTCCTCTAAATATTTTAGTAAATTTGTTTTTTCATCCCTGCGTAAAAGCAACTGTATATATTATGTGTAATTTAATAATATAATATTCCATGCGCTTCGATCATTTTCATTTTTCATAATTCTTAAACAATTATAATTGTATTCTTTCATGATGAAGTTTTAAGTTTTTAACTATGTAGACAATTATTAACATAATCCAATTAAAAATAAGCCAATTATATCATCTGGGTCACATAGTAAATAGGACATAGCCACATAGGTAGTTATTGTGTACCTTTCAATTAAGTTTTAAGTAACAATTAACCATTTTATTAAGAATGAATCTAATACTATTTATTTTTGTTGCAAACTATATGTAGATTTAAACAGAATAATTAAATTAAAGAATATTTATTTGTTTATTAATTCCATTTAAAATCATTAAACCTATATGTACAATTAAAGTGATTAAACGAAAAAATTAACTAATTAATTATAAAGATAGTTAATTTATAAGTATAACCTATATATATATATATAATTGTAATTTTAAATATTTAGCAAACTATCTACAAAAATCAAAGGGTTTATGTTGTTATAATGTGTTATTAACCTAATCTTTGGATATACATAGGTAAAACAAAAATTTAATCCGATTTCACAAATTAATTAATTTCTTTTAAAAATGTATGTTTTCATAGTCATTAAACGAAGATTTAATTATTAAATCTATCGAAAAAGTGTTTTTTTTTTTTTATATAGAATTAAGCTACTATCAGCTTTAATATTAAATAATAAAGATGGTCAGTAGATAGAATTTACTTAATTAATGATTTTTCACAGGCTAATAAGTTTACTAATGCTGTGAAGACTTGTTTTAATTACGGGGAGTAACGAATTCAATATAGTTTACTCAGTTAACTGTACTTTTTGCTCTAAGATATCAAGATTAATGAAATTAATTACGATTTTCGTATAACCACTGTTTACCAATATTGGTGCCGTGAGTCTTGTGAGTGATACTACAAGTAATACAACATTTTTAAAATTTTAATTTATTTACGTGTATATATTATAATATTGTATTACGAATTATTATTAATATCAGAAGTAATATACAATAATATGTTTCTATTAAGTTATATTTTAGTTAAATGTGTGATACTTTTAGAGGATACTTACATTTCAACAATAAGTTACTTACATTTCAATATTTTAATAGTCGTTAATCCTTACAGATATTTGTTCGATTGAATATCGAATAATCAATTATTGTTTTTTTTAAAACTGAAATCATAAGTATAGTTGTTGTTGAACTGTGCTGTAACCGACTTCAGTATTCAGTTATGGTATTGCACATTGCATCATCGTTATTCATAATCGAAACTCAAAGTCTTGGAGTTTCATTTAAATTTAATAGTAAATGGATACGAAAATAAGTCTGTCGTCAGCTAATCAAGTAGGTAGTTTAGAAGAAATTAATCATTGCCTTTGCCGAGGAAAAAAATAGATATAAGACATTTAATATCGCGGTATAAGGTTAGATTAGTTAGATCGTGTATTGATATGCTTAAAATATATATTCCTATAGTAAAATTGTTAGTTGGTTTTAACAAAATATGTTAAACAGCTATAGTTGATAATATAGAAAAAGAACTATGTTTAAAGAAGATAAATTTTCCAAGAAAATTAATAAAATCTATTTAGTAGACTTAATTATTTTAAAATTATATTTTTTATATAAGAACGTTAAGCTTTCGAATGAATAATACAAATAAAATAAAATATATCAAATACAATCATGTCATTAATACATATAATTTTTTAAAGGCTTAATATAGAATTATATTTTATTATTCTATATCTAGAACTTATCACAAAAATAAAAAAAATGTTTTTTGTAAATAAAATAAAATCAACTAAATATTTCTTATAGGTACCCAGTTGTTGGGAATTTTCGACTATTTGTGCTGTCAAAGAATGTAGGGATATAGTATATTTTTTAATAGGTACCTATAATCGATTACTCGGTTGATTCGGTAACAATACTACTGATTT
The DNA here is from genome assembly GCF_003676215.2 of Rhopalosiphum maidis. Taxonomy (NCBI): domain Eukaryota; kingdom Metazoa; phylum Arthropoda; class Insecta; order Hemiptera; family Aphididae; genus Rhopalosiphum; species Rhopalosiphum maidis. Next base: position 61,614,308 of record NC_040878.1, on the reverse strand, counting down.
TTACGTTTTGAGCCCGTAGGCGATTTCGTCTACAATTGCATCACTTCGTTTTTAGATTCTTATCGAAGATGAGAATGTAATGGTTTTATAATGTCGTTCATTTTTTTTTGGTCAGTAAACACTTTTAATGGTAGCGAAGGCGTTATATACAATTTTACTGAAACTTTAACACAGTTTGTACTTTGTATTGTTTATAGTTGATATAATTTTTTAAAACATCATTTGATCTCACAAAAAAAAAATTACCTCTATATAGGAAACGTTTTTTGATCATAAAAATAAATTACATTTCACAAAATTATTTTATCGATCATGAAATAATGTAAAAAAAGCAAATTTAATTACATAACATATAATGCGAATATCTAAAAACAGAATACGAGTTAAATTAGAAAATCGATATGTGAAAATTATCATAAAATATGTCAGATAACGAATAGACGCTTATTTTATACGCATATATATATAATATTGTGTAATCAAATTCCATTACTGTGATAGAGTAACAAAATAATATTATTTAGGTCAAAAAATAATGCTCAAATAAATAATTCCTTCAATATATTATTCAGACATCATAATATTATATATTATATCATTATATTTAAGTGCATTTAATATATTTATAAATTAGTCGACAGTACAAGTTTATAATATATTCTATACAAATTCGGATATGGTCGCAAAACTGTCATAAATTTTGATACGTCGTCAGCTTGCAGTTTGAAATTCAACGTTTTCCAACTCCAACGTGATTTGTGGTTTAATGTAGTAGAGTATAATAGATGTAAGCATGTGGTCGATGTAAAATTTCCTGTGCAACCTCTGTTTTTACGCACGCGGTCTGCAATTGTCGTAAAATTGTTTTTCATTCTACGGCCAGATGTTGCCATCCAATCCCGTAGTACGCGAGCTTAAACGATTTGGGTACCCACTAAGAATCATTGACAATCCACAATAAACTAATATCGGTGAATAATATAATTTCTAAAAAATCGTCGCAATCAGGACAAATAAAATTACGACTACATTAGAAAGGATTATCTCTATAAAGGTATTTCCAACTACATTAATTACTAATAAAAATAATAATCACTAATATGCAAATATCCATCATTTGTAATTTGTTTTTCACGAGATTCAATTAAAATTAGCAATTAATATACGGCTTTAATATTTAGAATGCAATACAAAATAATTTGAAAATTTGTATTTATATTTGAATATAGATTCTCCGAGGTTAGGTACTTAAAAATTATTTGAATAAGTATTTATTTTTAACTTCATCAAGTGGTTATTATAACTGAACAGTTATATCTTAAGACTAAAGCTAATTAATAATATACTGTAAATACAATATAAGTGAACAATAATAAGTGTTTTAAATAGATATAGATTGGAGATAAATTAAAATATACATTATAATATATAACATAATCTGTTAGTTAAGACATTATTATAATCAAATTAACAAGGTAGAGATACATTTAGAGTAAAGTAGTTAAAGTAGTTAGAGTTTAAATTTACAGTAGTTTATGTAATAAAGCTGTAAGGAAGATAATACGTATTTTACTCAAGTATACTTTACAATTCTAGATCGAGCAGTTTAATATATTTCTTTAAATATATAATGTATTTAATGTATATTCGATCGGCGTGAATCCAATTGGCCAAGACACACTGTTAAAATAACAAAACGTTAATTTTCACTATAATTGCTTAATATAATAATAACAAAAGAATAACAATATTATATTATATTTTATTATTTAATATGATATCCGTGAAATAGGATTATACAAAATATATAATAACCTAACCAAGATAACCCGTTCGTGTCCATTATTTAACCAAGTCACGGACCACAATTCAGGGTGATCGACAGACTTAATAGATTCGAGCACACAAAATAAACCGAAACCGGAAACAACTTACCAGCCTTTATGATGTAATTTATACGTATATTCTGAGTGGAACGGTTTGACGTAAAGTCTGCGAACGTTATATATTACAGATTTTAATTTTAAAATGTCCCAGAGTCGAGCGGCGTAGAACAACGAGTGAGTGACCCTGTCTAACTGCCCGGCTTCCATACAGGATCGCATTGCAAAAAAAAAAAAGTCATGTCCTGTCAATGACTTTGACGACTGTTGAAACATGTACCTATATACATTCCCGCTCGAGTACTCGATTAAAACTGGATTTTATCTTACCACCGCACATTTAAAAAAAAATGAGTTGCTCTCGTATATCGTAGGACTGACCATTTCGAAAACAGGTACCTACGTATTTTAACGAGCAAAAATACTGAGGAAAGGAATTTAAAAAAAAAAATGGTCCAAATAGCTTATATAAATTTATATTTTTGATTAGGACAACTTCTACCACAACTTTTTGTCTAAGTTTCAGGTTTTTTTTTTTTTAATTATGTGGGTACCGATAAAAACGCAATTTTTTCTGTGGGGGCGTCGAATAAAATTAAATAGACTGATTGTGGATCGTCGCTTAAAGTTTGGGAAACACTGCAGCTGCCTTCGACATGACAGCTGCACTGCAGCAGTCGAACTCGTAGCGAAATTAACGCTTGCCGCCGACGGCAAAATGAACATATCATATCACCTCCATGTCGCGGATACTTAATAATGTACATACATTTTCAACACACTGATATTGTTCGTTGATTATATGTGTGATATGCAAAACACAACTGTAAACGCTAAATCGGAGTTAATGGAAAGTCGACCACTATATTATATCCACCGGAAAACTATTACCTATAATACGAGTACAGCGTGAATTAATGAAGAACAAAATTGACTCGTGTTGGTTACGTTATAATTTGACGAAAATATAGATTTTTAACTATACACGACTAAAGTTAATACACGGAAAAAATATTAATAATTAATATGTTATATTTATTATGTAATTTTAATATTTTTAAATTTTAGGTAACTAAATATTTTGTAAAAAATGCATACCCGGTATTGTTCTAAATCATTGCATACTATATTAGTTATATACCTAGCTACTATAGAGATTTTGACAATCAAACGTTTGTACCAATTCAATTGTTAAATCAAAAATATATTTTATTTGTATATTTTTAATTTAAAATCATTCAATATAGCGTAATTAATTAAAAACTAATCAAACTTGAAGTATTATTTTTCAAATTGACTGAAAAAGTTATTGCAACAAATTGGTACCAATGTAATAAATTAAAATATATTATTAAGTTAAAAACAAATTAACTTTTAAACTGTCCTCTCTTTCTTAAAATGATATTATAAAGACAAAAATTAAATAATAAAAACATAATACATACCTAGTCCTAAATCTACTTATAACGTTGTAATAATGATAATAATAATACATAAACTGCATATTATAATGTATTTTTAGACCTTTTACTTTCGATTTGTTCACGAAAATTAATTTTTAAAAGCAACTACACGTGGTCGTATATCACAATAATAATAGTAATCACGCGCACGACCATCTTACTTTAGGTTAGGTCAAAATTAGTATAGTTATGTCATTTAGTTATGTCTGCCGTTTATCGTTTTATTTTATTATTTATATTAAGCAATATTATGCTATACACATGCTTATAATTATTATTACGTTTGAGTTTATTTTAAACACTTAAATTTTATAATTGCTTCATATTTTGTCAATAATTAATTATTAAATTCATAATTGAAGTAAAAAAAAAAAATAATTTTTGTAACCACGGGAAAAAAGTGTTTAATTTACGAGGTGTACAACTACATCAGTAAAAGTATTGGATCTTATTAAAGACCAATTCAAGCTCATGTTTTTTTGATTTTTTTTCCAAATCCTTAAATGTATTTAAAAGCTTTAAGCTTGTTCAATGATTATAACCGTATTTTAAAATATTTTAAATCTTATACTTTTAAGGGTTGATGTATCTAGATCAAAATTCCAAAATAATTCCAATAGTTTCTGAACTATACGAGCATTATCTTTGAGGAATGCGAGAAAATTAATCCTAAATTATCACTATAATTATCTTTTTACTTATTAATATTTCAATAACTCAGAAACTGCTACTCATTCTAATTTAAATTTATAAACATCAACATTTTAAAGTAACGAAACGTGTTCAAGGATTCACACAGCTCTTCATTAGAAAAATTCCGTATCAATATATAATATTATTAAAAATTGTATAAATGGTATGAAATAAAATGTATTTATCCGAAAATATAGTTTGCAGGTATAATACGTGTATACTAAGCAGTTCTAAAAATAAGCAAATATCGCTGAATTGTTAAATGATAATAAACGGGTGTGGGTGAGCATGTTTGGTGAATTACCTTGTTATACCATAAGCATAAATAAAAACTTATTAAAAAACGATACCCGTGTTGAAATTAGTGACGCCCACTTATTATTTTAAGTATAACTATACGTTTAAATGTGTTATATTATTATATTATGTTGTATCATTATAATCCACGCGTACCTACCTATAAGATAAAATATTATATTCTACACATAAACATCCGGAAGTGCTGCGAACAGGTACAATGAATACACGACTTACATAGGATCCGGACTAAATACTAGTCTTCTTACTTGCACGCACACCGAAGCGCATAGAACTACTACTTTCCGCGCTCGTTTTATAATATTATATACATTTGTGTGGTATAATTATAATACCTAAATTTGCCGTTTGACGCCCGGAGCCAAAATCCAATATACGCTTATCACAGCATATATGTGTGTTGTTTACGTAAATTATACTTGCGTATAAACATAATAATATTTTACACGCAAGGTGATTCGTTTGACCTACCACACTGTTAATTTCTAAGTAGATTGTTGAGATTTAATGTTATAAAATGTTTTTATACGCATTGTTCCGGTGTATAATTTTTTGTTTTTAACATTCATTTAAATTGTAAATTTATTTTAAACAATAGTTACCTGTCCCCATTAAATGCATAGTCACATTAAATTTATTTATTTTCCTATTATAAACTGTATTTTTAAGATTAAAATTATAATATAGTATTACCCATGCATTTATATTATAATACATATTATATATATATTTATACGATAATGTAAATATTATTTATAAGTAATAGTTATGTTATATATTGTATTGTAAATATTACATTGTAGACTGTTATAGTATTGAATACACTTTCAGTCTTATTTCAAGAATTTGTAAATTTACAATTTTCCGACTTTTCGTAAATACGTTATATTGTAGATTAATAGTTTTTTTTTTTTTGCAAAAAACTGTTGATATACTCATAAAACGTTAAGACAATATTAAATTTTTTTAATATACAATAATTTTACGGATCATTCTTTTTTTTTATTTATTTCAATAGGGATCAGAGTGATTTTCATAAATACAAGTTACAATACATTACCGAAAAAATAACAGTTTCACTCAACACACCGATTTCTAATCTCTAGACCAGCGTTTCCCAAAGTGTGTTCCGCCGTTCCGCGTAACCTTAGGGTTCCGTGGACAATCTCAAAGGTTCGACCAGATGTATGTGATTATTCATAAAATTATTTTATATTATATTTGGATTATTTATACTATTAAAAATGGTTATTTTAAATTATTTAAAAAAGAGGTTCCGCGAAACACAAATTATTTCTCAAGGGTGCTGTGGTCATAAAAGTTTAGGAACCACTGGTGTAGATAATATCACTATACCAAATAACTCTATTCTGTTTCTTAAACAGATATTGGTGTTGTGACCTCTTCAAAAATTGGGACTTAATTTGGGATTTCTTTCTATTAATTTTTTTTATAATATTACATTTAAGTGTATTGTATAATTGTTATGCTCCAATATGGATTCGTATGTATATATATTCAGTTTAAATAAATTTGACTTATTTTGATTTAAGTTGTTATTTTTTCATCTATTTAACTTTTAACTGAAAGCACAAAATGAAATGAAAGTAACTTTAACTTTAAAATTAACTAGGAGTTAAAAAAAAAATAATAACTTTTCCAGCTTCAAGAATACTGCAACAACATAATACAGCCATAAAGGTATTACGATATTAGTGACGCGCGTATGAATTGTGAGGATATATTCTATAATATATTATATTATACAAGTGTTGATGATTTAAAAAAAAAAATCAAACTGATTTAAAATGTACCTACTTATAGATTATTGCGACTACAAGAAAAAATAAATATTTCATTCGATTACAGTTTCGTTAGACGCCAACTTTACGCCTATTACCTACATTATCTCTTATCTTGCAAATAAAATTCGATGATTTTTTAAAGCGAATTTCTCTTTACCACCCTTCGATAAATGATTATTAATGTTTCGTTATAAATTGGAATTTACTTACTTTTTGGCACACAATTAATTTACCCTTTTATTCTAATCATCCAATTTGAAGATAATGTACACTCTTATGAGATGGTCCATATAAAATGTTTCCATTGAAACAAACATCGTACCTATATAATTCATGCTTAGGATATTTTTAAATAATTATTTAAAAATGATTACACATAATTTATTATTAAACGTAAAATATGAAAGTGCGTGCAAACAATTTTGTTCAAAAGGCACATTTACGTTTTAGTGTAATTTTGAAACTGGTCGAGTAGAAACTACTGGAAAAGTTAAATTTCAATAGGTATAAGTATTCGAAAAACTAGCGGTAAATACTATTAAATATCATAATATAAAAATATTCTACTGTCATGGCGTGATTGGAAATTCGGATAAATAATTAGATATAAGGTTTATAAAGTTTAAAATGCGTAACTATACTTATTATTGATTCGTTATAATATCCTTGTGGTATTCAAATAAAACTTGTGAAATTTATGTTCGGGCATCGTAACCATGACTACGTGTACACATTAGTTCGATATTCATTATTAAATTTGATCGGATATAAATAAGTAATCACCCGTAGATAAGTACAACGAACTATTTATTATTCAAGGTCTATTAGATATTTAGATGTTGTATCGTATGTTATATCGTAATCAAAAACTATCCTAATGATCATGCACTCGAGATCGTACACCAACGCGGATCGATACAACTATTTTTTTAATTATGTTTAAGTATATTATAATAATATTATTAGTTAGGTTAACTATAATTGCGATGTCAGTGACTATGCCGTATAATTTACATCTGAAACGTGTTTGCAACAATATATTTGCTGTTTTTCTTCAACGTAATATGATGTCTATAAAATTCTATAGTATATTTTTGTCTAGAAATTTTCTATTTTTTAACCTTTTAATATCAAGGACCTATTGACCACACGCACAGTTTTATACCGCGGCGTGTCAGGAATTCATATTGTAGACCATTATTATTACAATATCTTAAACTATGATTATTATATACAACGAAATCAGGAAATACACTTTTTATTCTTAAATTCGTAAAGTATTAGAATAATATGTGTATCTGATCACGTTTTTACACAATATTAGAACTTAGAACACGTGTGTATAATAACTCAAAACGTTGTATACATAAATAAAATATGCGTTTTAAAATTAGATTGAATTAGAGCCTTTAATAAGCAATTTTAGCGGTGTTATTATTATTATTATTTTAGTAAGTGTGTGAGGGATGTGGGTGAGGTGTTTGGTGAATTACATTTTATACTGTATAATAGTAGTTTAATACAAAACGTATTTCGATTACCATTGATAATTTCAAAATCTGTTGCTGAACTTCATGTAGGCAGTTACATTTTAATACGAAAATAACAGATTATGTTCACATCTGAATAGTCGTTTTCATTGACAAGCGGATTATAGTGCAATATTCTCGGAAATCGGCCAGACGTCTTTTCTTGCCGCCTTTATAGATTTACGACTTTGCACAACAACAATATAATTAAATATTAAAATTTAATAATATATAACTAAATTATACATTTATAATGTATAATATGTATAACTTCATCGCAATATAAATGTATTTTTGTTTAATATTAATTTATCATGTATTAGAAACACGGAAAGCGTTTTACAATAGTCATTAAACACCAAACACGACGTTCGCTGTAAATAATGTAATAGTTATAATATTATAATATAATAGTAAAAAATGAAATAAATATAATATTGTTGCGTGGGAAATAGAAACTAACCTAACCTAACCTGACTTAAGGGATACCTGAAAAATGTAATGGCATATTCAATTTCATGAGTTTTTTCTCGTTTAAGATTGTAAAATCCTCTAGGAACATTACTTAATTATGTACTGTAGTGATGATTAACATTCAACGTATTGAAAATCGTAACAAAATGTTCATATTTTTGATATTGTTTTAGAAAAATTATTTTATGTATATCAAACATAGTTCGATTGTATTATAGTTTTACCAAAAAGCGGTCGTATATAGGATGCTATAAAGGTCCCATGAATTAAAACGGTTATCTAAGTTTATATTAAAAAAAAATATATGACATTCATTGCGATAAAACAAATAAAATCGAAAATTGATTTAGTTTTCATTGAGCATACTAAATAGAATTGTTTTTTATAAAATTATCTTTTAAACTTATATTTTTTATTATACTTTTTTCGTTTTTTTCATATGCTATTTGAAATATATAAACCGTATCGATACTTAAAATTATGTCGTTGACCATAATTTATTTTCACTTTTTTTGGTATTTTGTATTACATACTTCATGTAATATTATTTTTCTATTATAACACGATGAATGCAATTTATATCCTACACTTTCGAAAGGGACAACCATAACCGTCAACCGGGGTGTTTTTGTTTTGAAAATTTAAAAAAACTCATTGTACTTGAGCCCTATTCATTGACTCGCAATAAACGCAAATTTCTACCAAAAATTAATAGACAACCTATTAGATAAACTGTTCACTTGCTGATTAGTAAGTCAAATGCATTCAAACAGAAGGCGTTATCGTTAGATTGATTTCGTGCCAAGTTTATAGCACATTATGAGTCATGGATGTATTGAATATCTATTTTTAATGTTATGTATTATAAATAAAGAATGAATTTCGATGCAAATTCATAAATAACAAAAAAAAAAAAAATAATTTATTTAGATAAAATTAAAAGTTCAAAATATTGATATATTGTACGACTATTGTCGATAGTTGAGAAATACCTATCTATTATTGGTGTTTTAATATCAAACATTCATATAGCGACAGAATTTTTTTACAGTATGATTTTTATCAAATATTGAATATCCATGTAAAGAATTTTCGTCATATTATTAGTTTTGCAATTTACTCAAGACGCGTGGATCAAGTTGGATCTCGCGGGAAAAACGACTTGTAAATTGTTTCCATCATTCTGCATGCACAGTGGTAGATGAACATAAAAAATGAGACGCGTAAAAAAGATTTTTTATTGATTCCGGTTTGACAATAAAGATTTGATTAGGGCCCAACAATAAGAGTACGTGCAAAGGTATGAACGGCGTTCAATCGCCCCTCCGAAAGACGATAATATGACTGATATAATATTCTTTATTATTATTATTGAAAAATTACAGAAAAGGATAATGACTTATAAATTATAATCAAAGATTTTGAAAGTATTATACTAATCGCATTATAATGGTATGATAACACGTAATAAAATATGTTATACGATATTATTACGATGAAGATACTAATATAAGTAATTAATAACCTTGTATTCCAATTTCATGTTTAAACGCCAACAATTTTGAACTAAAGAAACAAATTGCATTGCGCTCTAATAAAAAAATTACATTACATTTTATTATGAAAAATTAAAATAAAATACGAATAATAGAAACATTATAAACTAAATAAAATTGTCATATATTTAAGAAAATCTATATAGTTTTACATATTAAACCTTCATATAAATGTAATTATGGTTAATTAAAATGTTTAAGGTATTTTATTATATTTAAACAAGGCTTATGTTATAATTTACAATATAAAGTTTTTGCACTAAATTATATGTATTTTAATAATAATAATAAAAAATACTTATGTAATTTTAATTAATTTGTAAAAATATTCTGTTTGGCAATAATTCAAATTTATAACGCTAAATGCTATTACATGTTGTATTTGTTGTTGACGTTTATTTTTGATAATTCTAAGTTTTTTTTTTTAAACCAACGTGTACATACATATTAATAACTTTTTTTTTAATGAAATATCAAGTGTGAGAAATACGACTTTCCAATCATAAAAAAAACAATGCATTTCAAATTTGTATTACAGAGGACAAATTTAATTTAATCAGTTTTATTTGAAATACAATTTATTTTCGTGTATAGAAAAAAAATATCTATATTTTTTATAGTTTCATAATTATTATTTGCATGTTTTGAATTATTATATAATATACATTATGAGGTATTGAATTATTTTTTTTCAAATAATTGTATTATACACTTGATTATATGGTTTTTACGATTATTGATGAGTTAATTAGGAATGCACCTAATCAATATCAAACACATATTTACATAATGTCAAACGTAAATAGGTTATGGCGTCGACAGCGAAAAAACAATAATACCCAAGAGAGAATCTGAATTGCGTAATCAAATTGTATGAATTTGTTATTATATTATAATATGTTCGTTGAGTAAAGTACATTAGCTGTTTAGCTGTGTATAGTGTGTACTTCGTTCCAATTTGCTAATTTTTTGTTTATTATTATTTAGTTAAAAATATTAACTGTAAAACTATTGAGTAGCGATATAAATTAAAAATAATATAACTTTGCATTTCTATTTAAATAATTATAATAATTTAAATTTTAAATTTGATGAACACAAGAAAAACAAATGTATAGAGGAGTTAATGGTTTAGATTTAACTATTTTTGGGTCAAATTTCTAATTAGTAATTTAAAATTGCTAATTAAAGATGAGGAAATGTTATAATTGCATTCGTAAATAAATAATAAATAATGAAAATTCTATAACTGTTGTTATGAAGCGTACAGAAATCCTATGATCGTATACATATTCAAAAGGTACATATCATTACATAAGCAAAAAGTGTGTATAAATGAGTGTGTTATACGTTAAGTACACGATTGTTAGCGTGTATAGGTACGTTTTGCCTCGTGATTATGTGTAGGTATTGTTTGTTCATATTACGAGTATATTATTATAATTATTATATTTGTTTTAATAAGGAAATTATTTATAATTTAAGCAGTTTTATGCATAATAAAGTAGGTAAAAATAATAAAAAGGGTAGGAAAATTAAAATTAGAATCACACAATTATGAAGACAACCATTATTGACGTTTATAGCTTAGTGTATTATATGTATATAACTATAAAAAGAAAGACGATATAAATTAATTTAAATTGAATGTTCTTGACACTCCTTTTTTTGGGTCTGATACAAGGGTTTACAAAAAAAATAATGAGTATGTAAATCATTTATGAGTGGATTGTGGTGGTTTTATAATATGAAAAAAACAATTATAAAATAATGTAGTATTTTTCACAACCGACTGAATACCAAGATATTTATAAATGGCCAAGTCAGAAAAAAAAAGGATTTATGATTTTTTGGTGGTAGTTGATGATATTTTGGAATAGTAAAATGTTGTCTAATGTTAGAATTTTTACCTCATATTCGTACTTGCGTTCAGTTGATGTATTGATTTTAGGAGCATTTTACAAATTAAAAGTTAATATACTTATAGGTAATTTTTATTATAATACATTACATAATTTATAACCAATATGTTATAATCAATGGCAATAGCTATAAACAGAATAATACTATAATATGTTGGTAGTCTTTCATTGATTTTCGTTTTAATAACGTTTTAAACAATCAATGGTGTGGTATAACTAATGCGATTAGTAGTAGTTATATGAACAACCTGCCGTACCCAGCTAGTGTCATTACGTTTGTATGAAATACATCGTCGTCTGAATATCTACATATTATATACAATTACTAGTGGCGAACGTATATGTATATAATACCGTGTCGTCCAAACATAAATATATTACGATAGTTGAAATATAAAATAGATAAAATTGTGGGGATAAAATGGGTGAAAGACGAATCTCACTTTTTTGGTTCTTGAAACCTTTTAGGCTTAAGCCCCATGCACTTGAGGACATTATTTACGTCCATGTACATGTACACACACGTATTAATGTACTTTCTGTACAACAATCGAGCGTGACGAGATTTTTAATTTATATCGAATTATACATTATTTTTTATAACAATATACGAAATGGAATACAGCAATTAAAACGATAATAGTGCATGATTATTCAAAATGATTCATCTATATCGCTTGGAATCTGGCCTCCTACAGGCCATTTGATGTTGCTCCGTACACCCGACTTATTTTGATGAATATTAAAGAATAAGAACTATAGAAATATATGTGTATTAAATATGCTGTACAGTATACAGTGTGTACACTCTGTTATTACCATTATTGCCATCAACCACAGAGGAGCTGAACAATCAGCGGAGTAAATTACTACGGATATACCGGATTAAATAGCATTTGATTATTGGCTAATTAATATTGTTCGTGTAACCAAAATAAGTCATACAGAACATTAAATATAGAAATATCGTTAACTGAATTCTAATCACATTTTATTATTCACATTATCAGTTATCCATTAAAAACGCCTAAAAACTTCAAATTTATAATCATTTTAAAACCGGAGAATAATGACTCTGAATACTAAAAATCTGTACTTTTACAGTACCGTCACGAACGCGAAGCGCCAAAATAGCACTCGATTGGCATGTACAATGTGTAAATAATATTATTATATTGTCCAAAATGGACATTATTTCGATACGACAACGACTACCGTTGGCGCGTTGTGACGCAACACATACGCAGCTGCGTGCAGCCAGCAATTTTTTATTGTTTGTTTTATTTCAGTGCAAAAACTAGGGCACTTAGGGTGGTTTCGATTTTCAGTATTTGCCGCTGCAGCGAATTCCAATACCGACGGAGGGGAGGTATGATAATGCCACACAAATTATGTGAATATAACGGATTATATACCACGCAAGTACACGTACGTAATACCTACGTGTGTGTGTGAAAGTAAGCGATGTATATGCGAATTTATATACCGTAGAGTCCCATTATTATCCGTCATCGTACGCGTATGCTTTAAAACAAATGCACTCGTTCGATCACGCAGTCGTTATATTTTCCATTAATCCCTAGGGAAGAAAAACAAAAAAATATCTACTCTTGTCATTTTGGAAATTTCAATTCTCCCCTGTCAAACGCGGGTACGGTATTATTGTTATTATTATTCTATATTTTACCGTCTTATATACCAGCTTTGTCGGGTGTACATAAAAATGCACTAACGACTAATTTATTATGTATAATATAATTATTACTACTCAGTTTCTTCGTGTTTTATATTATTTTTGTTATTTATATATTATTTATTATTATTATTATTATTATTATTATAAATGTGTATAGCCCATAATGTCCATTATAATGAACAATTATTATTACCGCTTTAGCGCCCAAGCTTAATTTTACTTTTGTATTTTTATAAACCCGTTGTCCACTACAGTGGACATTTTCTCTTATCCCCACAAAAGCTCGCCGTTTTTTTTTTACTTACGTTATACTTCTGTCAATTTTACCTTAAACTAGTGATAATTTGGAAGTATAAACTTGTGTTTGATTATTTTTTAAATGTCCATTGAAATAGACATCGGGCTTGTGGTACTACACAATTTAAATACGTGTCGGGCCTCAGGTGGTTATAAACGTATTGTTTCTCTTAGTAAAATATTCAATAAAATACTCAAAAGCAATGACTCTTCATCGATTCTATTTTATATTTTTGAGTGAGTTGAAAAATATATTTTCATACTTAGTAATTAGTTCTAATAATCTATTCATATAAAATATTATAATATAGTTTGAAATGAAATAATGTTGTTGGCAGATTAAACTTAATAATAATGGATAACGATGGCGACTACGATGACGGCAATGGTGATGATAATAATAATTATTATTATTCTCGTGAGTTTAATTGGACGAACTGTGAGACTGTATTATTGCCACGGAAAAATATTATTTTAGCACTCGTGGCTGGCACTGTATTATTATTATTATTATTATTATTATTATTTTGAAATTTCCCACCGTGTTTTAATCGTAGTATAATTCAATCTCTCGAGTGAGCTAACGTTATATATTTTTGATGACGGTATGCAGCGGCGCTCTCTCAAAACGCATAATAATATTATTATTGCGGTTGTTGTTTTGAACGCCCTCGAACTCTATCGAAATCCAATCCTCTTGGATACAACACTAAGAAACCTTTAAAAACATCTATTTTGTTTAAACAATCATATTATTATTCAGTGGCGGACGATCCACTCTTGATAGTTATATTATATTATATTTGTAAGGCCTAACATCAAATTCTAAATATTGTGTTTACACAATTATATGATATAATATATAATAATATTTAAACATTTTGCCCCCCCCCCCTCAAAAAAAAAAAAAAATCCTAGATGCATCACTGATCGCATTTTTAATTAGTTATATTTAACGTGTATACTTCAATTCATAATCAGTATTCTACAAATAATTTGACATAACACTATGTATATTATAGTGAATTGCTATATGGGAGATTCTATCATGCACTTCATGTCTCGTTTAGTTCTTCTAGTTAAAAAAAATAAACGATGAGCCCTTGTGGTCCCTAAAACGACTTAAAAATTACCCGTTGCAAAAATTCAAAACAAGCAACTTACAAAAAAGTACATAGAAAGAGTATCATCACTTACATGATAGATGTTGGGTTGATTCACAATCGTGGATGTATGAATAGGCATTGAAAGCACTTAGGTGTGGGTAGGCTGACTAGACCGACTTATTTAGCTAGTGAGTCGTTAGAGTTTTTGAATTCTGAGTTGGAATGACGAGAGATTGAGTGGTTGTGTTATAAGTTTAATCTAAATTAAACGTGGTTTTATTTGAATTACGTGAATTTGATTTACTGTAAACATGTTATGATGTACATATAACTGTAATTACAGTTATTATAATTGTTTTATTCAGGTTTGGCTCGTTTATCTCATCAAATTTCTGTTTATGCAGTTTTTTCTTTTACCAATTTAAAACACTTGTTGAAAGGCCTAATTTTATTTTTAACAAAACAGTAAACAAAATCAAATTTTATAATCTAATATTTATTTTAATTTTAGTTTTCATATTTATTTGAGACGAGGTGTTTAATATAATATAGCAAACGATTGTCGTTAATTATAAAATTAAACTTAATTGAAATTATATTTAATATATAATTTCATTAATTATTTAATGAAATTATAAACACTTCATATGAAATTGTTAATTTTTATAAAAAATTAAATTCTGTTACTTAAATGCACTAAAAACAGTAAAAACCATAACATACTTATTCATTTAAAAATAGCTAAGAAAATACAAACTGAAAATGACAAAGCAGGCAAAATAATTTAACTTAATAAATAAATAATTTTATTATGTTTAATGTTTAATTTGACTTATATAATAAATGTGATAAATTTAAACAAATGTATATCATAAAATAAAAAATGTAGACTATAAATTAAATAGTTGATTAAAAAAATAAAAAAATGTTTTGTTTTAACCTTCATATAATATGTATCTATAAACTAATGATGTAACAAATACCAGTAACATATAGTGTAGGTAACAAAAAAAGTATATGTACAATTCAAAATGGACCCCTAACCAAAAGTCAGATTTATAATTGATACAATTTTGTTTTGTATTTAAATATTATGTATTAGATATAAAACGTCAAAACCATTATTTTCTCCCTAATTATTATTTAAAAAAAAACCATTGCACCCATATTCTAGCCATTTACATTCAATATGTGTTAATGTAAAAATACGTATAATAAAATTTCATATTTAGAATGGAGGTATCATGTTAATAATCAATTTTGTCATCACTTATTTTGGATTTAGAATGAAATCTTAAAATTATTAACTTCACGTGGTATTAATGATAACATAATACGATTTATGTATACTTAGAATTTTGTAATTCTCATTAAAACAGTTTTCGTCCTCATCGTATACCAAAATGATTTCATATTATCTAATTATACAAAATATATACCTATCCATAACCCAACGAACTAATGCCTTTTGTTTACCAAAGAATAACATTTTTGTAGAATGCAAAAATTGTAAATTTAAACTAGTAGATTGAAAACAATTGTATTTACAAACGCTGGGATTATAAAATATTGTTTGTAATTGATAATATCACATTGACGTGAGTTGTTTTTAATTTTGAAATTGACTTATTACTAAAATAATAAAAACTATAATTTTTACAATAAATATTCAAGTAACCTTGATGGTTTTTTGTTCGAGGTAGGCGAGAAAGATTCACTAATCTTAGGGTACCTAACTATAATAAAAATATTATATGTTGAATTATTTTGGATTGCGCACTTGTAAAAATATAAACATGATCAAGAATCCTTATTTTATTTTAACATATTATTATATAACGTAGGTAATTTATTTCAATTCAAAAATTAAGCTTTCGAATTATAATTTATAACTCATTCTATAATTTTAAATGCCTGTCTATCCACTTGTAGAAATCATTGCAAGTAATATTCAACTGTGATCTATAAATACATACTGTTTTAACAAAGTGTTTGTGAATTAAAAATCATCATTTATTTATTTTTTTACAAAATTTAATAATTTACATGCTAATTTCACAATTTTAAATATAAGTATGTAATGTATAATATTCTGCATTTAGCCTATCTTATATATTTATAAGACAAAATGTATATGTTCAGTATTCATTGTTTAATTACACAATTCAAACTCTGAAAGACAAGAAATCTAAAAATAAAATCAACCTGATGTGTACAGTATACATAATTAGTTAACACATTGTTTTATATTGTAAATTTATTAAAACGATGAAATGTTAACAAAATTAATGTTAACAGAGCTTAGGTGTTCTAATTTATTGCCATTATGTTACACGTTTTAGGTGTAAGTATAAATAAAATATGGTAACTTTTATCCATAATGTCATAAGTTAGAGATAAAAGAAACCAACTATTTGTTTATTTAATACCGAAATTCCAGTTTTTGAATATCACAGTAACATAATTATTTTCACTCGATAAGATTAACATTTTATTTTGTACTTATTATTAGTGTACCTACTACTTTTATAGATAAAAATTGTCAATAAAGTAAAAATAATGTAATTTGATTATTTAACAACTTAAAACAATTATATTACAATACATTACCGTTAGAAATTAAACATAGCAACTCTTTTAAGATTCTTTTAAAAAAAAAAACACTTAGGCTACTACAAGAACAAAATATAGACAGACTCATCACAAATGAATAGAAAACTATTGTATTATTTACTTATATTACGAGTAGTTAGATTTTTTTTTAATAATTATTGATACATGTAGTATTATAAATATGGTATTATTTTATTATACAATTTTTTTACAGAATACTATATTATAGTATTATATTATACAAACAAAGAAAACATATGCATTTATTTATGATATTTTAATTATCTGAGAAACGTTGATTGCAAATTGTAATCTTTTAATTTTATATTAAGTAATTAATGAATTTATATTTCAAATTTTGAATTCATGGGCCCCCACACGAACATGTTCAGTGGGGGTCCATTATCTTCTTTAAACATAAATAAAAATAAAAATAAAATTATATATCAATTTTATGCTAATTAAATCAAAATAAAGTTTCTGTATAATATTTAGTTTCACAAAAAATACGAGTTTCAATTATGTAATAAATTGTTCAAATTGAATTACCTTATTGTTTGTTTGACACGATTGAAAATTCCATAATTTTGGTATCATTTCTTAGAGTTATGTAATACTTATTGAATAAATGTAGTGATTCATATAGCACATTTTGATTTCCATTTATAACTTGTATGTCACGGTATATTTACTAGATTTATGTATATTTTGTAAAAATAAAACAATTTATTTTTTTATTAAAAAAATAAAATATATAGATTAGAGCAATCTGATTGAAAATACTAATTTCTATAGTCTCAGCTTAATCACTGTATATCGAATTAATACGATTAAAATTATCGGTTATAATATATATTTATTAGAGCTACATTTGATTTCATTTTTCAAAAATAAAAAATGCTTTTCGGAGATCTAAAGTATTTACAATATTTTATAAAGCGGAAATAACAATGATATTGAAAATATAACACAGTTTAAATTTTAGAGAAAATCACAAAAATAGCAAAACAAAAAACTTATTTTAAGAAAGTACACAAATCTTTTAGTAAACTGTGTTCAGGATGTTTTTAGAATGCAATGACTTTATTTATATAAAAATAAATTATTGGTGGATCGCACTAATTCTGTCAATAATTTAGAAAATAAACTAAAATTCAGCGGTTTATATTTAACTAAAAATATTATACATATTAGGATACATTTGTAAAAAAAAACAATTTTTCCTTAACAGAAATATTTAAACTTTAAGTAGCCGTATAAAATATTGTTAAACTATAAATCATTCTATACAAAAAGTACAACTAAATTGATACTTTATAAAGTTATTTAATCATACCCTTCTCCCCTATTCTTCATTGAAAGGATCACTAGTAAGTAATTTATTTATTCTCAACATGTAATTAGCATTCAACGCATTACTTTCATCATAAATACACTTTTTATACATTTTACATTGTCTAGGACTATATGATAATGATATGATATAAATACAACTTATTTCAATCAAAACACCCAACAAATTTAAGATCATGCATATGAAATATTATGCATTTCTAAAATGTACTATAGTACACTATTTATAAGAGTCGATTTTGAATCATAAAGTTACCACCACCCCCTAGGTAAGTTTCGCGTTTAATCAACGTACAAAATCACGAATGCTACATATTTAATACATACACATTAATATACTATTATGATACCGAGACATGTGCAAACCAGGATACGAGATTTTTTTATCCTTCGGGTATAACGATCCGATATTTATGTCCAATATGTATTAGTATTTTTGAAACTCCTGAAGGAACGTCCGATATTATATTGTAACGGCCTCTATCTATTTCTAAACAAATTTTGAATTCATTTTATACATGTCGATACGTTCAATTTTTTATATATACCCACAGGCCACAGGCTACAACTGTGTAATACGATTGAAATAATATGATAAAAACCGAAGAGGAATTAACGTGTAACCATTATGTAGGTACATTAACATATAACATGCTATTTATAATGTTTGTGTTTTTAAATTTACCATAACAACCGAAAATTAAAATTTTAATATAAAAGGATTGTATTATTTTAATATAATACAATGTATAAATTTATATTTATGATTGAAATGTATAGTTATAAAAATATTTTTGGGCTCCCCCATCGTCTGAGCAACTGTAGTGGGTATAGAAACAGCTAGCATATTATACTTACAATGCCACTGAGATCATTTGCGATGTATACTGAAAATCAAATAGGTATTATACACAAGTTAAATTTGAAAATAATAATATAGATACTTTCATACTATACTATTAACTATATAATAGTATATTAAAACCGTATCGTTATCTTGTGATTCGCCATCATCGAAAATAATAATTATAATTAAATAATACGATTATTACAATTCGTATACTCGGAAGTGATTGTACGGTGATTATAGGCCAAAATATCGAAAAAATAAAGGCGAAAAGAAAAAAAGCGAAAAAATATTTTATAATAAGTACAAGTATAAAAATATAATATAAAAAAATATTCACAAAATCAAAGTTACATTTGTAGAGTTAAGTTATAAGCGATCCCTTTTAAATAATTAATGTTGTCGTTAGTATTGTAAGATAAGGTTGAATTACATATTTTTTCTGAAAAATCTTTATATATTTTTTTTTTTTTTATATTTTTTGGCTCCAGCAATAAACTGTCCCTGTTTAATATCCTCTAAATGTTGTTGATCTTTCAACACATCGATAAATGTCCGTTAAAAATTTAATATTACATTATACATTATATTGAATTAAATTAAAAATTTAATAAAATATTTTTAACAATATATTTTAAAAAACTAACCAAGTAATGAACTGTAACCTCTATGCCAACCCTCTACTGTATTGTTAGTCCTTGGTAATAAAGTACTTGCCGATTCGTAACAATTCCATAAATTTATTGAATACTTTGGTAATCTATGATCTTTTCTTCGACCCATTGGGCGACCTACCCAGGTTTCTTCAATATAGTCAGTAAGTGTTTGTAATTTGTTTTCTTTATCTGTGTAGTATTGCGAATCTATTAATTCTTCAACCGCATCTATCACATGATTTTCTGGTACATATGCTAATACTAATGAGAGCCGTATCTGTAATACAAATGTCGAATCTAATATATATTTTTGGGCCATATATTGAATTTTTTGTATTTTATGCCAAATACATTGGGAAAAATGGAAATGGCATCTTTTTTTGTTTTAAATTTGAAAATACTCCTTTAAATGCATTAATTGATGGCATTTCAAAATCTGAAATAATTAATTTTAGTGATAAAGTTGATTTAATTTTTTTTAATTGATTAAGGAGGTGTACATATGTTTTTTGTGATTTGTTTGGTAATAAAGCGTGAATAGTAGGTATCAACGAATTGGTTGTCAATACATGTATTGTGTAAATTTGAGTAAAAAGTGTCGGAGTGCACTTAAATGTACCATCAACGAACCAGTTATTACATTTTCCCATTAATTCTAGATTTTCTTTAGTAAAAAATATTAAAATACGTTCATCTGATGGGCCGCTATCGTACTGCATGAATTGCCTTCCATCTTTAGTTAAAGTATATCTTTCAGGTATTTGGAGGTTAAGTGACTGAGGATTCGGCGGTGCACAATCATTACGTTGGCGTACTCTTCTTAACGTGTGTTTTAAATTAGATATTTCGGGTATTGCACCTGATATCACTGGATTTAATTACGATGAAGCGATTATTTGTTGAGGGTTATCTTGTGACGACAGTGCTTGGGATTTCATTCTCTCGACTTCTTTTTTTTTACTTTTAACTTGTATATATCTGGAACGTGGTTATGCTCTGAAGGCTCTTTTTTAATTTTATTATCACTTGTAGTTGTTAATCGATCTTTACATTGCATATCTATACATTTCCAACACTTCGATTCCTTGTACATTTTTTTCCTTTCTATAAGTGTAACTATTATACTCGAGTAAAAGTTTATTTTTATTAGATTTAATAAATTCCATAACTCAAAAATCACATTTAAAAAATACAGTTCAAATAAAATATAAGAAATAAAATAATAAGCACAACACTTAGACAACGATTGTCACGATGTCGAACGTTGCCCAAAACTATTTAATGTCCATATAGTATAGGTATACGATGTACACTATTCACGATAAAAGCGATAACGAATATTACTTTGAGTCACAACAGTAATGACAGACTAATAAAGATTATAACATTATCTATAGTTTTTCCCTATTTCCTGTTTAATATTTACTATAAAAACAAGAGTTTTCCCATAAACATTCGATATATTATTTTTCGCCATAATTTAGTTTCGTTATTTTTATTTTCGATATTTTTAATTCGCTATTTTCCATTCGATATTTTTTTTTTCGCTTTTTTGGCCGGTTACCGTTGTACGGTATCTGCCTCTTGGAGAACACTACGCGTGTGATTTGATTAACGCGTTTACCATAATATTATCTATATGGAAGTCCGCATGGGCCGATTTGTAGAACTGCATTCGTCAGTACATTCTGCGATCGACCCGTAACAATATATAAATAATCGAGTCAAAATAATTTACATAATCGCGACCGCGATTTAGAAGTGCATTGCATATATTTATCCTACTTTTTAAACTTGAGTACGCCATACGTATAAGACAAGCGGGACGATTGAGTTGTTAAATTGTATATATTTATACGTTATACATACAAAATGAGATATTTTATTCGTTTTTAACTGCGAAACTTTTCCAGGGAATTGCTCGTACCGAACGTGCAAGGAAGCAAGGAAGACAATTCCATTTAAAAATTAAATCGTTTGAGTTAAATTCATGTTTTATTATTAACCTAATCTCAAACTTACAGCTATAATTGGTCTGTTAAAAATCTCCATTACTTTTAACTACTGTTGATTTTAAAAAATAAAAAATAAGAAAATCACTAACTTGTCTAACACTTTAAGTAGATACGCAGTATAATATTCACATCACCCTTGTATAAAATTGGTTAACTATATATATATACATATATTAACATAATATAAACATATATAACAATTATTTATTTAAAAGCATATAGGGACTGGCATCCTATTAAATTATACGTGACCATTTTTGTTGAAGTTTCTTACTTCTAATAAAATAATAATAGTTTAAAAATAAACTTAACAAAACTAATCATTGATTTTATCAATTTTTTTAAATTTTATACACTTAGTAACATTATGTTTATTTCAGCATCAATAATAAAATAACACAAATACAATTGTAAAAAAAATCTTTAAAAAGTAGTGTTAATCATTAAAAACAAAAACATCAATGTATGTCTTAACTTATAGAATACCTAATACAGAGATAACATTATATTTTTTATGATCATTGCAAATATATTATATTAAACCGTTTATTACAATTTATGCATTTTAAATCGTAGATTAAGTTATAAACATTATTCATTGATGTTTTTAACACTTTGTATGTTGTTATTTTATATTTAAAAACGCAATCGGCCGAATTAAATATACGAGTAAAAATATTTCAAGTCTTAGTAACTGACAATTTTAGTAAGTATTATAGTATTTTAGTATCAACTTGATGTGAAACAACTTTTATACACACAGTCGTCGTTTTCCTAATTCTGGACGGTTTATACGTGTAATAACATACAATATTTAAAGTATAATATTATTATAGCATAGTCGTTGTGCAAAGTCAGCAATGCACATACAGCAAATGATTATTGTTATTGTTATTTGTAAAAGAGCGATCATTTTTGGTCGCCGTCCACCGGAGTCATGTTACGCCCAAACGAAGTGTAATAACATTTTCCAAGATAAAAAACAATAGATACAAAACTTTAAGTACTATGTGCACAATATAATCGTATAAATCAGAGGTTCCCCAACTGTGTTTTTCGCGTACTACTTGTGTTTATTACGGTTAAGTCGACTTACTACTTATGCAGAGGTCGGCTATAGATGGCCCACTGGCCAAATCCGGCCCGCGGAGGGGAAATAACTGAACCACAACATATATTTTTTTCAGTGCCGGTTTTCCTCACATACTAGGTATTTGATCTATATTTATGATGTATTCGGAGACTTCGATGGCGTTCATCGTTTATCGCTCTTTACGATAATAGTCGCGATAACCCAACAATTCTTAACTAATATTTAGGGGTTTTCTGGTCCTCAACGATTTTTTTTTAATAACCCGGACCGTCATATAATTTAATTACCGACCCCTAAACTAATGGCTATAAATAGAACTGTTAAAAATGTTAATACATTTATTTAAAACTACTATGGCAGTAATATTTGACTTTTTCTCTTTGGCTAAAAACCGTTCGAAAATTTCAGGTAAATTCAAACGTATTTCTGCAGTTAAGTATAATATATTATATTTCATATAAGAGCTTATTTTAATAAAATATAGTAATACGAAGTATGTATCATCTACTTTTTTTCTCACTGTTATTTTTAAAGAATAATTGTATTATTATTAAGCACATTGACACATTGATTTGATTGTATTCAATAGACAATTATAGTAATAGTTTGTTGGAAATTGTCTTTTTTATAAGTATTACGAACTTCCGAAATGATTACAAAACAACATTTCTTACGTTATTAAATCTTTACTTTCTTTACAAAAATACAGTATACATATTACACTTCGTATCTCGAAGCAGAATACATTTCTAATAATTTCAATATATACAATCAACATTTGATCGAGTAATTAACAATTAATGTACCTATATGCTGTAATTCAAAATGTAAGATAATTTGTTTTTTTTTTGTTCAAAAAATTTATTTTTTATTGTTTTGTAATAATTTTATATTGTTTAAAACAAATATTTTCAAAACTTTTTAAATCTTTTAGATAAAATATGATGTGCATATCTTTAAAAGAATCACAATTTTGTGATACATTTTGCTTGTACTTGATTTTTTTCACGTATTTTAAAATTTTTACCTAACTGCCATATTTCGACGATATATATATATATATATTTTTTTTTTTAAATTGCATATATTTTTTTCTTCAGTATATAAATTTTTTTTTAAATGACTGTTCTCTTTTGACTTATATATTTTGATTTCCATCTAAGGATGTGGCGTAATACGCTCTACGTGTAGTGCTTCTAATATATTTTATACGCGTAACAACTCGTTTAATAACATTGCATAGTTATCATTTACACACACACACACACACACACACACACACACACACACACACACACAAAATAATAATCGTCCTTTACGCCTAATAACACGTTGACCGTGTTAAGGCTGATCAAATTTGTTTGGTTTATTCCGATTAAATAATTGATTATATATTTATATTATAATAATACGTGTTCCTCGTCGAGGAATTTCCTTACAATACCGATCTATCCGGTTTTATTTATATTTTATATCAGTATCAACTTTTACAAAATTATAATAACTCACATCGTTCGTATGTTTTACAAATAACTAAACGTTGAAGTGTTTTAAATTTTGATGAATATAAAAATGTTTTTTTTTTGTTTTTCTTTAAAAATCTAAAAAATGTTGTATGTTGAGCTTAGGTTATATTTGAATTAAATTTAGCTGAGAGTATTGATGGCCGATGTAAGAAGTCACCCACTGATAACACTCTTGGGTTATGGTTAATACAAATAATATATAATTGTATATTTGTAAGTAAATTGTATTGCGTCAAGTATATTAAAAAAATATAAAAAAACATTGAAAATTTTTTAAGATGTATGAAAAATACATGGTTAATTTTTCTATTTTAGTTTGTCAATTATTATAATTTTAACATTTTTACAATTTAAAATATTACCATTTTATTTAAAAAATATATTTACAATACCAAGGCACAAAATTTGGAAATAACTTAATTATTTAATACATATGAAACAAGAACAATGGCATAATATGTGAAGGTATACTATCAACTGATAGAACCTAAATAATTTGTTTTCTTTCTTTTTATTATTTTACATTAAGTTATTATAAAACTCAAATAACTATACTCCTATATAGGGCCATATTTAAGGGAAGAGGAGCTGAAGAAATTGCACCGGAAGTCTTGATCGGGAAGGGGGGGACAATTAACCCTATAATAAACTTTTACATAAGTATAACAGTGAATTATGAGAGGGAGCTAATTTTATACTTTGTCTCGGCAAAAAAATGTGCTAGTTCTGGCACTACTCCTTTATTACGTATTTCAGTTTAGTAGGTATAAGTCTTTACATTATTTTCTTATAGTTTAATATCCATTACGTATACGAAAAAAAAATTCAGGTTAGGAGTTTACAAAATATAGCAATACAAATTGTGTCGCAACATAATAAAACTATTTTTTCCTGGTTACTTGAAATTATTTCCTGTATACGTGCTTGGAACTATACATCAAACGTATATTAGCATTATTTTTTTGGTTAACAATAAAAGGGCTTATCAACTTAATTGTTATTTGTTTACTTTTACTACAGTTTGTGATAATTCCAAGATTTTATTCTTGTAATTGCTGCCTCAAAGTAGATGGAATTACAATGATTATTAAAATGATTTTTATATTTTCTTATCGTAAACTCAGAAATTTCTGTGAATGTATGTGTTTATTTTGTCCATCGTTTACTAGGTAAGAATAATTTATAATTTTCGTCGTTACTAAATTCAATTTTTTTATTTTTTTGATAATGACCCTCTATTTAGTCGTTTTCATTGAATTAACAAACGTAAGTTGTTTTTAAAATACATAATATAATAGGTATTAGTGGAATAGTTGATTGAATATTTGAATTTAATATTATAATAGATGTTATACATACATTTTTGGTAATATTTCGTCGAGTTAATTTTTATTAAATTATGTTTTCTGTATAACTGTAGGTCTTAAAATGGGCATCGACTAATTGCGCCTAAAACAAAGTTTTTGTGTTGGGTCAGTATACCGATTGCCGCTTGTATTCAAATTTGCCTACTTTCAGATATGAAAATATTGTTGTTCGATCTAACTACATCAATATCAACATAAGCAATTTGCATACTATAATCTATAATGCTTGAAAATTTAATACTTATTTATTGATCGATTGATTACTGGTTATAATATATTTTAAAGCAGTATCAAAATTTTATGAAACGTTTTTATTATTACACACATTTGATCACGCAAGTTTAGTATAAAGTAACTATTTTTAAATGTAAAGGAATAAAATTATGTATTTATATTATATTATGTATTAATACTAGCAAAAAAATCGGTTAGTGTATTCATTCATTATGTAACTATAACTAACAAATAAGTTTTTCTAAGTTATCGTAAAGTGCGTAGAGCGCAATTGGTATATAAAAAGGTAATTTTAAGTGCAACTGGTAAACTGCCTTTAAAATCACCTTTCCAACAATTTACATAATAAAATGTTATATTAAGTACGTCGTGTTTTGAAGCAAACGACTGTGTACACAGCAAGACATTCCTTAAATTCTTTCAATTGTTTAAATTGGTATGTTTGTAAAATGTACTTAAAGCGCTAGAAATCGGTAATTCAAATTAATACATATTATAATTGAACAAAAAAAAAAAAAAAAAATCGACACGTGGCATGTATGGAACGTACGTTTGGTTAGGACTCTCCCCCCCAATGGAAAATTAAAAAAAAAAATTATGTCGATATTTAGCACGTAATTTGCACGATTACGTGCTAAATATCGGCATAATTTTTTTTTTCCACTGGGGGGTGAGGAGGCAAGCGTACGTATATATGGCCAAACCCTTATAATATATATTAGTTATACATTGTATTAAATCTATCTATCCGATGTAGGTAGGTATTAAAACTGTTGAAATGCAACGTACTTCTTGTGATATAGGATTATGAGAACGACGGCGCAGAGTAGTGCACGATAATTATATCTGTTAAATTATATCAGTTGGGTCCGAGTAATGCGTAAATAATCACCAACGGAGGAGTATAAAAGGTAACTCCGCCGTACTCAGTTCGTAGGCCGGCCGACCGATTATTTGGGTTGGGTTCGGTTAGGAGTAAGTACACACACACACACATATATATATATATATATTGTGCTCTACTATATTAAATATATATAGGCACTTATAAAGTCGAGGGTTGTTTTAAATTAGGCGATTATAATGAAAGGTTATATACAGTCTCGGCAGGAGCAGAGGACGGATAATATTGTGGACGTAGTTAATGCACGATCTTGCGGACTAATTTATGTATCTATCGGGACAGAATCCAAACAGGCACGTCTTGGATTTTGACAATTTGGCATTGCTCGGTGAAAGTTAATAAGGTTCGATCGACGGCAAGTCCGACAAAGTCTACAGAAGTGCACCCTTGCCGCCAGAGAAACTTTTCACGAACCGCGTCGGAAAGCAATTTATTGTTACAGGCTCGTATGCTATATTTAAAATAATAATATTGTTGAATACTATTAGGTATATGCAGGCCACAAGGTAATTTTCCAAGTATAGTTAGTGCTCCACCATTGTTTATATTTAAATAACGCACCATTTTCAATTTCTGATTTTTAAAAGTTGTGTGTATAAGGAGTTAAGCAAAAGCATATTATTAATTATTCAAAGTATATTTGAAAGTATGTCAACGACCATGTTACCACAAAGGGAATAATTAACATAAATTGATCAATTAATGAGTAAAATGTATAGTGGCTGTAACCAAATGCCTACTTGCTTTGAGTAGATTTTTGTTTATCATTTTATGATTATATTGGCTGCATACGAATTGCTTCTCGAAATAAAGGGCTTAACTAAACGGCTACACGAATAACGCTTGGTCTAAATAATGAATATTAAAAAAAAATAGAAATAAATAATTTCTTAAATATTTTTGTTGGTTTTTCCTATTTTTAAAACTGGTGGTTTCGAGGATTATTTTGTTGATAAGACTGTAACAATTTTAATAACTAGTTGTGACGAAATTCGTGTATAGCGACTAGCGACTATTTTATAACGATTTAATATTTTAAATTAATGAAGTTTGTAGCCTTGTTAGTAATTAACTATTTAATTATTAATACACAAACAAATGATATACACAAGTATACACATTTTTATTAACCAATATTACAATAAATGTATGTTTTGTTTTAAAAATATTAAAATTATAAAAAGTCAATTCAAGCAAAAACATGTGAAAACAATATGCATTAAAATATCCCTGCCGATATCTCGCTTTAGTACAGCCTGATCATGTGATTCCCTATATCAGCTAGTCGATAATTATATTCACCTCTAATTCGAAAGAATGCTATGTATTATTACGTGATGAGTTTCTGTGCTCGTAATGAAACATGTTTTGCGTATATTCGGTAGCTAAAATCGTCTTGTTACAAAAAAAAAATATATATATATACGCTTAACCTCGATAACGTAATATAATAGTATTCAACATCGACTGTACCTACTTATTAAAATATATTTAAAAAATATTATGTTAATATATTATATATATATATTTGATAAATATTTACAGTTTGATAGGTTTTCAGTATAGCCCGACAAAAAAGGTATATTCAAAAAGGTCATTTTAGTGCCCTTCTGGCCACGATGTTGTTCCATGCACAAGACAGTGGCGTCATTATGGCGTGTACACGAAATACACCTTATTAAAGATGTAATTTTTTATTATTATTAAAGCCATCCACTGGAAACTACAAGTATGGTGTTAATTTAACAAATAATATATTCGTATTATATCACACGAACTGAAATGCGAGGCTTTGTAGACCTCGTAGCCGTTGTGTACATATGTAGAAAAAACCATAATAATGATATAACGATTTTTCTCTCAATATCTTATCATCCTGGACGAGTTAAAATTTTATTTAAGGGTTTTATATTTGGTCTTGACTACAAAAATTAATGAGTCACGAGGGTTTTATTATTTTGGCATGATTTCTTGATTACATTCTAATTTCATAAGGCAATTTATATAATTTTGGAAAAAAATATCTACTATTTAGTAATATTCAGAATAGTCCATAGCACTACTTTTCTTATTATTTTTACATTTTTTTAATCGTATGTAAATATAATGTCATAGAATTCGGATAGTTCAATAACCTGCCCTTGATAACAACAATATCCATCCACGACTTAACGCTTGCGATCATCGCGTAATATCATTGCATCAAAAAAACGAATTTTCTCACGAAATGTTGATTTTAAAAATGTACAACTCACAGGCTCGCAGCATAGATAATTATTAATTAGTATACATTTACGTGTACGATTTTCTATTATCCATAGTTTCACTACACATAAGCGTCATAATATAACATGTTGCCAATGTGCACATCACGATAATGATGAATGATGACGATATCGTAGTATATTATATTATTATACTGTATATTTCCAATATTTCCAACGAGTCTATATTGCCTAAAACCAGTGGCTGATCGAAATAAAATAATACCATCGGCCATATACCCGTTCGGTTTTTTACTGAAATGTATATAACAATTACATCATTACCGTCATTATATAATATACGTGCGATTTTTTCAAGTATGCAAGATCGTTGGACGTTGACTGGATATTATAACTGGTGAACGAATTATAAAACTAATATATTTATGTAAAAACGTAAACGGTTTGATCACGGAAAAAGTAAACTGATTATAATTAGACAAGAAAAAAAAAATAGATAGGTACCTAACATAATCAATTTTATTTATTTTGCGGTTCGACATCGGCTGTTATAATATAAAAAATACACGTGCGTTTGCTATAACAATGCGTATGTCAGATTTATTACTGGATGTATATCGTTGCTCTACAAATGTACATATTATTATCTACTATAACAAACGTGCAGTATAATATGTAGGCACCTATTATACGAAACGAAACTTGTAAAGTGTTCGTATAATCGAGTGATACGTACAAAAATCGTCGTATCCATATAAAATATATGATATACCTCTTTCTATAATATTTTGCTTGGCTAAAGTTATAACGACCACTACTATACGAGTACCTAAGTCTCATCGCTGCAAGTCTATAATAATATCAATGCAAATCACAAAATATATTATTAGTATTCAGGGCGAGTGCAAATATGTACGGATGAGTATTATATACTTCTATTCTACGCGTAAGGCTGTAGACACTACGACATTATTTAGATAATATATTACAATAATGCTGTACTGACGTTTTATGCACTCCACGAACAATTATTATTAATGTATAACATGCCTATACGAACAACAGACAGACTTTGGTAGATGACATCACGTGTAGGGGTTGATTATGGCCAATTTTTTTCACCGCTTCGATATAATAATAATGATTTATTACAAGTGAATAAATAGGCAAAAGTCCAGTAGTATAAATAAGATGCATAGAAATTAAAACAATATTTGGAAGTATAAAAATATAAGATATTGAAAAAATACCGATATTAATATATTATTTATTTATATGTATGTGTAATATAATAATTTTGTATACACGGTATTACATACTTTATTCATTACTTAGGTGCGAGTTCAAAATCGCTCCTAAAGATGAAAAGAAAAAATTCACAGTTGCAAAAGTTTTTTTATATACATTATGTCTTTGCATTAGAAGTTTTGATGTCGAACAAAGAAGTAGAGTAACTATTTTAAGCAGAAATGTTAAAAGGAACACCATTTATAGCGAAGTAGGGAGCATCAATGTTACCATTAGTTAATTTATAAATAAAAGTAATATCAGCTAATTCATGTTCAGAAGTTAGAGTAATATTAGTTATTATACTTGGGGCTATTATTAATAATTATAACACGTTTTTGTTTTTTGTTTTATATTCTACTTATTATACCATCATACTTTTATCACAGTATCTTCGATTGGTTATAACTTATTATCACATTTTATGCGCTAGAAGCTAATTCAAATATAAATTGTTCCGCTGATAATTTGCAGGATATATTTAATTTGTATATTAAACCACAATATTTGCTATTGTCTGATATATTACTATCGATTGGTTTAATTAATTATGTGTCAAAGTCAAAGATCAAATATTTCTAATAACTTGTCAATGTGCACAAATCAAGAAATTGATCGATAATATATAATATTAACTTTTAAAATTTTTAAAAATCGGAATAGATATATTCAAGCTCACTATAATAGGCATATGCCAATATTAGCAATAATGATCGTGAGTTGAAAGCATAATATAACAATATGCGTATTTTCAATTTATTAGTATACGTTTTATTCGTATTTGAACGGTATTAATAATAATATTATTATTGGTGTAATGAGTGTTGTTTTGTTTTGTTCAAATATATTTTATCATTAATTTCAATGTGTCTATACTAGGCTTAAAATATAGGTGTTACAATATTTTATATATTATATAATATATTTAATATTATATTGTGGTGCATACTGACCAAGGTGTCAGTACTTGCAGTTCAATAGTTATATATGTATTAAAGTTCAATAATCAAGTTAGATTTATAATTTTTTATTCAGTAACGTACTTACGTTTCTAAGAACTAAAAAATGTATCTTGAAATAAATTTTAGTATAACTTTTTTGAATATTAGAATTATTTATATAATAAAATAAATATCGATATTAAAATAGTTTTTTTTTCAAAAATAAAATATTTTACTTTAAGTTTGAAGTGTTTGAATAGAGTAATTTGATCATAAGTCAAAAAGTCATATTTAATACTTAGAACTAGGTACTTGTTTGTGTCTTCAGACATCACTTTTTATAATATGAAAATAATATTGAATCCTCGTGAATCCCTCAAACAAACAATACATAGTTAGCAGTGTAGTTATTTTCTAAATAAACGTAAAGATAAAAATATACATAAAATAATACCATAAACTAGTTATTGAAACTTCAACTTGTAATCAGTCACAACTAATCGAGTAATTTGATTATCTCTCGAATTACGTTACTATTGTACATAAAAGTAAAATAGAACACAATAATTTAATGTTATAAATGATCCCGAAATATATTTCATAGAACAGACGACGAAAACTTTGGTGTTTCATTAAATAACGATCAAATATGGATCTATGTGTGCAATAGTAGCCAAGAGGAAAGCGTATGGTAATATTATGCTCATTGCGATCGATGAACATTCTAATATCACAATGTCCGTCAGTTATGTTAAATAATGTATTTGGATTAAGTGGTACAAAGTACAATACGAATCGTGTCATTTTCTCAGTTGATTTTCATCGAATTATACATGAATTAACGAGGTCATTGTTTTATATTGTTATTTAGCCACATCAATGTAAAATCAATTACGAAATTCTACGATATATTGAAATCGTTATCGTTTTTAATACACACAACGATGTGGATATATTTTTCGGAAATTGGGATCAAACCATTAGCCGGGAATAATAATATTATACTACACCTATTACAATAATATTATTATTTAGTCATACGAGAAGAAGATAATGGTTAAATGTTAAAATATGTTAAGTACGGTTATAATGCTATAGACATGTATTTTAAATACATGTTTTCATAACAGATATATAACTTAAAAATAATATTATCATGTTTTTGCTATAAAAGTCTGTACATTTTAATATTATTGCTTATAATACAGTCTTTTATTTTTTATTTTTATGTACTTCAAAATTCAAAGCCAAAGCTTAACATGGAACAGGCACATTTATATTATGTAATATTATCTGATAGGTTTCAAAAGATTTAGTATTATGCATTGTACAAAGTCGATACGCTGGTATATACGAGTACTCCATACATATTTTCAATTTATTATCGAAAATGTAACTAGACGATATTTCCCGATGATGATATATTATATACATAAAATATACATATTACCGACTCGTATCGTTTTATAACTTTGTTTTGTACTTCATTGAGTATATTGAAGACTAAATTATTTATAGTAGATATATGAGATTTACAATATCCAAAAACGAAATATTTATGATATCGTGATTTTTGCTACCTATAAAATATTATGCACCATACTGTATAACTGCCACGCGTGTGAAGATTTTTTGCTAACATTTCACTTTGTCCAATTTTCACAGGAAAAATCGTATGTTGTAGAGTAGTTTAATTTGGTTTTAAGAATTCGGAACTTATAGTTTGTTTGAACGTTAGTGCGGAGGCAGTGGTAGTGAGTAAATTAGTCCTATTTTCAGTTAATTTTGATTATTACTGCAAATCGATGATCTTACAAATTTAAAAAATTAAATTTCAATAGTTTACAAATTGAGCTCTTAAACTTTAATTTTCCAGAGTAATTTTTAAAATAAGGGTGGCAGAAATGTTAATTTCACATAAATATTAATTAATTATCGTGTTAAATAAACGTGTTCATTCGTCTTACAGACGAGCGATATTAATTTTTTTTTGAGATATAATAAATAGGTAGATATTATAAAATATGGTACACATACTCCGATACTCGTGTACAGTGCATAGAAATATTAATAAATGGACTGCGAGTTTCCCATTTCCTCCTATAGGTTGCAAAGAGCAACAATTGTTAGAAAGAGATAGTCAATACCAATGCATATGATTGGAACTTAAGTGTAGGCGTGTTTTTCTTAAAATGTTGTCATCTATGTCTCTCTCTCGTTCAATATTAATGGGTATAGATGGTTTAAATCGTATATTATTTTTTGTTTATCATTTTTGGTCCTTATTGGTCCCCGAACACCCTCTATCTTTGTTAACAGTCCTTGTATTTATAGGTGCCAACGGTGCAGTGTGGTATGATAGTTGCAGCTATTGATTATACAGGACAGTTCAGTTTAACGCCCAACATATTATACGATAGTGATGTACATACGATAATAATTTATATATATATATATTATAATATAGGACACGGAATCTAATGTTTAATGCATTCAAACATTTTCGACCGCAATTATAATCGTACATGGTTATACACACAGACAATGCGATTATTCTGAACTCGATCCAAGAATCGTGATTATGTCGATTTAGTTTTTAATCGACAACAATGCGAACTGCGAAGTGCTGTCGACAAATAATTATGGTGTTATTTATACTCAGCTGAGTACCTATATTCGTATGGTCAACGGTTGAAATTATGACGTGTTAAACGTAAAATTGTCTTACGCATATTTTATCGAAATGAATGGTGCGTTATATAACAAGTGCATAATATATTTTAAATGACGAAACGCAAAAAAAGTACAAAGCAATGCAGACATTAAGCCAATAATTATCGAAGCACACGAATTTGTCCGAAATGTGTATAATAGCAGTGATATAATAATAATGAATAAATTGGTGGTTTATTTTTTAATGAAAAGAAATAATATAATAAGTTCAATAATGCTATCGTATATAGTAATGAATAATTTATATTTTTAACATTGTGTTATAGATACATTAATGGTGTAGGAAGGTCGAATACCTGATGGATTATAAATCGGGAAATCAGAAAAATCAGGTTGTACATTGAAAATATAAAATCATTACAACATAACGTTAATCGTGTTTTACCATATTATTTTATTGTTTTAAACCGTTGTAGTTATAATATTTTAATTTTATCAATCGCTATAAATTAAACAGATTATTACAATATTACATTGCGTATTACACTATTTATGTGTAAGGGATACAATTATTATCATAAAACGCTTTTTAATAATAATATAAATGATTTCAATTATTTTTTTATTTTTTACAATAAACCTTGAAAAACAGTTGAAAATGGATTCAATGAAATATTCTTTAATATAAAATGTTGTGTGATTATTATTTTTGTCACACGTAATCGGTGTAACCTTGGTGTTATTTAATGTTTTGCAATAATGTTTTAATAAACAATACATTTTATTTTACAAAATATATTTATTTATTATTAATGTAAAACTTTGATAATTTAAAACGACTCTACGTTATTATAATGTAAATATAAGAAAAAAAATAACATATTGTATAACATTGATTACGTAAAGGTTATATTATTATAATTAGGTTATAATTTTTACTAAAAACGTAGTTGTAATATAATGTTATTATATATATATATATAATGTAGTTAATTAATAGTTATTAAAATTATAAATTAAACGAACATGATATAACATTAATAGGGCGATATTGTTAATTTATTCATTGTTTTTCCTGTACAGATTTAACCAACTACAACTACAAGTCTTATGTCTTAATATAAATAGTTAATTTACTAAATAAATAATACGCTAGTGAAAACATATTATGTTTTACGTATAAAAAAATATTTGTATAAGTAAGTACAGAAACGAGTACCCGTGGAAATGCGTTTGAAACTCTACTGTAACCTAGGAAATGCTCGTTTACGGTACATATACGACGCGTGAAACAACTATTTGTATACGGAAATAATTTGTGTTGATCGATCCGTCTGTAACAGCTTGAAGCAGATCGCTATATGGACATTCGTCTTATTATGTGATTGGACGGCCGGTCGTAAGAACATAATTGATTTTCATATTTTGAAATAAAATTTTGTATTTGAAAATATATCTTAATTGAAAATTGCATTATTATCAATAACGTTTTATTATAACTTTATATATTATTATCCTAAATATAAATTATCATATTATTTATAAATATCAAAAAGTTTTATTTTATTTTTAAAATGGGCTATGATTTTGGGCTTGTAATTTATGAGTTTGAATTTAATTAATAAGATTATATTGTTTAGTTTAAATTGTTATGACGTATAGAAGTATAAATCAACATCTACATTGTATCTGTATGTTAAGGGCTTATCGTTGTTTCATAGAATTCATTAAATAAAAATATTTTATCGCTTTAAGCATAAAACTAGAACACTATATTGGTAATAATTCTTTTTTTATTCGAGGTTTATTTTTATTTTTTCACATAAATAAAATATTTCACAAACACTATTTTTTAACATTTATACACTGTAATGTAAAAATAGATAAATAAATAATGAATACATAATTTAATTACACATTGAATTATGACGATATCTAAAAACTATAATATAATATCAGTAATAAGTAGTAGGTCTTACGATTTTTCTGCACCGCGAGTTACTGAACCGGATGTTATTTTTTAAATCATTTAATCAAAAGTATTATACGACGTCGGACAATTTGTTCGATATTTCAACATTTTTTCACATCGGTAGTAAATATTTATTACGTTTTTTCTACAATACACAAAGAACGATCAACAATATTATCATCATGAAATATTTAAGAAGACTCCGTTAAACACCTTGTTCCGCACAAGATACGATATCATTGCATAATAGTAAACGGGTACAGTTTGACATCGTGTGAAAAATAACTCGAGAAAATTGAAATACGTACAGTGCAATTATATGTATATTATATTTTTTATATGCTTTAAGTATCTGCCGCGGTATGTATAAGTATAAAATATTAGCCCGGGATAGTGCATTATCAAAATTGACGGAAGTAAACGTGAAGGTGAAAAAATAACTTTTATTTAGAAATATTGTCCTACTCTTATAGTTTTCATAAAGGTACCTTTTACGTAGTATTTTTTTTTTTATGTGTGTTTGAAACACACTTATATTTATTATTGTAAAATATGAAGAATAACATACATAGAAACTAGAAAAAAAAACCTGTCATCAAAGAATGAGTAATGAATTTACAACATACTTGCTAGTAAAATATACACAATAATATACTGTAGTGACGTTATGATCTAAGGTATAATAACATAATAACTAATAAACATTGTAAAATGTTACATAAAATTATCAAAATTAGTATTCAAATATTTTTTTCATGTTTTAAATTTTAATTTTAAATGTTACTTTATTGTATTGAATATTTTCCTATAAATATTTTTTTTTTGACTTTCAATTAAAAATAATTTAAAATGTTGTAAAACTAAATGTTTACCAACAAAATCAAAAATTGTTACATGATATATTGCTATTAATATGACTGATACAATTGTTTGGAACAATGTTACTGAAATGTTACCAACGTTTATTTTGATAAATGATAATTTAAATTTATCTTAAATTATGAAACTATTATTATTTTATTTAGACTGAAACATAATATTTTAGTTAGCTAATAAATATTTAATATTAATTATTAATACATAATAATGTAAGCATAACAATAAATACACACTTCCATAAGAATATTATAATTAATTATTAATTCTAAAAACTTTTCTGCTTTCCAAATGTTTTAAAGTTGGTTGACAAAACCCTTTAAACAAAGATTTACTGATATTTAAAATTAATAAATGCACGACAATATAGAAAGACGTATCCGAATTAAAATAGTTTACTAATTGATAAAAAAATCGTATTTAAAAAAATGTGTCTCGAATACTCGTATTTTTTTAAAAGTATTTGAATAATACTTAAATAGGTGCATTCCCGTAGAAGTATTTTTTACAGAAATCATCACAACTATAACATAGTACTAATAGATTAAATTCATAGGTAACCATAATTGTCCACTTTAGGACTATTGAGTCGTTTTAAAAATAATATAAAAATTGTCATTAAACTCGTAGCCGAGGTATACTAAAATACATATTATTATGGATTTAATACACAAGGTAACCGTTTATAATATGCCACTTTGAAAATGCGATTATTCGAATAATTTTAACTATCGTCGCGACGTTTGTTGTATCTCCTTTAGAGCAATTCGCGTTGGCTTATAATATACATATACACACCTATTATTATTATCAAGTAGTTTATATGTGCGCGCACCCATCGTCGTGTCGATGATTGTATGCGAGTCGAAACTAGTACAAGTAGGTTAATCTCTCGTACTTGGGGTGAAACTTGATGCAGCAGCTTCGTACGGTATAATGCGATTTCGTAAACTAAATTAATAATATACTTAACGACGTATTATAAGATATTATTCTGTTATTCTACTCTTAAAGTGAGATTTTCACGTTTGCTTTTCATCGCGATATAGCCGTTTGCACGAGTAAATAAATATTATGTAAAATAAATATATAAATAAATAAATAATGATAATTTATTTAGGAGATCCATTTAAGTATAATGATGAAATTTGTTGTTTGTAAAATATTTATTTGAAATGGTTTAGGAAATATTAAATATATTTCAGAGATTATTAATCACAATTATAACAGTTATTAACAGTTTTAATTTTCAACCAAAAAATTAAATAACTGTTTACCTATTTTTAAAATAGATATTACAAAAGTGCCATATTATATTCAAGCCTTGTGATATTAATAATATTCATCAAAAATAATTTCAATAATCTTAATAATAAGCATTTTTGGATTGTCTACCGTAGCAGAATCTTCAATATTAGCTAGAGATTTCCGAACCATCATTAACCCTCTCCTCACTTCCCACGGTTCTTTTAAGTATACGTATTTATATAAATTATAATATATAGTAAGTATAATGTCAGGTTTTGTAAACAACCGATACAAAACATTAGTTTGTTTTTTTATGATGTACTTATATATGATTTATATACAATTTTAAACGAACGAGGATATACACGTATAATCTATACAAGACACATTTATAATATATATTTAATCGATACACGACTTTATATGTTATGCACGTACATTTAA
Organism: Rhopalosiphum maidis; assembly: GCF_003676215.2. Lineage (NCBI taxonomy): Eukaryota > Metazoa > Arthropoda > Insecta > Hemiptera > Aphididae > Rhopalosiphum > Rhopalosiphum maidis. The sequence continues at coordinate 61,575,292 of NC_040878.1, read as the reverse complement.
TATTGTTATTGTATTATAGTTACGTTTTATTTTGTAATTTTTGTTACCGTAGAACAGCATTTAATTGTTGGAGTATTTTTTATCCACACGTATAATCATGTTACTAGCCATAATATATAATATCAATATATTATATTATCTCAATGCGAAAACATATATATATTTATTCTATCCGAGTGTTGGAGGGCTTTATTTAACTATACAGCCAATTTAATAGTTTTATATAAAGTTGAAATAACATTAAATGTTTTTGAACAAAGTTTATATTTTAAAAGCAATTTTGAGTAAAAAACTTATACTGACAACTAGTTAGTGATTGTACTTTTTTTTTATATAGAATACAACTTTAATAACACATTTTAATGAAAAAAATGTATAATATGACTCCAAAATTACCCCTCCCTCCACCCATCAAAAGTACTAACGTTATGTTAAATAAAAAAAAAATCGATTTGAGACTATACAATATTAAAGTAGCATATTTGCTGGTATCTTGTTTCTGTTTTCTTTTGATGTACTCGTAGGTGTGTATTGTATATTATTATGTGTGAGTATGAGAAGTAGGCCTTAAAAAAATAATTGAGCAATCGTTATCTGTTTGGTGTCCATTGACTTCACACGTTACGTCCAATGAATACATGGTAATTCAACGTGCATGTCCATCCTTCTTTTATTCTTTAATAGTAAATTTATTCAAATTATTATAATTTTTGAAGTTTTAAATACATTGATTTTGTATGCTACTTAAAAGGTGAATTAAAATTATAATTTAAAGAAAGAAAATACTTAACACTGTGCTTGCATAAAATATATTAGGAATGTAGTAATCTAATATTTATTATACTCAGACAATTACCACAAATTATAAAATCTTAATAATAAATAAATATTACTAATTAGGTACAAAGATTTTCAAATCATCATAGTTTCCTTAATATTATACCAACATATCTTCTAAACCTGCTAATAGTATCATCCTTAGTATGTAAATTCTAATAACTCAAATCTACTCATTTAGATTTCGTTTTAGAAACATCAAACATTTAAAAAATTTCAATTACATATAATTTACAGGAACTCTTTAAATAATACAACAAAATGGAAAGATTTCAATCATAGAAATAAAATTTTGAATAAATAAGTTACACAGAAAAATAGGGATTTAATATGCATAGTGTATCAGCCTGTATATTACAACGTAGTCATAATACGCACACTATATTAGTCCTATCGGTAATACATTACAAATGTATAATAAAAGCATGTATACAATATAAATTCTTTAGGATTTTATGTAACTTGAACACGATTATACTAATGTCGTGCTAAAATATAATTTTTGAATATATCTCGCGACTCGGGTTGATAGTTGATACTGCTGTAGCAACATTTCTTCGAGAGTCGGATAAGACGTAGTAAATACAATTCAACAACAACAATAGTTTATTAGGATTCAGATTGGTAACTCAATACACATTTATGATTAGTAATATATTTTGAAAACCCGTGAATTATATTACCAAACTCTCCGGAACGTTAATTTAAATTTAAATTCTCGATTTCTTGTCATAATTTGTAATATTGTTGAATGTTAAAATGTTTCATAAATCTTTTACTTCTTTTTTTATTTTTTATTATAGCTTTAAATTATAAAATTTCAATAATTCCATAGGTAAGCTATTTCTGTCGTGTTTAAAAATACGTCGAGCATGTAAGTATAATTTATTACATTAATTTTAATTTTATTATGGTTTCAGGTTTATGATTTTGATGTTCTTAATCATGTATTTGAGTTATGCTGGTAAATCTAAATATAAAATGAATAAATAGCGATGGGTAATGTAATTAATGTTCCTATAAATTTGCTTAGTGGCCCACAATTGGCTCATAAAGTACGGCAAAACATAAAATTAATCAATTTCTAATGCAACCCGGCATTAGATTAATAAGCAATTTACTATTATATATTCCAACTACGTATTTAAATTAACCGATTGATGTAAAAACTACTGATATGAAACAAATATTAATACTAAATGGTTACATCATTCAATTATCAATAGTCAATACTAATTAAATCGTCAACAATATATTTATTTATTTATATTGATCGACGGTGTATTATATGTAAGGCACGATGATCTGATAATTAATTTCCTAATTTATTTTCTGGTTATTTTTATTTTGGAAAACATCCCGTGACTGAGTATTTAGAAAGACGTGCAAAAGAGGAATATAGGCGTATCATACACTATGGCGATATCGTAAAATATTTTTTTCATATAACAATAATACTTGTACTATCAAATCATTGGAATGGGATTCAACAAATATATCGTCACATTTTCAAAATATATTTATTCTCAGATGTCGAGATTTGTTTCTGTAGTGTATAAATGTGTGTGACTGCCAACAACCATAAAAAAAACGTGTATCTTCGACACCTGTGTACTCACACAAATTATAACTAACACACTTACGCTACACGTAAGAACGTTCTTATTTTCGCTCAAAGTAAGTATCAGTCGAAACAATTGATATATTTCTATAATTTCTAAAAACTGATTTAATTTTGTCATTATAGTCTAATATTTCAACAATTCTCCCACATGTTTGATGAAAAAGCGCAATAATCTTGAAATAAGATATTCAGTCAACGATACAGTACCTACGTCCTACATATTGTACATGTTATAAACCTACATTTATTTTATTTTTACATTATATAAAAATAGATAGACCTATTCATTTAGCCATAACAAATTGAAAACTTCGAATTTATAAATTTTAAATTATACTCTTCTCGTGGTTATTGTAAATCAAGTATCATATATAAATTCAATCGTTAAAAATTTATAATGTTATCATGTTTTTTCTGAATTAAAGATTTATGACAAACTATGAATGTGTAAACAATATAAAAGCGCTTTTAAAAAAGTTTAGGTAGTTAAGAATCAAGAACGTAACAAATTAAATAATGTCAGTGAATTTTTCTTTTCTTCAACTCCATTAAATGTAAACTGCATAGATTTTTAACAAAAATCTTTTCATTATTTTGACCAATTAATATAAAATACAGATCTATAATTATATCTTATCATAATAACTGATCTATTTTCTGTAGCCATCAATAACAATATTGCAAACAAAAAATGTCGATTTCCACGAGCTTAAACAAAATTGTTGTTTGTGCCTATCTTTAAACTGTACGTTTTTTAATATTTTTTTCCATTTCATCTCTATACCATTAGATATATACTTATATAATATATAATCAAGATTTTGAGATTTTAAGTTATTTTACTTATTTTGATTTTAAAATAAACATATCAAAGGTTGAAGAACTATACTACTCAAGAAGCATTAAGTAATTTTGTTCGTGGTGATAAAACATTGGTTGACTGAACTAATAAAAATTGCTATGTTGCTATAAAGCCCGTCTTGCAGTGGAGTAACCGTAATTTTTTAAGGGGGGGGGGTCCAAAATATAATCATTTTAAAGTAGCAAGTAAATTTAATTATTATTTTATTTTTTGATTAATGTAAATATTGTAATTATAATGTAAAATTTAATGATAATTAAAAGGTATGTACTATATGTGTATATACTGCTGTAACGCCTATAACCACAATAATATTACGGTACTTTTAGAGTTTATAAAATGAAATCTATATGTGATGTTTTGTATGACTTATATTTAATTGTTGTACAGACTAATCAAAAAGTGGTAGGAATAAAGTAATTCTAAAATATTCTTCCGTATATTTTGAAGGAATATTTAGTCAGTTTTTTCATTTTTTTACGTTATCTAATTTAGGAATTTCAATAGTAAGTTCAAAATCTTTTAATCTTTTAATAAATAATTTGTTAAATTCAGTAGTGACGTTTATCCTAATATAAATTAATTTATTTTTTACTAGATTAATTTGTCCAACAGCTTCCACTAAATTAATATTTTTATTTTGTAAATATTTGCAAAGAAACTGCGTATATTGAATACCGAGGGCTACATTAAATTCCAAAGATTGAAATGCCAAAAACAGTGAATTAGCTTTACTTGATGAGTATCTGTATATCTTTTCATGTATAACCATTTTTGTCAAACAATAAATAATTGCAGGGAAAAATTCACTTACCATTTCTATTGAATTATAAGATTCAACCTACCTAGTTGATCAAAGTTTTTTAGTTTTTATTTTTTTTGAAGCCGATTGTTTTTTTTCAACTTGGCCAGATGTATATTAAAATATGTTGTAATTTCGGAGTATCAAGTTATAGTACGCTTCTACAGTACCGATAGTGTTTCTTATTCCTTAATATTGCAAGCATATGATACGGACAGATTGAGATAATGGTCACTACAATGTATGTACTACAATGCACTCGGATATTTATTATTACGATATCCCAGATGCTGTACTTAGAACTAAATCGAATCAATTATTCAATTTTGTCAAACATTTTTATTATTTTAGAAAGGTACGACACGGTTTAAAGGGGGTTCGGACACAGAGACCCCCTCTCCTCGTCACGCCACTGACGTCTTGTAATATTAAATTATTCAACTTTGACGTTAGTTTTTAAATCGAACACATTTTCTAGAAGGATTTTTAATTAATGGGATTTGACAAAGAATCATTCTATGAAAATGTTGAATATTTCGAATCAAGATAGGTTGATTCATGATGTGCATATTATATTCTATAAAAGTTTATAATATTTCATTCTTAAATTTTAAGTTATATTTTAAACTTTTAATTTAAAATTTTTGAGTATAAAAATATTTTTTACGTATACTTTTTGTTCACTTACCATAGTTACATATTTTAATTACAGTTATTATATAGGCTGAACTTAAAAACTAATTACAAATTTTGGAGGCGGAATCATCGATTAAAAATCACGAAGTAATTCTGTTTATAAATGTTCAAATAAGTGTATAGTAGTATAGTTTAACAAAATATATTTAGTGAATTTATATATAAAATTAATTCTCTATTAAATGTAATTAATACTAATACTATTATAAAAAGTATTTATAATCTCTTTAAAACAAAAAAAAAAATATAAATATAAATAAATTATTATTGTTTATTTATAAATTATGTTTAATATAATAAAGTATTATACAAAAATTGACTATCTCAGTATTGTATATTATTATCTTGTAATTTTTTTAATTAATAAGCTGGCACTAAAATAGTAAAATATTCCTATTGTTCATAATAACTTATTTTTTTTATAGCCTAGAATCTAGATAATACAATGTAACTGATATAACTGATCGTGTTGGTTCGGCTTTATTAATAACACCGTTAAAATAGATATGAATCATAACAATAATACTTAAAGTTAAAAATTAATGTGACGTGAAGGTGCTGTCCACTAGTCCGTCTGGTGTATTCTAAATTAAATATTATTTTTAAGTTCGTTATATTAATAGTGACCCATATTATAGAGGATTGATGATACAAAATATATGTACTTGTTTAACGTAAATTTGAATACTTAATTTAATTAGATTAATAAACTTGTGTAAGCTTAATGTCTGAAAAAAAATGTTCTAATTTGCTTATTGTTATACATAACAATATAAAAAATTATTAAAACATTTTAGGCAATATTGAAGTATATCCACGAATATGACCCAACTACTTTATTTAAAAAAACTCCAAATTATATATATATATATATATATATATAATAGCAAATAATTAAGCATCAAATATTAGAAAGTTGATTTTATATTGTAAATAATTAATTATCAATTAGGTAAGCAAATTCAAGTATCCCACCTGGCACCTGTGTGGCTACCAGTCTGCTCCAAAAATATCCTGTAATAGCGAATAATTAGCGAATATTAGGCGGTTTACCTTAAAATTGGCTTAAAAAATAATTTACTAAGGAGAATTTATTTTTTTCAGAGAGCACATACATTTTATCAACCACAGAATTTTCGATTAACGTCTGTTTATGCCTATGCTAAAAACATAAATATATCATAATCCTCACTTTAACATTATTCGCCGTACTATAATAATAAACTTTAAATTGTACATATATCCGTATTCAAATAGCCTAATCCTTAAATTTTGGTATATTAAAAACAAACAAATTATCATTATAATGATATGGTTATTTTGAGCGTTATGATTAAAATATAAAAACGGTTTTATTTAAATAAAACATATTAATGTATACAATATATTATTATATTATTATTATTTATTATTAATGTGCGTTACGTTTATTTAACTTTTACTAAAATTAGTTGTTTTTCCGTTATAAAAGTAGCCGACGTTAACATCAAAGTGTAAGGTAAACTGTACTTGTTTATCGATCATATAAATACAAGATATTAAAATATTATAATAGCTAGTAAACCCCGTTAACTGCTCAGTTTGCTTGAACCATGGGCAGAAAACAAACGTATAAGACGTTTAAAATTCGGAATAATTTAGTTGGAATAATTTAAGTCATATTATATGGAACTGAACATTTTTATGAGGCCAAAACAAAAAAGTGTTGAATTAATAATGCCCTTTATCCTCACTATCCTCACACAACAAAACAAAAAAAAAAAATATTTATTTTGGCGTACATTTTATGAAAATTGAATTACAAAAATAATGTTAATCTTCTCTTTATGTATACATAATTACTTCATAGGTATTATCAACTCCTATTGATAGAAGATTAAATATTCATTTTCAAAAACAATACTAATTTTTATAAATTTTTAAACTACCTGTTTACACACAAAAATCACAAAAATGAAAACTTATTTTCAGGCAAAACCTAAATATTAAGTAAATCGACAGATTATTTAGTACATATTTCATACAGACCGATAAAATAAATAACAATCACATTAATATTAATAATAATACCTTATTAGATCATAATATTATACTAGATATATTTGATGACAATAAGCGTACATAATATAAAAGTAAGAAAGTTATATGATATTATGTCGTTATAAACAGTATCTCATTGAAAAGTTGTGAAAATGTCTTAGTTTCAGAACATATGCTTTTGGGATGTGTCCGTTTAGGGGGGGACGGTTTCTGTACATATATACTATTGAATTGTGATAAACCTGACCAAGAAAGTCTTAAGACTTATTACATAAAAGATGGAGGAGAAAAAATATTATCAGATAATTTTTAATACAATTTATTACGTTAGTATTTTTTATTGTGTAATTTACTTAACGTAATGCACTCTATTTATCAGTTATTTTTTTTAATATTTTTTTATACAAGTATTTTTAATTATGGGAACTTACAGTTTGAATACAAAATAATTTTTTTAGTCTGATAATTTAACACGTTAAAAGACATAAGCCGTATTTGTATGTATTTGATTATTGAAGGACGTTGAATTAGTAAAGATATATCACTTTTTCACACACTTGATAATCGAGTTGAGCAAATCTGTAAAAATCGGGTTAATTATTAATAATATGCGCGGAAAAAAACGATATTTTGGTCGGGTATGTGTTCGTTAAAAAAAGTTACTATGCAACGACAAGGGGTGTTACACTTTATATTTTAATTTTAAATTCTATCATGACATTTGAAAGCTATTCGAAAACTACGTGAGATAGATTTAAATGTGATTTGACACAATAAATGCACGTTATATAAATAATACTGAAATATAATAATACGAGTAGGTACATAAAAAATGTTAGAAGTACAAGTTGTATTAGTATAACGAAAATATATCATACTGGAAAAAAAACCGAAATAACTTTACGTGGGTATAATCGTATCATTATACTAATGTATATTAACTCGTTGAAAAATAAAAACTAAACCGTTGACAAAATAAAAGTCGTCCTCCGGCAAGTCTACAGCCATTAAATTATATTAATGTTTGCTCGACAACTACTATCGAGCGATTTATCATAATATGTATATTGTAATATAGTGTATACCACAACAGCGTGTCCGTAAGTTCTGACACGATAATATTGTTTGGGAGAGTTGTGAATTGCTTTTGTGAAGTTTAATAAAGCATGCCACTGAATCAGTTTTCACGTTATTGACCATATTATACAATATATTATATAAGCGTAAGATGTCACGCTGCGTTTATCCTTGTGGCCAACACGTTTTTTTTTTCTAATAAAAATGACGGAAGTACGATTTTAGAAAAATTATTACCGAAACCTAAAACGATTAGTATTTTATAAAATATAATATTTAGTATTCGATATCATTAAATTAAAAAAAAAAGTTTTCGTACCTATGTGTTTGCTGAAATACGATAATAGTACACTCGATCGAATAATATTAATTTACATTTTTCGTTAATCCAGTATTTAAATTAGCTATTAAATAATATGACCCTTATTTTGTATTATTCAATTAGTCATGTAAATAAACTATTATTTTTTTAGTTTTTTTACTAATATTACAGTGAAAATATTATTAATTAAAAAATAAATACATTATTTATTAGTTGGTTTCTATTAGAAAGGCAGAAGGCGGAAGGTAAATGTTGTTTTAATCTATAGCTTGATGTTTTTTTCACTGATTTTGAAGTGGACAGCTCTTTTGGGCTTATTTAGTCTGTCATTGAAGTTTTTTTTAATGGATCCGTTATTCATGTTTTGATAGGTATGGTAATCCCGTGTCGTTGTGAAGCTTTTATTTCGTATGAACCAACAAGCTTTTAGTGCTATTACTAGGAATTTATTTTGGAAGATAAAATATAATCTGCAATTTTCTGTGAGTTACAGCAGCCCATATGTGTAAATTGTAAGACCGGTCTTATTATTGCCATTTGTCGTATAGTATATCCCAAAAGTTTCTTATAACCTTAAAAGTCTCTGTAGTAAGACCGTGTGATATTTGGTGATACATAATATAAACGTAGTTTTTTTTTTTAAACAGTAGTCGTTAAGAAAATTACTGTTGGAAAAAAAACTGCATTTATATTTATATTGATGTAATTATTCACCATAGAATATTGATATATGTGATTGAGTTGATACATTATACGTGTTTTGGGACACACTGCAGTATAGCAATAGGGAGTATTTTATCTTTTAAATTTGACTGTAATATAATAGGAATAGGTATATAGAATTTTCATCATTTTCCTTCCTTTGGATTTTCAAAGTTTAATATTATAACTCTACAGTATGCCTACGCAATACACTAACACGTCATATATTATTCCGTTAAAATGAGAATCCATGCGTTCTCGTTGTTCGAGCATATTTACCTGTTGATTTTCGATAACAACACTCTGAGCGGAACGAGGAATATATATATATAGCAAATGGTAGACAAAAACGCGTGGGTAACCCTATTTCAATAAAAAAAGAAGAGTACTATGTGAGATTCACTAGTCGTAGACATTTTAAATCGGAAATTCGATCACATTGCTGTAGCCGTAAAGAGGTAATTTGTCGATTTTCGCAGTTATTTTCACAGAGATGTTGAACATAGTATAGACAAATAAGTATGATAAAATTCTAATATTTACAGTAAACCTACGATGAGTCTCGATGAACATGTGCTGAGATAAAAATTAAAAAAGTAACCTCAATTAATTAATTTTATATTTTTCGAATTTTCTTTATTAATGTTATCATTTTTTGAAGTATATAATATTACTAAATATGAGTAATTATTGGGTAATTGTTTTAAGTGTAGAACAGTTTCTCTACTTTAATGGAGTCTAAATTAAGATTTTAATTTATTTTAAATGTCATAATAAGCATTAGGCTTGTACAGTTATTGTTATTTATTTGTATATATATTATGTCTTAAGATACATCTTACGCAATGATTTAAACAGATTATGATTATAATAATATTTTACTATGAAAATTAAAAAGTGATAATAATATCGCTTCCCGGTTCGTTATAAATGTAAATTATTTAAATCACTCTTACACAATAAATTTGAGCATGTTACTGACTCACTATGTATTTAAAATATCGCATAACCCGAAGGAACAAAAAAACGTGGCACTCGTATAATAAAACTGCAGAATAATAATAATGTGTCTTATAATAATATGTTGTTTCATATAGACTGTTTCATGTTTGTTCAACATCACGTATATTATGCTGCAAAGCTATACTATAACTACTAAAGTCAATATTTATCCCTATTTATATTATTATAATTAACTGAGAATTCAGTGTCCCCCGGCCCACTACCGTCGAATGTACTGACTTCAAATATTGACTCGTTTATATCGTAATAATTGAAACTCGTTAAAAAAACAAAATTAATTTTATAATATTTTTTTATTACTATCGGGTTTTTAAGGAATTTTATGTTTTTGAATGACAAGATACATTTATAATGTCATATTTTGAAAAATAATATTTTTCAATGAATCTTAATGGATAGAAACCCCCCCCCCCCTGCACAATTATTATTTAACAATGTACACATATCTTGGAACTCGTTAGTAAAATACCTCGGCTTGACATTGGATAAACGGCTAACGTGGCGGCCCCATATCTTATCCAAACTTCAACTAGCATACCAGCGGCTTTCCAAGTTATACCCTATACTTAATAAAAAATCTTCAATACAAGAAAAATGCTCTCTTCTTATATACAATCAAATACTACGTCCACTACTCACTCATGCTTGTCCGGTCTGAGGAAAATGTGCGATCTCTTTCATCGGTAAAATTCAAATCTTTCAAAATAAAGTGCTACGTACGTCGTATAATTACAAATGCGCCTTGGTTTATAAGGAATATAAACCTGCACGAAGACCTCCAAACCCAGGAGACCACATAAAAACATTATCAGAACACTTCCATAGCTCAATGCTCAAATCGTCTGGTTCACTTCATTATAATCTTCACGTACATCCGCCTCGACGTAGATTAAAACGTGGACGTCCGCACGATCTTCTTCTTGCCTAACAACTACACACAATAAGCCGTAGCAGTATGTTATCTGTTAAAAGTGTAAAACTCGCAATATCGTTGTTATATATGCTTTCATTATTGTTGTATATGTATATATTATTTGTTTGTGTCTCATATTGTTATTATTATTTAATCAGTCTACTGTTACTTAAATTATTATTATAGTTACGTCAATTGGCGTAACAATCACTAATGTATATATTGTAATTGTAGATAGCTAATATTCTATCTCACTAGTTAAATTACTTATCTTAATTATTAATCATGTTCAAATATGTTCAAATAACCAAAAATGTGCAATTGTAAATATCGTTAGACGCAGATAGCCAAGAATAGGAACATCTTATTTTTAATAAATGAAAAAAAAATGGATAAAAATGAGTATAGTAAATTAGTTTTAAGTATAGAAGAGTAGAGAAGAAGATAAATGTTTTGCGAAGAAGCTCTGTGATACTCCATACTCCATAATAATATATTAGTATTCATAATGATTAATGAATTTTAATACTTTTAATAAATTAAATAGCAATAAAAAATATAATACATTTTTCTCAGGAATATGAAATTATATTGTAACTGTTTTATACATGTGTATGGTTGGAATTAAAAAATAAAAGGAAAATTTAAAAATAATAATGAAATACAGTTGACTCGATAATTCAAACCTTCGATAATTCTAAACGTTTTGCAATTCGTAGTAAATGCTCGTTTCCCTAAAAAACTTGCGGTAATTAGAAATAAAAACTATTCATTTAAGTACGCTCAATAATTCGAAATGAAATTTTAAGAAAACTGACCACTAACACGTGCCAATTCGAAGGAAGTTTCATCCGTTCAACGCTCGGAAATTCAAAGTTTATTCACCAAATAAATTTCTTAGAATCTTTTCGTTAATAAATTACTATACAATCGTGTAGAAATGTAGCTTACTATTTTTAATAACTATAGAATTATTATCATAAGAACAATCGTTATTTCTTAATCGTATCGTATCGTATTTTAACTCGTCGATAGCCGAATGTAGTTTTTATTCGTAAATGTAACTTTTTACTCCAGTCAAAATTCAATGTTGAAGTTTATGAAGCATTATTCACTCCAGAAAATACTATTAAAAAATTGAAACTTAGTTCAATGAAGCAGCAATCAATTACAGATTTTTTCAAAAAATAATAATCTTTTATAATATGTATGTAATAATTTAATGTTCATAATATAGTTATTAGTTATACTTTTAGTTTATTTTCATTTTAAAAACAATGAATACATCACTGTAATAAAGCATAACTTGTTGAAATATTTAATAACTATGTACGTACAATAATAAAAAAAACAAATGGTTTTACTTAAGTCTAAGTAAATTGATTTTTATTTTTTTGATTCTTTTATATTCCATAGTACTCATCAATTTGAACTCTTGGAAATTCGAAATTTTTTTAAAGTCCCTCCAACTTCAAGAGTTGACTGTATTCATTTTTTTTAAATTTATAATGACTACAAATTACATAAAACCAATATTTTCAAATTCTTCAAATCATGTCTACTACCAATATACACAATATGATCTGTACTTTGTACACAGTGTATATAATAATCATAGTCATATTTCATAGAATACAGAGTGATTTTTTATTCTTATATTACGTCGCGCTTGTTTACTCCTTTTTTTTTTAACAACGTGTATATTTATTAGTTTGTTTGTCGTTACCACAAGCGCAAATCACCCAACAATATTAGAGGGGATTAAGCACCTAATATATTTTAGAGAAAACAAACTAGTGAGGAGTTTCCCTTCGCACTCCTCATGAATAGCATAACATCTCCGTTATATTTTATATCTCTATTAATAAAATAAATTATAGTATTATTTTTTATAAAAAAAAAAAAACCCTTTTATTTGTTAATAAGTAATAATTATACTAGAGATTTAATTAAAATATATATAGCATTATTTTCAGCAAATCGTAAATGTATTTAAAACAATTTCATTGTTGAGAATTATATTACATAATATAATAGCATTACATAATATGACCCATACGTGTACAAGATTTTTTTATCAGTATTTAAGATACTCAAGGAATTTGAGTGCTTGCATTAAAATTTGGGGTGTTAAGCGTATTTTGCACCTTTGTGATTTTCCCCAATATTGCGTCTTACACGATTTTTAATTTAGATTTGCATCATACTCGGCTGTAGTGTCGTAATATTTGAAGTCGTATCTTTAACGATTCAAATAAAAATATTGAAAATAATTTTTTGTCGTATCCTTCAGATAAATTTGATATTACCTGTTAATTTTTTCGAAATGCAGTATTGTTATGCAAATATAAAAGTGTAATGTCGTATGCGTATAGTGGTTACTTACTTGGGAATATTTCCACTTCGTAATAATATTTTCACCTTGGGAACGTGGCATAAAACAGCTGCAACAAAACAAGAGCGAATATTGTATTTTTCTAACGTGTAGTAATTAAACTGTACAAGTATAAAACAGGTATTTTTGAATTTTAATTACTAATTTATAAAACTTTATAGAATAATTCTATACAAATATAAAACTGTCAAAGAATACGGTTATTGTGTTGTACAAAATTACTTTTTTTTTGCGATTATACCATTGTGAAATACACAAGCTATATAATGATTTTGAAAATGTTGAATTTAATTACTACAATAACTTTTTAATCCAAACAATATTAATATAAAACTATAAAACAAATTTCTAAGGATGATAATTAACAATATTTATTTTGTATCTAAATAGGTATTACTTTTAGTGTAACTCAAGTGTAAGAATTAGTATAAATCTAATAATTTAAAATTGTATGAATTATTACAACCATTTGTAATTCGTGTAATTAATGTACAAAAATAAAGAAGATCTAATCTTGTAAATCCGTACAGGTACACACAATTCGAATTACATAAATAAACTCCAAATATTGAAAAAATGATTTTTATTATATGTGAGGTATTTTAGTTTTATTGGTATTCAGATTACAATTAAAAATAAAATTTTACTACGAAAATGCATTCAATTTGTTTACTTACATAACGGTTTTTTTTAATTCGTCGATATTGTTAATACATTGTTAATAAAAATACGTTTAAACACACGTCTATTCAATAATGTGATAAATTTGTATAAATGGCTTCCTGCAGCCTCTATGTCTTTAAAATAAATTAAATTAAAGTTTGAATATATTTTAATTGTTTTTATACAATACTATAGCTGACGCTGACCCACTAATGCTTTGCTATTGCTAGATCTCATTATATATATATATTATGTTGAATTATCCGGCGTTGTCCGGACTAAGAAGAGTTTATTTAAAGTATAAACATTTAAAATATTTTATTTAAAATATCTGTACTTGGCGTACGTTGTTATGCGTCCCTTTTTCCTCATGACTGTAATATTTTCAACTATAAACGTTAATAAATGTATTTTATTCAAGAACTTACTTTAGGGTATACAATACTTTTGGACTTTTCGTCTTTAGCAAAAATAAATATTTTTTGAGGATTCTTACTTTACGAACATGCAACATATTATAAATAATAATTAAGTAATAAATAATTAAATATAACTGACCACATAAAAAGCACAGATTTTTCTATATTCACTCTTACACGGAAGTGATTGGTTAATAACTGTATTAATGGTAGGCACATCGTAGTGTCCTACATGGCGTTTTATCGGCTTATATTTTGTACCTATTCCATAATATAATTCGTAAATAGTTGTCAATAGAAATTTTAAACAATTTTCTAAGGTATTACGCTGGCTTAAAATATTTTCCAAACTCGATATATTGTGGCATTTGATGCCTTGAATTGCATCACATCGCAAATCTATTTGCGCATCTTCGTCGCCCACAAAGGATATTTGTAAAAAAATGTGTTCAGCACTGGGAACCGGTAGAAGTGATGATTACGTAATGATAAATTTGTACTTGAATTTGGAAAATTGATATGTACGTGTATTGACTGTGGATGAATTTTTCAGCTCCAAATGGTGTCAATAGTAATTTTAAATTTTTTTTACGAATGTTTTGTGAAAAGTGTTTTGAGTTGAATGAGTTTCCAGAAAACACTAGTTCACGTGACGGTTTCAAAACCTCTAATTTAACAATGTCTACATACCTTATTCGCTGTGTTGATAACTATATTCAGATGCAGACTTTAGTCGTAAATTGTAATTCACATCATATTGGAGTACACAAACCTCTAAATCAATATTAACGGTTTGTCGAGTTTGAGCAACTCGGGAACGGACTGCTTGGACTCTTGCTGCGTGTTGTTCTTGCGATTCTGATTCTCGCGATAAAACGATTATTAAACGATCTGGTTCAAGTCTTGCTGAATGTTGCTTTTACGACTCTCTTACACGTAATTAAGCAACTTGTAAACCATCTTTTTAATTATTTTTTGTCGTCTCAAGCTTATAACAGACTTCGCAATCGCTTTATCGTCTATACTCTTTTAGTTTACATCACAGGCGATGGCGTTTTGTAGGAATAGTTTTTTTTTCAAAGAAAGCTGCATAAAAAATCCAAATTACTTTCACTTACTTACTATTGAATCGATGATATTCTTATTGAATGGAACAGTTGGCTTTTGAGATATAAAACATTTTGATGATATTTGTACTTGATAATCGATATACAAAGACTTATATTAATTCCAAAACCTAAAATTTAAAATTTAAATATCGAGTAAATGTATAAAAAATGTTATAAAAATTTTTTTAATATTATGGATGGATAGAGGAAAATAAATGGAAGTAAATATATATATATATATATATATATATATATATATTGCATATTTTGAAATATATAGATTTCAAGTGGAAAGAACCTAACTTTAAATATACTTTGTTCAATTTAAGAAACGTATTACTCGGTGATGACCAGCATTTCTCACTTCTCATCAACTCACTGAGTCGATCATATTTTATAAGCCTTTTGTATATAGTGAGTAACGCCCCTGTACTAATTGACTATTGTGTATACTTCTTAAATTTAACTAAGTATAGGTACCTATAAATATAATAATAATAATAATAGGTACCTAATTATATATAATATAATATATATATATTATATATATATATATATATATAATTTGGTAAAATTCAGATTTGTTCACCCGTGAGACTGTGATTTTTTCACCTTCCCGATTCCTAGCTTCAGTATAGATTATTCGAATGTCCAACTTATCTTTACCAACGACCAAATAATCGTAAATTTATTTGAATAACTGGGAAGTGTATAATTTCAATGGTTTTCATTTTCGTTTAAATATTGCTAAAATATTATATTTCCTGATAATATTTATTTTATGTTTTTAAATTGTAAACCATGCAGTACATTATAATTTGTTAAATATTAATTTTAATTGTTTAAAAACTTTTTAGAAACAACTGGTGGATAATAACTCTTTTAGAAATATTTCGAAAAGTCTTTATATTTTTAACTACATTTCAACTATTTGTATACATCTTTTATAAAACATGATTTTTATATGAGGTTAACATAATAATAGTCCGTGAGTTATCGATTTTTTTTTTATAACAAAATTAATCTTTGTAGAATCGAGTTTAAATTCTCATAATTTACTTTTAAGTTCAGTAAGATAAAAAAAACTCTTTTTTAGCCAATCTAAAAGAAAAACTTATACAGAACTATACCCAATTTAAATTAAAAAATATTACATAAAAATGAGCGTTATTTGAATTTCATTATTAAAAAAATATTTGTTTTTCATTGGAATTTGTTTCTTTTAGAAAAAAAATTATAATAAAATGAATACAAAATATACACTGTTAAAAGTTATATATATATATTTATGGTTTTTATTTACATTGATTGTATGTTTGTTCTTGTTTTACATAATATGAATTAAATTTTTTATTGAAACATTGGTGTAAATAATATTTATTTTGTAAATTAATAATGTCTTGACAATCGTGATATTTGTTATTATATCAACAGAGAAAGAAAAATAAATTTAGAAAAAAAATAAAATAGGAATATTATAATTATAATTTATTTATATGTTCTGAATAACGTATCTTTTGAACTAATATTTCTGAAAAGTTTGTCATGACTAAAATTTCATACTGGTATTTTCTTTTCTGAAACAAATTGTAAATTACGATTTGAATAGGTATACAACAATACATATCCGAATTCCTAGAAAATAACGGAAAACAAAATGTAGGTATACACCGAGCAATTTATGATGAATCTATTGCAGACTAAGTTTATACATACTTTTTGTGTTTTAATACACTTCTGAGTTCAGATAAAATTATTAAAATGCAAAATTTGAAAATATAATGAAGTCGAAAAACAATTATTTTTTTCCTAAATGTACTTAAAAAATCAATATTTGAAGTATAATCGTCACCGAGAACTTTTTTCAATCGAATCACAAAATAATAATTAAAAAAAAAAAAGAAAAAATTAAAAAACAAATATACATAATTTATGAATGTATGAACATTAATGAATAAAAAATGTTAATAATAGATATGTTTCTTTAGATAATTCCGTATTGATGGAGAGCATGTCGATTTGTTGTTTCCATAGTATTACATTATTTATTATTTATTACTAATATCTATCATTAATACTTATAAGTTACTTATTATATAATTTTTATACGTATAAGTATATTACTCACAGATTAAAATCAAAATATTTTGCAATATAATTTATGTTTTTTAATTTTTTTTCATTAAATTTTTCTGTTATTTGTTGCCTCCTTTTTGCATTTTTTTGTCACACATTTATCATATAAATTGTTTTTTTTTTTAGTTCGTTATAATTTTTTAATCTTGCGGACATATTATGCATTACTCACCTACATTGTAACTGAGTAAAAAAAAAATAAAACTAAAAATTAAATTAAAATTATAACATAATATTTTATTATTTTATAATATGATAGCTGTAACAGCTGTATTATAATATAATATTATGCATACCCACAATAATATACTATACAGAAAATATGAAAATATTTTTGTTTTGGCCATTGCATCTCGAAATTAATAATGTGAAATCATACGACAAGAAATCAAGGCGTATAAAAAAAAAATGTTTGAGTAAAATTCATAATTTCCAGGAATATCTTTTCAAACGATATATAATTGAGTATACGAATATAACATATATAAAACAATGTACTAATGATAGTGTATAATATGCTACATACTACTCGTACGATGTGTACATACTACGTATATTATAGTATTATATAATAGTACAGTTATCATGATAATGCTGAATATTGGACAATAGATAAGTAGAAATGTACTGATTATGTACCAGTATGGCAGTGTTATAGCCAAAAACACATATTTATATAAATGTTCGCTCGTCATAGGTATAATTCCGATGCAGTATTATATATCTATTGAATCCGGTTACTTTTCTCTTGACGAAAATAATTCTCATACAACACCGGAAATATACCAGTGTAGTATTATTATTTATTACCTATAATCATTATAATTGTGTTTACTAAAACAAAATATATCAATACTTTATATGCGCTTGTTTAAACCTAAATATTATTATCATAATAAAAAATATGTCCTTTAGTATTTAATATAATATGTTTTTGTGTAAAAAAGTTGTATGAATTAATATTTCAGTTAATAATATAATTATATTCCAATATTATTATATAAATATTTTTTGCAGTATAACTCAATAATTATGCATATTCATAATTCATAAATATTTAATATTATATAATCAGACTTGTAAACTTAATGCACTAAGAACATTATTAAATATAATTATATGTGTGCAATTGGACGTATCTTTGCATAAAACATACTATAATACTATAGAATATTTTAAAATGTGCTGTTTAAAATTTAAAATTTTTAAAAATGTAAAATATGTTTTATAATTTGTTTAAATAAATAGGAATTTGTTAATAATTAAAATAAGTATTTTTACGTAACACAATTTTTACACCGTGTTAATTGTATTATAATATTATTATAACTGGTATGAATTACGTATATTTTTGTGTATATTTAAAAACAATATAAGTTACAATCAAATAAAATACTCGCGTATTATAGTTTTTATTTGAGATTATATTTTTTTTTTTTTTTTACTTAGTTGTAAATATTTTATATCTTCGAAAATAATAGAGCAATTGATATCGAAATCTATATTCAAGAATAGAAAAGACTCATCGCAGTTTGAATCATCAATAGTTTATCCTTGAACATCCAAAAATACTACACTTTTTATTAATGAAAAACTAAATATACAAAACTAAAGTTTTTTTTAAATATTTTATCTCTGTACAAACAAAATTGAAAAAGTAAAATAATTAAAAATATATAATGCAAATAAATAAATAAACAAGTCTGTACATTTTATCTTTAGTTTGTTGGAACAAATTCATGTTTTTTATTTCAAGTGTTTTTATTTTGTCATAAACCACTGCTTAATACACGAAATTAACGCAGTATATATCGTAAGTATGAGCGAAAACGGATGAGATTACGCACTAAATATATGTATTACAATATGTTATTGTTGTTACACAAATGCAAAAAGATTGCAATTGTTTATTCAGATTTTCGTTTATCGAGTTCTCCGATTTAATTTCTGTAATTTCGACGACACCGATGACGATTTCAGAAACACACGTGCTTCAACACATGCATAATATTCATAAGAGTTCTGCAAAACAATCTAGTGAAGTACGTCGTACTTGTAACTTAATGCACCTATTGAGTTTACTGCAAAATAATTATTATAATTATGTATATTATATAATATATTATACTGGCAAGTGCGAAGATGGCTGTAATGCATAAGACGTGGAGACGGCGTGTGCTCGCCCGCTTGTTATGATAATATTAATATATTATCATATTATATATTATCTGCATAGCCATAGTGATTTTTAATTGAATTTCAAAAACACCGAGTACAGTATGATGACATTATAATATAATATCGTGTTATACTTTTTGTTACACTCTGAGATTCTATATTGCATTTTAAATAGCATTTAAATGTAGTAAAAATTAATCTTGTTTAAAAATAGCTTTCAAACTCACATTTTTTAATCATCATAAGAAGTGTCGAAAAAGATTATTACAATCAAATAATATAATCATAAACCACGACATATTAACATAAGCAATTTCGTCTTACAAAAGGAAAACGTTCCGTTAAAAAAATATATGTATATACATATATTGGAAGACCTCTTATTAGTTGACGTCTTTTTAATCTTTCTTGTTCAAAAATGTAAAAAACCGTAATATCCATAAATATGAAAAAAAAGACATTTTTAATAAATTAATAAATTAAATGCTAAAACGATTAAAATTTTGTTAGAAACTGATATCATATGATATAATCTACGATATTAAAATAAACTATCGGTATAATAGAGTATTATGTAAAATACTATTATGTTCTGAACAAAGAACAACTTAATATTTCAGATATTGGACTTGGAGTAAACTTAACGGTTCTTTTCATAATCATTTTGTGGAAAACTAAAAGTACTGGACTATAAATTCTGAAAATTACTTCTCTAATAAATTCCAACATATCCAAGTAGGATTTTATGCAAGGTTTTCTGAAACTTTTCCTTACTTATCATATATTATAATGTTAACTCTACACAAGGGACCTATTTTAAAATTTCATATTCAGTGTTTGGTTTGCAATCTATATTGATGAGCGACATTCAGAGCAGTTCTCTCACACAAAAATGGTTGTGTTCATGCACAGCTTACGGTTCATATTAAAAAAAAATTCAAACATTTAATTCTAAGAAAAATTCGTAGTAATTTACAAACACCAAGCAGTTAGGTTGCATCAGTTCGGTCCAAATTGGTTATGTACTCACTGAGAACATGAACACTTAAATTCATTTTTTATGACATTTTTGATTGTTTTATTGCTTAACACCGTTTGACAGACTTAATTTGATCGGGAAAAATGCTAAAAATCATTTAGTTTGACAAGTGAAGTTTACAATATTAACGGTGGTAAGTATTTACAATGTACAGTAAGTATTTGTATAATAAGCATTCGATTTATAATATCCTAAGTAGGTACTTGCAATCAACAGCATATGAAATGTGAGGGATTAGACGATTTTTAGTATTAAAAATATTGATTCACAGCTGTTAGGAAACAAGGAAACTACAATACTGTTCATCAGAAATCTCGAAATTTGCGTCCACTCTATAAAGATATAAAGCCGAAAGATAAATATTCGTATAATATAGACCACCCACGAGATACATATAATATTACGTATATTAAATATCGAGGTACGTTCCATACACTTTGAACAAATATAATAATGTCAACTTGTTATTGTTATTTTTAGTATAAAAACGAAATTGAAAAAGTCTTAAAATAAATATACATATAATTAAAATTTTTTTTTTGAAATGTTTCCAAACATATAATTTTTTACAAACAGTTAACACACCTTACCTAATTTGAACTTATTTATATATTTACTAATCTATCTATTTGAACTGTGTTGCGTAGGTAAGGCACAATTTCCACATCAAACGTGACTTCGTTGTATGTTTTTAATTGCGAATGCCCAGTTGTAGATTTGTTAAAAAGAAACAATATTTTTAAGTTTGGTGTAGATACCAATACTATATTATTAAATACTAATGACTAATCCCACAAAATGTACCTTCTCACATAACGGAACGTAATTATATAGCTGCAGTGCTACACAATTCATAAATCACAACTATAATAATGATTTAACAAAATATTAACGACCGGTTCGACTCTTCTGTGATTTGCGTTTCGTAAATGAAAATAGGTATATCGACACCTCAGTAAGCGCATTGGCGCATCGGACATGTCGACATTAAACAGGCGTATCCAATGATGGTGATTATATTATTATGTATAATTTCCACGGTGCATATTTTAACATGATGTATCACTGTCACATTCGCACAAGTGCAACACACTACGAAATAAATTACAATGTTTTTATAAATAACCATAGATAAATAATATCGATAGTATTATACGTATTTTAGAACATTATAACGTTATGTTTATAGTTTTATATATTCTACAAAACGTAACAAAGCGAAAAATACCGACTATATGGTATAATCTAACCTATCGTCGCTGCCGTTCAACAGTGTTATATTATAGACAATAATCCCGTTTTGCCCACGAGTTAAATATTTAAAATACACAGGCATAATTTATTTTCATGAGCATTTGAAGTTAAAGTTATGGCAATATTTTCAAAATAACAATAAACTGTAAATTGTTTTTGTAAGTATTCATAAATTGGAAAAATATTTTTTATAATTTGTATTAATTGTTTATGTGAAGTTCATATTAAAACTAAAAATTTAAATAATATATCCCAAGCACAATTTTATTTTAAGTTTAAAATTGGACGATATTACATATTTAAGCTATGAATAACGATTTTCATTGTTTTTATAGTAGGTAGGTACGTAATCATTATTGATATTGTAGAGCATCTAACTTTTATGCTGGTATATTATTATACTTTTTGCGTCTGATGCTGTTTGTAGTTGTTATTATACTATATCGTGTGTTGAATTTGATGCACTCAAAGCTGATAATCAAAATTATCATAATTATTATTAAATCTAAACCACTTATTAGACTGATAAGTAAAAAAATATATATATATATATATAAACAGCCTTGCTTTTAACTTTTATTTTGATTACGAATTTAAACTTCATTGTTTGTGTATATATTTTGAATAAAAATAACTGCAATGGTAAGACTTTTAAAAATTTAAAATTTTTATAATAATTTTTCTTTTCTGTATTATTATTTTCTTTCTTATATTTTGTATTATTTGATGTTCTCACTTTTCCGAATGTGGCTGATAATAAATAATTAAGAATATTATGTTGTTATTGCTATTGTCAACCATATACTGTTGAAATATAAAATATTGGTCGTATACCTACCTAATAATATTTTTCAGTGTTATTTCCAAAAGCACATATGGAATAATTCTTAAGACGGTAGTGAACTCGGTTCTTTTTTTTCGTTTATTATACACATATTCACAACAAATCATGCAAGATAATAATTACATTAAGATCGATTGCGAAATCAAACCGCACTCGATGGTTATTCCTATTGTGAAAAGTCGAAAAACGCGCAGATCACGAGGACTTCGGAATTTTCGGGTTTAAAGGCTAAACCGTTCTTCAGATCGATACCAAACATCAAAATAATGACGTCCAGCGGCGTTGGCGATTCCGATGTACCGCGACAGAATCCCGACAGACGCCGCACTCGATGAGTATCGTTCATCGCCAATTCTACTGGCCAATTACGCGGGGCCGCAGATGTGGCGAATGATCGCGATCGTGAATGCCGCCGTGATGGCGCCTGCCGCAGAAGCCGAATCGTCGATTCCCACATCGTCGTTACTACAACATTCCGACGATGATCCGACGGTGAGCGCCGCCGAAGTCATTGGTCCGCCGGTGAGGCGATGCGTTTCCTTGCCGAATATTAAGATACTACGACGTAGTCGTACGACGTGGCACAAAACAATTGTTAGAATAAGAAACGCAGATCTTTTTGGAAACGTACGAAAAGGTTTTTCCGTCGTTTGGTTTGCTGCTGCGCTTAGTAAATAAACGGCGTAGAATGTTATATATTTGTACCTATTTCAATATATATTAGTTTGTACAGCTTATATTCGGTGTACTGAAAATTATGTTTGACACAAATAAATGTATTTTTGTTAAGTTATCTAATTGTTTATTGTTTTAAAGTTTTTTTTTTTATTTTATTGTAAAATTAGTTTTTGACGTTTTTGTACGGCTTGTGAAAATTGTGAATAATATATTGTAGATAAATACTTTTGTTTTTTTTTTATTTTGTACCTAACTGGCTTAAAACTTGAACCAAAACTAACCTGAAGGTAGATTATGACGACATAGTAACGCGCTTGGGCGCTCGGCGAAGCACACATTTATTATACAATTTTTTTTTTTAATTTTAAAACTTATTAAATATTATCAATACTATTGAAAGCTTTTTCAAAATTAGTGAAAATAGTATCAGTTTAATTGCTATGTGAAAACTATTGTAAATATAAAATACAATGTTTAAAATTAATAAGATTGGTTAATGTTGATTTATTACTTGTACAAGAATAATGTTGTTGCGAAATAAGTATATTTTTTAAAATAGGAGTTAATTTATAATTAATAATTTTAGAGAAAATTTTAGGAATGATTGAAGTAAAAGAAATGTCAACTTATTTATATAATGCATTTACCTACTATCAAACTTACTGTTAAAACCTGTGTCAGAACGTGGGGTTTTTATCGTATTTAAATCTTAAAGCAAGATAATATGTTTTATGAACACAGTTAAATTGTAATTTATTAATATTTTGCATGGCCGATATATAGATATAATATTTATAAATCGCATAAAGATTTAAATATATTACAAAACATGACATCCATAAACATAGACGATATTCTTAACTTTAACTTAGATAATATGTCAATAAATTTAGTGTAATTTACCACGATATTGATTCTATACAGACCACAAATTCGTTATGTTACAGAGATAGAAAAAATATAGAACGCTAACCTAAATCCTCATTAGTCTATTCTGTTTATTGTCTAATCGGGGCCTAAAATTAGGGTAATTTGCTACTGCACACCTAATTCCACACACCAAAATATTTTAAAATAATAAACATACACCTAGTAGTGCATAATGCACATCAAGCCACATATTATATAACTTCGTTGCATAATTATTAATTACTGTTGGTATTTATTAATAATGGCGGCCCGACCGTGATGCCGACCGTATCCGACCACCGTTTTTTTTGTACCCTCTGTAAAGAAGTTTTACTTCAAATTATATATTTTTTTAATATTTAACGTGTTTTATTATTTTTTTGCAGTCATGAATGCCGACGAAAACGTCTGAAAATTATAAGAAGATCTAAATGATAGAGATAATTATGAAATAGCACTAACGACGACAAACAAAACTGTAAGCAATACGTTATTCTATACGATAACAAGCTGAAAATACTGCTATTGCTATAATAATTATCAATATTAATACTTTTTTGCTTAATGAAAATATTGTAATAAATCATAACCAAGGCAGAGTGACAAAATATATTAAGCATGTCTAGTAATTCTATACAATTGAATCCTACAAGATCTTATCTGAGTACGATTGGATAAAGCATTAATTTTTATTTATCTATAACATATAGGACATATAGGTACACGATAAAAAACTCATTCTTCCAATAATATTGCTGAATAGTAATTTTCTTTTTACAAAATAATTCTTATAATATTATCTACGAATGACAATTTTCCTTGATTTATCATTTTAGTATCGTATATAAAATATTATTATTAATAAAATAGTACAATTACGATTTTCACATAAATTAATCATTTAAATAAGTATAAATAATTTTAGTAGAAAAAAAATTTGAATCTTAAATAAAAAATTTAACCACATATAATTGGAAGTAAGTACACAAAATATAGGTAAATATATTATGGACATTAATATAATATCTACTTGGTTCTAATATGTATATATTATATAATGTTAAACATTATCATTATTATAATCATAATGTTTTATCAATACATACAAGTTACAATGGTGAGTAATCATTAGAAAGATATTTTCTTATATTCTCATAAGTAATTCGTAACACCTATATATTTATATTACAATATGTTTTTAACAAATATGTTTTTTTTTTTTTTATAAGAAATTAAAAATTTAGATTTTAATAGGTAATTACATGATTATATTTAGTGTTCTAGCGCACTTCGGCTAAAAATATTTTAGCAGCATTCTCTGCCTGACTTAACCTTTTTTTCACGCCGATTGCGCTAGAAATGAACTATATTATTTTTATATTTATCATTATCTACACTGAAATTTACTTGAAAAAAAATTTTATCCCACTAAAAAAAAAAACACTATATTTTTTAGTTTTCATTTTGCTTCTAATTATTTAAAGTGCTAAATATGCACTAAAATACACATACTATATAATTAGTGGTATAGTGTATTTAAATAGAGCTGTAAATTTACTTTGAAACATGACATCAATTTTTTTAGTTTTCTTTATAACTTTATTATGTCTATTATCTATTTTTGGCATCTAATAAACTTTTTTTTATTTGCAACGCCACTACGTGTTTTGCCTCTGAGGCTCATTTCTACAAAGCCGTTTATAAAAATGAAAACGCAACTCAAAATACAAAAACTAACTAGCAATGAGCTACACGATGAAAATCAGTTATTTAGATTCTTATAAATTATAATACAACAGCAAATTTGTAGGTGTCAAGACATTTTCTATTGGATAAAATGGTAATACTTATTTTATGCTGCGACTTAAAGTTTAATATAACAAGGCAGCGTCCGTAATAATATTTAAAAATAAAATTCGTTTTTTAAAACACAAACATATTATTGACAGTAACACGTCGTTTTCGTAAACGATTCGTTTTCCATAATAGTATATTATTTTTCCAAATATATTGTTTTTGGCCACCTGCTAGTATTATAGAGGTAACGTATTATTTATCATTTATAACAACACGATCGCCGGTCAACACATTCTCACAACGAACGTATTATATTGTTATCGATATATTTTATTAAGTTTTATTTACAGTTTTAAATGTAAAATAATAAATACATCGTGATAAAATATAGAAGGGATGAAATATAATTTGGAAATCACTACACGATATGAAAAAAAAGTAACAATAATAATAATTTTTAACCATTTTTTTCGGCGCTTCTAAAAAGTTGCACGCCCGGAAATTTTCCACCCGAGCCACTCCCTAAATACGGTCCCAGTCAATAAGTATCTAGAACCGATTGTTTATATTTTATTATTCGTTTCTGCGAAGCATAAATTACTGATACATTGATAGTCTTTTTAAAAATATATTTTGTTAAAATGTTGTAAATTGGTATAATAATAGTGGTAAGAAAAAATACGGCTGATATTATTGCACGCGCGGTAAAGTAAGTTCATCAGTAACGAAATACTATCAGTATCTATTAGTATTATTTAATTTTGTTTCTATGCGACTTTAAATGTTTTTGAAAAATAAATATTTAAAACATAAATTGTATAGAATACATTTTATCGTCATATCTATAATAAGAAGTTTAAGTTGCTTATGTTTTCAAAATTGTTTTAAGTGCATACGTATTGTTATAGCTTATAACATTTTGAAAACAATATTTTAAATATCACATATCGTTGTAGTACGTTCAAAGCATTTTTTAAATGACAATTGACTCGTGTTTATAAATATATAATCTGATGCAGAATGTTTTCGGTATAGTATAGTATACTATATATAATATATATATATATATATTTCATTTTATATAAATTTATATAAATGTTTAAAATTTAGATAATATACTCATTATTTTGCACAATATGATATAGAATACATCGGCTATAACATTCGAATCCGGATGTTTCATCGCGACTGTTTTGCCGCAGATCCTATGATATTATTATGATTGACCAGCATAAACGTGCAAACATTGTGTAGGTAATTGCGGACGGTAGTTAGTTAACTATTAATTTCTATATATTATAAACGCAGCACATAATATAATTTCCAAACTAATTGTAATAATTGAAAAACAAAACTAACATGAAAAGTTTGAAATATTGTCAATCATGAAAATATTTTATTTAATTATCATAATACCTGATAATAAAAATATATGACTGTGCACGAGAGCAGCGATTAATAATAATTATAACCGTTAAATACGATAATGGTAAACAAATAACTACCTCAAAGTCCAGTACGGTCAACTCAAAGTAATAGTCGAAATTAAGTAAGAAATAATAATTATAATAATACACACGGTTTATTATTATAATATACCGGAACGATTAGTATTATTACAAATAATAAATATCCGGTTGTTAATAATTACGCGTGTATCATTCAATTGTGTCGGTTGGTGTAAAATAAAAAAAAAAAATTGTGTTTGTATATTTTTTTAGATTTTTTTGATTCCATCATGAATTAATTATAAGGAATATTGTATTAAATACTTAAATCTTAGCTAAAAAATGAAAGGTTTTATAAATATAGGTATGTAGATATGTAATAAAAAAACTCGCAGTTTCTAGATTGATTTTGAGAAATTTTTAACTTAAAATGCATAAAAAACTGATCCTATGTATTTTTAATATTGACATTGATATGTCTCATGTCTGAAGGTAAAAAAAAAAAAATACAATACATACGAACATACAACGTTTAATTTCACGAGATGAAAGCTTTTGGAGTGCTGTCAATTGTCATATTTTCAAATACACATTCGAACATTTCCAAGTTGAACATTTACTAGCTCAAAATTATATTTCGTACTTTTCTTGTAATAATAATTATAAAATACATTATTCATGAATGTTCATTTTTCATAACATTTATAAAATTAAATTAAAATAAAAAATATTATACTATACGCAGAAATTCTAACATTTCAATTTTGTGACGATTCCAAGTATTCACAGTTATTTGTTTTTAGATTGCAACAACATGATATCTAAATGCAATTGAGGAGATTTAGTTAATATACAGATAAATATTCAATGACGTAAAAATTTCAAAAAAAACTATATTAAAAACTATTGGATTTTTGATAAATATTTATTTGTTATAAATAAAAAAACGAATGTAGAATCTTGTATTAAAAAAAAAAAACACGCGTACATTGGCCACTTAAAATATTTGATAGACACCCACCAATATTATATACCAAGTTGTGGCACGGGGCTGGTGGTATTTTTGGTATATACTTTAGTAACAGTTAATCGTACATCGTATGCTTAAAAAAAAAAAAATCAAAATTTCGTAGGATTGAAAATATTGTACCTACAAGTAATTAAAAATAACAACTAACAAGTTAAACCAAAATATATTTTTGTACCAGGTGTTGTTTTAAATGGGTATTATTTTTTAACTTTGATGATAAATATTACACGGGACTCGAAAGAAAAACTAAAAAAATGAATATGTAAATAATATAATATATTGAATATTGTTATATTATAATCAGCATAATAATCGAAGATTTCGATAAAATTTAGACATATTGAGAAAATAAAATATATATAGAATATAAAATATCAAAATATTTGATTGATACTAATGTGCTAGACGATATTAGCTACCCGATATTAGCTATATTATGCTTACCAATAACCAATTCCTTCAACCCTGAGTGTTAGGATAGTATGTATCGACGTAGGTATAATACCTTAATATCTTGAACGAGTAACTTTTCCAAAATAATTTCAAAATCGTGATTTTCAAAGAGCCGCATTGGATAAGATAAACACATGCCGTAGTACAAAACATGACTAATATATTTCTGATTTCATTAGTGAGGAATAGCAGATATTAAAAACATAATAATAAGAAAAACTTTATTTCATTACAGTATAATCAAATTTTAATTTGTATTTTATGGTTCTCGATATTGATGCATATATTTTAAAGAGCCGCAGATTTCAAGTTCCCGACTCCTGGTTTGTATAGATTTAGTCATAATATACAATGTTCTTAATGAAGTTGATTTTATAATTTATATAATATCAAAAGATATTTATAGGTACATCATAATATTATCGTTCAGATAATTCGTATTTTCATAATTCGTTCCCAAACGTGCAGTTATAATCAATATCCACCTGCATACCTGATACATTTCATAATTGTATTTATTTACCTAATTATTAGAAAGATTTACTACCTATTTATTAATTTCTATGGTGTAAAATATATTGATTTTCGTCGTTAATAGTATTACTATTTTCGATTTTCTTTATAACATATATTATAACAACAATTAAAAGTTGTATTATTATTATAGGAACTTAATACTTTATACACCATAATGAAATCGCAATTTGATTTAATTTATTTTTCTGCAATTATTTGTCTCGTATTTTATATTATTTAAAATTAAATTATAATATAATATTATTTAACTAAGATCGTTTATAAACTAAATAGTATCTGGATCTCAAAATTATTTCGTGGAATAATTTAAATTTAAAACCAGGCAAAAATGTATATATTTTATGAAATTAAACTTTAATATTAACCTTTATACTTTTTTACTTAGAAAACCAACTGAAATGATAGTATAGTTTGCGTTCATGTTATTTGTTTTATATATATTTTATTATTAATTAAAATTATGTTGAATAAAATATTCATGTTGCTTGTTTTTTAATAAACAATTTATTTGTTTTTTATAAATATCACTAAAATTACCTGTAATAAGTTTTTTTTTTTAAATAACTATATTTACTCCATATTGTATTTATGAAAATGTATGCGGAATTAAAATATTATAATATGAGAAAATAATGTTTATAAAGTTTAAGTATATCCATTAAAAAATTATAATCAGCTTTAAATTATAATAGGTAGATATCTACCTACTTATTACAGACTCTGCCAATTATTTTTGTAAA
Source organism: Rhopalosiphum maidis (assembly GCF_003676215.2). NCBI lineage: Eukaryota > Metazoa > Arthropoda > Insecta > Hemiptera > Aphididae > Rhopalosiphum > Rhopalosiphum maidis. Next base: position 61,544,765 of record NC_040878.1, on the reverse strand, counting down.
CTGCTTATAATAATAAATTAACAAATTAATTGTTTCGTAACATTAAAAAAAATATATATTATATATATGGTGTATTTATTTTATTATATTTTCTAATGATTTAAAATAAATAATAAAATGATCAACAAATATTTGATATTTAATACTTTTGAAAGTTTTATAATATTACAATTACAATTACTAACTTTCTATTCGTAATAGTTACCATGTTTTGACCAACATTGTAGTTAAATATCCTTAGATTTTTTTTCGAAAATCCAATGAATATAGGAAAATATAATATTTTCGGTTAGCTTTCCATCAAAACTTTAGTTAATTAACAAAATACGTATTTTTTTCGATAAGAAAAACGTTGTACGGCATAATCACTTGCGTTAATTAGTTAACATAATTAATTATCCGCGAGCTTTTAAAACAATATTTCAATGGTTGCGTATCGGTGCATTTTACAGATTCACAATAAATCATTTATATCGAGCACCGATAAACTACAGGGTGATTGTTTTGTCGTAACGCATACTTTTTTTGTTCAGTTAACAGTTTCAAACAACACGAACAACTGAGAACAACGACACATGTTTTGTATTTTCAGGCCAATGTATCGGACGTTGCGTTAGACATTATCAAGATATTTCAACGTGTAATTTTATGACGTTCAAGATGATCAGCTGCGTACAAAACGACCACTTGATGAAATCAAGCGAAAAATGGCATTTGATATTACATTAAATCTACGGGAGAGCGATTTCGATTTTCACACTTAGCACCGACCGAAGGCTATTTACCAATTACGTGTAGTAATCCAAAATCTTTACTCGACTACATCACACAAAGGAATTATTACTGGTCTTTTGGATTTTGGGACATTACGTGTTTCTGACGTGCATGACTTGAAGCGTTTTTTCTGATAAATTACCACTGAGTTTTTTTTATTGTTTATTGATTTAATAAAATCTACCAACGAATCGGATTCGTTAAAAATTAAAATTATACCGCACGCAAAAATAGCGGTAACTTAGCCACTTTCGTGCAAAAATCCACCCAAGTTCCAAAATAATATTAATCATGTGGACACGCAAAACAAAATTATCACTGACCGCTATATGAATTAGACGTTTGAATGACAATATTTTACATTCCTACAAAAATTAAAAACATTTTTCACCTATAGATGATTCGCAATACGCAATAATAACCGCCCATTGTAATTCATTATATGTATATTATAATATATTATACGCATGCGTATACCTATAAGTAGACGTTATATAACGTCTTCTATCAATTTAAATAGTATCTAACATTATTTAAATATCGAAACACAATTGACTTCTTTTGTTTCGGTATCCATACACATTGTATTAAGCACATTTTGCTTCTCACAACACTACCAAATTAAGTCCACCTTCCATATTTATTTTTTATTTCATTTAATATAATATTTTTGTCTCTGTACAGTTTATGGTTTTTTTTTTTTCTTATGATATATCACTGTATTTATCGATTATTGGTTATTATTTGTGTATGTATATTAATATCATATTGTTTAACCGCTGTGTTCTGCTTAGTAATATTATAATCTTGATTTAAATAATTTATAAATAACACATACAATATATTGAAAGTAATGGTTATTAATCACAGTCAAACAAATATATAATAATAAGATATATTATATTTAATACGTTATATTATATTGATATAACGTATTATCTGGAAATTTACAGAAACAAAAATAGCTATTCTGGAACCTTATTAGGTATTCGTTGATTAGGATCGCCGTGATGTAACTGATTTGCCTACATATTTCGCCGTACAACACTTAGTAATAATATTGAAAACAGTTTGTAGTACTACAAATAATATTTATCATATTAATTGGATAGTATATATTATATATTATATAATATTACTGATTACTTTACAACTTGTACCCTAAGTTTAAGACCAGAGAACTTACGTCTTAGAAATTTAGTCACAACTCTGAGCATCGATTATAATTGCATATAGGCGAGTTGTATCTGGAATTAATTTCCTTGTTTTTAATATTATAAACAACATTAAGTCAAAGTTAATACGTTAATTTAATGAGTTTATACTATTATAATAATTTATTTTTATTTTTTTCAGTTAAAAAATAAAAATAAAATATTTGAGTAAATCACTGGCCCGAAATAATGGTGTATAATTTTTATAATATATTTGTAATAACCAGAGCTCGAGATTTCTAATAAATATCTGCATATTTGTGTGTATCGTATTCAAAGATAGCAAAATAAGCTAAAAATCTGTTTCATACCGAAAGAAATGCAACTCTAAAAGTTTTTAGTGTATATTTTTGGACATTTTTGCTATTTATTGCTTATTTTTATTTTTTCTAGAATAAAATGATATAGTTATGTATATTGTTTACAATTATGAATGGCAAGCGTCACTTTAAGTTCCTATTTAACAAAATAAAAACGTAAAAACGTATATATATATATATATATATAGTATATACATACACAGTAAGTAGTAGGTTAGTTATTTACGTATGTTATGTATTTAGGCTAATTGATTAAACGTGGCCCGTATCACTCGCAATATTATTAATTATTTATGGATATACCTATCTGTGATATGCTGGATTTAGTAACCAAATAATGAATAAAGTTTAAACTAAAACGAGTTTTAAAAGAAAATGCTGATGTTTCGCTTTTGAAGAAAATGTCAAAAATAAGTAATTAAATACATATAAGAATTAAATAGTTTTCTTGATGACATATCCTTTAGTGATATAACTTACTTAAAATATGCTAACCAGCCGATGTAGAATGTTATTCATTTTAAATGCAAAAAACATTATTGAGTAATAATTAATAGAATTTCGTTAATATTTTATAATATTCACTTATCATATCCTATCGCGTATTGTAACAAAGTACATCATAATATTGTGTCAGTTGATGAAACCGACGCCGGAATGTAATATTTTCCGTAGAACCGGCGCGTGGCAAACGCAAAACCATCTCAACGGCCAATTTTTAAATAATAATTATAATAATAAAAAGACATTCTTTAAAAAAAAAAGTCATGTAGTGTACCTGAAAAAATTCATTTCTTATATAAGAATAATTAATATTAATTACCACGGCCTTTTTGTAATTTTTCGTAGTAATATGTTATTATTACATTTAATTTAATACACGTTTTTTTGAATGTTTATTGTAGTATGACTGTTATACCTATCGCCGGAGCGAAATATCAATTATAACACCGACGACGGCGCCTGTATAATAATATGTACTATATACAATAAAGTAATATATTACATTTAACATCACGTCTCGCGGCAATAAATTATGCAAATTTTAAAATTATCGCCGTCAAACGGCGACGGAACAACATCGACTTGGCCGTGTAATGTTTTATGCCGTTGCGTATATGATAATAATACGATGAGTACATAACGCACAATACAAAGGGTGCGCGCGATTTACAGTTTCAGTCACCGAATTTACGCGATGATTTATCTGTGCGTGTATCACGATCATTAAGCTATATATAGTTACCATCACGCTCCGAAACGTACGCGATGCGACTTTTGGGTAATCGTCGTCAACTTTTTTTTTCGTTCGTCCGTGCGGGTCTTACACGAAACTAGGCGGAAAAAAAATGAGAGGGATAGAGGATGTGACAATTCCGGCTTAAAAACGCCATACGGTCTTAGCTCGGACGGGTGTCTCTGATTAGGTGTCAATCGAATTGCCTCCTATATTTGGCAAACCTAAATATTTTGAATTGATTTATCGACAGTACGTGCACTATTGATTATTGTATAGATTTTCGTTGTCGTCAAAAATATTTTTTTTAAAACAGACAGATTAATTTGTTGAATGCAATAATCTTGTCAATAACTGATTATGAGTTAAAACATTAGTTTACTATCTCATTCAACTGTAACCAGTTCAACATAGTCAGTTTCACGGCGGTTACCATAACTAATACGTTAATGAGGGATGCAATAACACCCAGTGCACAAAGTATATTGAAGCTTGTGAACCATTCCACACTAAATTTAATTCTAATTTTTCATCTATTTAACAGTTTCAACCTCATTTTTATATATTTTTCAATGTATTAAAATTAATACAGTTAGATATTATTAATAATTATTAGTATATTAATAACAATAATATATAAAATACATATTAATAAACATTTAGGTCAACTATAAAAAATAAAATTAATTGATTAATTAAACAATAATGTAATTTTAAAAATTTCTATTTTTAAAAGTATTATAAAATCAATTTAAACAAAGTTGGTAGATAATACAGTAGACCTATTTATTGTAAACATTTTTATTTCGGGACATAATTAGTATGAATGAATAAAATTAAAAATTAAAAATATTATTTTGTATTCGATGTCACTCATCGCTGTGTAAAATAATTTTTACCTCAGTAACAAAGAAATCAAGTTCTACATATTATTATTATTGTAATTCGTATAATATGATAACGAATATTCAACGTGGTAGGACCTTTGACATAAGATTTTTGCGTTGAAAGCTCATCAATATTCTGGCCTATTGTCATATAATAAGAGGTAGCCAAAATAATAAAAATTAAATTAACAAAAACGTTACATCATTGGAAGAAATCAAATCTTCCATCGTGTCGTGTCTAACTATAGCAGTAATTTTGTTTTGTGAATAAATCGATTAATAATAGGGGATGTGGTTTTCTCTCGGTTGTATTATTATTTATAGGTTCTATAATACTGAATATCACCTTACTGTGTCTACCCTCAGGATTTTGTTACATGCCTTTATAAAGCCAATAAATTTAAATACGTACTGCAAACATAATATTAATTTTCATTTAATTATTGTTTCACTTATTTTTAGTAGGTGTCTAAAACTATTATTAAAGAATTAAGGAAATATGCATAACGAGATACTACGAATAAAAACGATTATGATAGGATAGAAGGGGTCCAAGTAAAATACAAACTTGCCGCCGGTCATCTTCTTTTAGCCAGCTAGTTTTGTGACAAAACGAATACAATGTAACGAACAAAACGGTAAAAACCTTTCAACATTTATAACCAATTCAATTAATATGTAAAAAAAATATGCTTAAGAAAATAAGCTATACTTTATAATGAACAATAAGTGTTTTTTTTTTTTTTTTAAAAACCTATATAATTTCGTCGTCATTTGCGAACACAGTGAACGAAACGTGAATTAAATAGACACGACACCTAAATATTACCAGTTTCTCGCATATCCATGTAATATATAAACTATTTTTGTGTAAATGTATGATAGAAAATTTGAATAGTAAAATATTTTTATGTAAGTTCTATGTAGTATAATATTATGTAATATAGTGGCACACGGAATTCGGTGTACGTGTTTCGTCGTTTATAATAAGTAATAACCGTTGACGGTATATCTCAGGATACAATTTTATAGTCTCTTCAGTTATAACACCATTTACGATCGCACACGAGCTTGGATTCTCTTTTTAAACATTGAAAGTATTAGTTTTTTTATGTTTCACGTTCAAATGCTCTACTTGGTAGTAGTACAATTTAAAATGTTTATATTTTTAAATTTTGACGATCGAATTAATAATAATTTTAATTTCTCACGCTATCTCTGTCACATACATAAAGGAATATGTCTAGAAGCATACCCATCATGTTATACGGATAAAAGTATGCAGTCACCTGCTAGATGAGAAATTCTAAACCTCGGGAAGTATGTAAACGTGTTATACAATAAAGTGGGTTACAATCGATCGATAATGATAAATACAAAAATAATAATCGTGAAAACTATTACATAAAATACTTATACGCGTCTTCTATCAGTCTATCACTCACCAAAATAAATAAATGTATGACATTACGTGGAAATTACTGGGTGTCTGGTTCAATAATATTTTACTATCGTTCGGACACCGATGATAAAATAATAAACGATTAAATTTGGGCGCTACTGTTTTGTTTTAAAATTTGGGAAAATTTTATAAATTATAGCTACTTGAACTAGACCAATATAATATACAATTGATTTGAGATTTTATAATTGTATACTTATAAGTGTTTCATAACTTATACAAGTAAAATTTGTCGTTACCTAAGTAGAGAGAAAAAACATCAAAAACATATTGTTTTTGTGGCCTCAGATTGATAGTAAACCGATGGATTCATGCTTTATAGTAATATATTTTTTTTTATTACATATAATTACCTGATGTATAAATATACAAAATTTACATTTATAATTCAATTTCAAATACATTCTTGATGTATGCGTAATTGTAATTATTGTCCACCACAGAAAACGGTCAACTATGTGGTTTTCATGCCGGATGATGAAAAAAAAAAAAATACGAAAAAAATCAATATACATATACGTATTCTTATACGATACAGGGTGACTTTTTAAACAAGTTTGTCACATGTCAATACTAAGGATTTTTATATATTTTAAAAATTAAATTTTTTCTTTTGACAATCTATGAATATTATATGGACGGAAATTATTTTTCGAATGAAAACCAACATTTTCTTTACATGTTTTCAAAAAGGATATTGATATAATAATATCTAAATACAAACAAATATTTTCTGAGTTATTCTAATATTTTGTGGAGTTATTAACTGTTGGATATCCTTGAATATTATATAAGTCTATAAAAAAAACTGTAGAACCTATCGTGTTTAGGTAAAATATATTATATAAACAAAAAATTTCATATATATTATTTTATTAGTAGTCTAAAAAAATGCAAAACAATCCATAAACGATCTAAAAAAAATTGTTTCAAAATACAAGCGTTTGTGACGTTTAATTACTAATAACTCCTTAAAAATACTTTGCATAATATGTAATTATATTTTACTTGTTAGATAAATGATTAGATTTGTACTTAATTTTTTCATTAATTACACATGTTCTGCGTTTTTACTGTGATGTACATTTATTATTGTAATAAAAATGATAATATTATTATTATCTGAGTCATGCACATATTATTATAACACCGTATTGATTGACGTTCAGATACATGTTTTTATTATAATACTCAGCGGATATACGTTGCATGCATAATGCGCGTGTTTTTGTATTTAAAATAGTGCACCCTTTCTGGTCCCTGAAACGACCACCTACGCATTTCAGTTTTTGACGTTTTTAGAGCTCTACACCTTCTACTCATCGATCGTAAAACGTTTGAATTTCAATGCGTCCTACGCGCACGCCGTAACATACATTATACGAAACACTTCGTCGGATCCTCGATCAATCATCCGATTGTTTTCTTTTCCCCGTGATCCAAACGAATAAATATAATATGTCCATCGATGGGTTGATTGCATTATATATTTATATATTATTTTCTATCGTCGTCGGTATTCTCCTTACTATTGTTATTATTGCGAAGATATTTTTATTCGTCTAAACTTTAAATTGCTGTCTGGAAAACAATGATTATGTTCGTTATTACAATAAAAATGATATCACAATGGATATTTATCATTGGTACCGACAATTTCATACAAATATTATCTTGCTTGAGAATATTTATATGAATTCAAATTATTGGTTTAGGACACATGAATAATCATTGACGCGGCAAAAGGAGCAAACTATCGTAGCTTATTTACAATGTTTTTTTCGTGCTTCGTGTTCCAGACCAGTGGTACTGAAAAGATTTGTAGTTGTTCAAAATCGCAAAAATCAGCGGTTAGCGATAATATATAGGTAGTTTAATGGGTAAATCACTAATCACATGCTGCTATAAACACCGCTGTATTTATAATGATAACTCAGCACAAATCAGTATATTATTATATGGTTATGTGTTTAAAGAAAACGAGGAAGGGGAGGGGCGAACCCGAAAGTTCGAAGTTAAATAACTAGAAACAACAATATACACGCATTTTATATACACATTATATTCACGCATACATATTATTATACAACGCAAACGTTTTCAAACTTTATTATTCAAATTGTACGACTTGTGAAGTTTTTCATTCAAACGTTTGTATAACAGCAGTGGGCCAATAATAATATCTTTGTCTGATTCAACGGCTTTGAACTGTAGCGACTTATCAAAAGGGGTTTTCTTTGGCTTAAGCGCGGCTCTTGAAAATTAATTATAAATGTGACGGCATTTTCCGTAATACATTATACTTGGCCTACGCGATGTGTATTATATTGTTACTGTTATTTTAAGATGTATATAAAAGTTTTTATTCATCGTTTAACACGGCGTGGGATGGTTTTAATTTGGGCGAATGACCCAAAACCGCATACTGTTTTGGTAATGTGTACATATAATTTGGGAAATTTTAAGTTGTCATGCAAACGGCACATATAATACGTCTAATATTCTAATACATCGTTTAGGTGACCTTATTTGGCCTATAGTTATATGGATAACCTTTTATAGTTATATCTTATATCTAATTCATTTTCCTTCCCATTTTCAAAATCACGTCATAACAATTTAAGATTAGACGAACATGTTATAATTACCATATTATTTTTTTTCGATTTAAAAACCATAATAATATTGCAGTTCAGAGTGATATATTTTTTTGATATCATCAAGCTGTTTATATGTACCACGTATAGTACCTATGTATAGTTTTAGGTAATACAAGAAAATTTTATCTAATAGATGTAAACATGTATATTATTAAGTATTTATTTTTTTTTCTATATACCTATTATATATGGGAAAAACTTTGTTCGCCCAAAAATTACCTTTCGCTTTTCGCCCAAGAATATTATAGCATTTTTTGACCACGTTTTTATATTAATTTTTTTTTGAATTTATAATATTTTTACTCAAATTTATATTCATTTTTATTCTTAATACTATATTGTAGTGATACACTAATAAATGAAAAATACTTACAAATGTACAAATACACAATATATTTTTGGAAAGTAATAAAAGCTATCTCCTCGTGGTACTCTCTATGTAGTGCTAAATGGTTTTATAAAACTAACTTACACAAATAAATAATAAAATGATTCCCAAATACTGTGTTATAAAAATGTGGTCAAAAAGCGCTAAAATATTTTTGGGCGAATAGCGAAAGGTCATTTTTGGGTAAAAAGAGTCCCACTCATTATTATCTATTATTTATATTCTTATCGGAGTAGATAATTTCGTTTTTAACTTTTTCAATTATATTTGAATAAATTCTTTTGTATTTATTTATGTACATAATTAAAAATAATAAATCGAACAAAGGTACCGAAAAACACAATTTTATAAGAAATATTGTTTTCAGTGTTGGTACCTTATTGCTATACTTTCCATACTATGTATTTTTTTAATACTCCGTCTTTCATTTTTGAGATATTTAAATTATATTTACGTTTTTACAAGGTATACATTTTGTATAATTGTACTAGGTACATAAATATACGATTATACAACAATTAAATTTCGGTTAAATGTTCAATTGAATTGGGTTAAAAAATTCAACAATATACTTTAATACATATACAAACGATTTTGCTTAAACATAAACTTAATTTAAATATATTATAGTGATTTGAAGAAGCTCGCTAGTCGTAAAGAATGAATTATTCTGTTTATCTTGTTGTCATAATGTTTAAAACATAATACACAAAAACAGTCAACCGTACAATTTATATTCGTATATTAATTATTAATAATCTAAACTATAATAAGACAAAACCGACGAGAAATGCTCCAGTCATTCACTATTTATGCAGTGAATCGTCGACTAAAGTTAATACGAAATTCACAACAGAAAGTGTAATTGCATTTCGCTGTATTAAGAGAAATTTCTCTATATAACTGTAACGGATAGCTTTCTTCGCAAAATGTATAACAATATTATAATATAAATTTAAAATGTATCATTCGTTGTCGTTGCATATAATATTTACAACTTCAAGATTCTTCTAACTCAACTTAATATAACACTACATGCATTGTATAGATTAATTGATATATAATTAAATATTGCGTATGTATACACGAATCTGATGTAAATTAACAAAATATTCGTAGGTTTTCTATTTTTTGTATAATACGATTATTAAAAAAGAAACATAATTTCGGTACGATAAAAATCCAGACGGATATAATAGATCACGTTGTTAATCGTATGCAATCAGCCAAACACAGTATAATTCTCCAAACATAATGTACCAATACACATTTATATTTTTTAAATGATAATCATATTTTTACTGTAAATTGTTCAGTGGATCAATTTTTAAAGATTTTGATATGCCTAATTCAAAATTCGAATGAGTAGTTTTTACAAGTAATTATGCATGTACGATAAATAACAAAGATTTGTAAACAAAGTGTCAAAACGTAATCAAATCTAAAATGTTGAATACAGTTTAACAATAAAAACCAAACCTTTAGTTGAAAAATAAAATATCAAACACGACGTCGATGTATACAAAATGATTCATTAGATATTCACTTTTGCTCCAATAAAAAATGTATTCAAATACTGATATTAGAACTTTTGAAGTATGCTTATTAAAATACTTGTAATGTTAGTATACCACATGGGTCACCAAATGGCGGACCGCGGGCCGCATACGGCCTCCGAACACATTTTATCCGGCCCGCAGACAAATAATAAATAACACATTATTACGACAATATTATATGTGTTATTATTGTGAATTATTATTTTTGTTAAATATTATTGATTTTTAAATAATGTAAATATGTACTTAGAATTTTGATGGGCCGTGAAAAATTTTCAGATTCCTAATTTGGCCCTTTAAAAATATTGATTGGGGACCCCTGTATACCATTTATGATCTTATGGGGATTCAAAATTATATTTTTCCAAATGAGAATCAACATTATTCTGATGCATTTCTTGAACATTTTTTTATTTATAAATCGAAATTTTAACGATTATATTTTACTATTTAACTTAGTGCACCTACTATACAATTATAAGTTAAATTAACAAAATATCATAGGGGACTATGATAATTTTAAAATTATAGTAGATAATGTTAAGTATTCTATTAACATTTTAAAATGTGTATAGATTATCAGAGTAAAATATATAAGTACTTACTATATAAAATATTAAATTTATTTTACAAAATTATTTTTTAGGATTATTATCCTTAATATAAACTCATAAATTATATTTATTAATATATCTTGTAGTAAAGTATGTTAGTATTTATTTGTAAAAATAGCATAACAGAATTATAGGAAACAAAAAATAAGTATTTTAAAATTTTAAAGTAGGTATTATATTTTTAAATTTCAAACAGAACCCGAGTAAATTGATAATTTCAAAATACATAGGAATGGGCATGCATATTGAATTGCTCTATATATTATATGGACGGTTTGTACTTGACACCTGTTATATGCAAATGAAAAGAGAAATAAAAATTACATTTTGAAAACGTTCACGATAATAACGATAAGATTTACCTGGAAGATTTCTATTTATAACAAAAAAATTACACAAATTAACTGTCATTGATACCTACATAATATCTATACATATTACAGCAGTTAAGGGAAATTCAGTCGGTAAATACCTTCTATAGTATAATACCTAACTGAAGTAGTATCGCGAGTCACTGTATATTATAATTCGTAATGCTTGGAGTTATTATTTTATAAATTAAAAAGTCCTTAACTAAGTATATAAACAGTCACTTTTATGTTAATATTACAGCTTTTATACTGCTAACACAACATAATGTCGACATTAATTAAATGACACGTAAATATAATGTAATTAATTATACGAGTATTTTTTTAAATTTAATATTATTTTTAAGTAAAATAATTAATATCAAAATATAAATTATAATCATGATAATACGTTTAAGTATTAAGTAGATACCTTATCAATACTGAAATTCATTCAAATGTCCTGTGTTTTGATTGACGAAAAATGTAAAGAATTTTAATTCGTATTATGTTGGTACATATATTATAAGTGAATTGATTCCATCTTTGTAGAAGACAAATCGTTGTATGATAGTCAAAAGTCAACAGGTTGGATGTCAAAAATAAAACCGAAGCGATTTCGCTTTTTGTTTTCTTACCTTTCTGTTCGATACGTGCAACCAATGACTGTAATCGCATTCATACAGTCTATATGTATATATATATCTAAATGATGAACAAGAGACAAAAGAAAAAACGGTTTGAAAGTTAAATAGTACAAACACGAAAAAAACAAAACGAATACATGATATATACAAATATGACCGTATGAATAGTAGTTAAAACAACAAAATGAAACAGTCAACTTTACCCTCGTAAATATGTAATATTATTATAATACATAATAATATAATATTACCTATGCACAAATATGAATATGTATACGATATACATAATATAATATTTATTGGGTTTTGGGTATATTAAAGTTGTGTATTTAAATACACTTTCATGGGAAACCGTTTTTATATAAGTGTTAGATATATATAAATAATACACATAGGGCAGAAGAACAACATTTGATTTTTTTCTTGCATTAACGTGTTGGCTACGACAAGTAATACGGTTTTTCACACTAATAATTATAATAAGAATATTATACAAAGCGATTCATTTAATGAGTGTATGTAAACTTCAATTTTCTCAAAGAGTATAGAATAAACATTTTTAAATATATTTTATAAAAGCATAATTTGAAATAAAATAAAACGGAATTTGTATAAAATTATTATGTTCTTACTAGGTACTTGTCTCATTATAAATTTGTTTACATATTTTTGTAATTTTCTGAATGTCAGTATTCAATCATTATAATTCTATAATTCTGTTATTATATTTTATTATTATTATAATTAGGTATGTTTCTATGAATTTCAATACCTAGTACCTACACATACAAATCAAATTTCGAACAAAGGCGTTGTTTGTTTAATAAATTTAACGTAACACGCATTATTATTAGATCATAATACGATGGGTCAATAAAAACTAATACGTGGATACGATGTTGGTTAAATAAAGTTTTACGTTTGAGCTCAGTTTTTTCTTTTTAATCGCAGTAAATATATTGCGATGGTTTTCGGTTTTCACGCACATGCAAGCGCCACCTGCAGTTTTTCATTTAACGAAAAAATGTATCAGATGATATGATTTTCACATTTACCGATAAACAGGTTATAACTTACAAGACATGTCCTACACACCTGAGATACTGAAACAATAAATCGGTATGAAAAAATAACATAGTAATGAGATTATTGGCAATAATTACGAATAAAACGGTAATAGATTTATTGGAATACGAAAAGAACGAAATCCTGGTCCTGGACACTGTGTACAATTTCAAAGTTATCTATTGCAAACTTGTTTTAAACTTGATGATTTTAGGACCAATAGTGTATTCTGTTATTATTTAAAATATTGTCACGGTTGTCATAATATATTAATTAATTTTTCTGATTTAGATTTAGATTGTATAGATTAATTTAAACGGTAATACAAAAAAAAAAAAATTATTATAAATAATTTAATGGAATAAAAAAATATTAATTAAGAACTGCGGGAAGCTTCTTCAAGTAGTTCAAGTTATTATGGTTAAATATTTTTTTTAATTATAATAAAAACTGAAATTTGCTAAAGAGCAAAATTTTAATAGAAACGTATATTAAATGTTCAAACCTTAGGTATGAAATTACTATGAATATTAAATATTTTATAGATTTTAAACTACAAAATAATTTGAAAATTTCCACTGTTTAGATAAATGTAATAGAACTAATTTTGGAAGTTACAATGATTTTAAAATATGACAATTACTAATTATTACTAATTAATATCAATCCATCGTTATTTTATATTTTGTAAAATGTTATACAATTATTCCAAGTATAATAATAAATACTATAGTAATCTAATAATAGTTCCAATTTTTCACAAATTTCATATTTTTGTTAAACAATCATTACTTAGGTGTATGTTATTCCCGACAAAGAAACTACTCGTTAGTTTGGACACATTAACATTTCCCAAAAATATCGTACGCTTATCGATTTACGGTAAAAAAAAGAAGTTTGTATTCCTTAAACAATTAAAAAAACAAATGTTATTATTTTAAAACAAGTATATCTTAAGTGTATTAACTCAAAATTTCTGAAAATTGTAATTTTAATAAATTTATCATTAGTATAAAAAAAAAAAAATGGGGCATGCTTGAACACGTCATAATGAACTTTGTATAATACACGAAACGTACATAACCACCCGCGTCCGGCACTGTCAGACCATTAAAAACGCATAAAAAAACGGTAACGTGTTCATGAATCTGTGTGTGTGTATGTGGCGTACACCACATCTGGTACCCCGAGTATGGCGTTGTCGTTTCGTACGCGATCCCAAAACCTCGACGACCATTAAACATAGGCTTATGTTGCGGTGGCGGTTGAGATTACTATAAAATAATAATACTGTACAACCAGTTGTTCACACGATTCACTCGATCCGTAGTACTTACAGCAGTATAGTATTAATATTATAATGATGATTTAGTAATATTGTATATTACATCGCTCCATGTTTCGACCTTAACGAGCTAAAGCCTCCATTTTGACCCACACCGACCAAACGCCACTCGAAAACGACTACTTTCGACGTGCAGTAAGTCTGCGTTATTATTATTATATACGCTATTATATTTTATTAGAACATCGAATCTTCGCTTTTTTCGACTTATTTAATTTTGTTTACCCCCCAGGCGGGTTTTTCAAAATAATGTTTACGTTTTCTTATGAATAATATAGCAAATAGCACTGATATTCATTGAGTTTAATGATTTGGCATCAAACCGTGTTCCCTCGTATTCGACAAGACTCGCGAACGAGAATATTTCCACGAAATATGAGCGGAGTTAATAACAATAACCGACAAAACTAAATCATTTAATATATAATCAAACGTCAGAAACACTACTAAAATTATAATAATAACGATTTGCAATATAAACCAAAATTCAATACTTACCTAAGCAACTCGAAAACTGGTCGACCAGCCAAAAATCGATTAAATACAAAATACACTTTAAAAAAGACTCTTTAAATACGCAGAAAAGTTATTTTTAAGTATATTAAACAGCTTGCAATCAACCATTAATTGTTCAACTTGGATTAAATACCATCAATATTCTATCGAAGCTGTACCTTAAAACCTTATGGTGTTCTCCGGGTCTTTGCAAAAATCGTCACCATTTGGCCACAAAAATTATGAAAACCTACATCGATGTATTAACCTAGGTATGTTATGGGAAGTAATACGAGTGAAAAAAAAACGAGACGACTACTATTTGCGCAGGTGCACGGACAAATTAAAATATAAAAATAAAAATTATTATTATTATTTTTTTGGCATTGAATTATAATATCATATATTTTTTTTTTAAATAACAATTAAAAAAAAAAAAAATTATAAACGAGGTTAGTATGGTGACATTATTATAAAATTCATTGGTTGCTAGGGGCAACTTAGGTATTGCAACGCGAAATCGGTCGGGTAACGTAATTATATTGTGCAACGGTTGCCAAAGGAAACCTACATACTTTAACGTTAAATTTATAGCGTTAATCTAAAAATTACATTAATCTCATTTATGTTATTGTTTGGCGGTAAGTATAACGGTTAGATAAAAAATGTTTTATTCTTTTATTCAGCCTAAAAACACGTAAATATGTTACAAGTTTTAACCACTGGCCAACTCATCCCAGTGGACCAACCGGAGTGTCTCCTGTTTCAAATAATATTTTAGTGCAAACCATACAATACCAACGGTATTATTAAACATATAATATATAATACATATATATATATATATATATATATATCAGTACATCAGTTTTTGTTTCCTCTCTCGACGCTTGACTCGATGGTTGTCTATATATTTTACGAGGAAAACAATTCAAAAATAAACTATTTATCAAAAGTCATAACAGCATGTAAACGATAATATTTTCAAATAATAACTCGTAAAATGCACGTCATGTGACGTTTTTATAAAGAAAAATGTCTTAAAAAATTACTTTTTTTTTTAAATATCTTAAATCATATAATTGAATATTATATTATGGATAATACTTGATATTTGGTGACGATATAATTAAATAATGATAAAGCATTAAAAAAAAAAAACTAAAATAAGCTTTGTTTGTAAAATTCATTAAGTATAATTTTAATTATTATTTTCCTGCATTTGATGAGTACATTTTGTAATTATAGTATTTAGTACATTGAGTTAATAAACAATAATTTTTGTTGGTAAAAAGAAGTAGACTGTAAAATTTACCAAGTTCATTTTTGTATTTATATATAATAATAGCACTCGTTTGATGTGAAACACAATACTGTTTGGTATATATTTTGTTTATACAAATAACGTATATTGTTGTTTTAATTCCAAAGATATACGACGAAAACGATTAAGGAGATAGGTTGGATAACAAAACGTCTGTACGGGTGTTGATTTACTTTTAATTAGGGATTTTTTTTTATTTTTATTCATGATTTATACAAATTCATAAAACGTTTGTACTATACAAAAAAAAAAAAAAAAATACAATACAATACAATAATAATTATAGATAAATTAAATTAAATCAAATTGATTAGGAGGAACTTGTTAGTCTGTTTGAAAATAATACTGACGATATTTGAACAACTTAATATGAGTGGAAATTGTACGTTCGATAAAATATAATCGGCTTAAGTACATAATATAAAAATACAACCTATTCAATTATACACAATTATTCGTTTTCCTTAACATTTTAAATTTCGTAAAAATACATAATATACATTATTTCGAAATGCGACACTAATATGGAAGCCTTTAGTGCAATAATAATAATAATCATCATAAAAGTCAATGCTAAGATGGAACATTTAAAAAAAAAAATAAAACATTTACACATTTTTGTGCTTTGAAAAAAATAAAAATAAATTAAAACAGACTTTAGAAGAAATGGAAAATAAAAGTCCAGAAGTGTATACAAAAATTGAGAATACAGCACATTACGATGCAGTCCTGAAAAAAAAAAAAAAACATATTAATAATTCATTCAATTCATATAGCTTTCTATTTCACCGTGTTTGTTTAAAAACTTTACTAAACTACTCTAGTAAAATATTATGCAATTGAAAATAGTTTTTAAGTTTGTATAGTATAATAATATGTATAGAACAAAAAAAATCTTGATAATTTTTCACACATATAAGGATTTCTTTAGTGTTTATTCAATATGGTAGTCGAGATGTGTATTTAATATTGATTTAAATGAATGATTTAATGATTTAATATTGATTTGCGTTCCTTAGATTTATGTACACAAGACTAAGATAATATAATAAATTATAATATTTAAATTACGATACTATATTCATGTTTTGTGCACCAAGTCAGTACAAACAGATGAATTCGAATTTAGCAAATCTAAATGTATTGAAATATTGTTAATTATAATAATATATTGTGTAGATTATTGTTCGAAATATGAGATTTGCTGATCGTATAGAATAGATGTTTTAAAATTAAAATGCCATTGTGTATATCGTTTTTAATTTTCTCATCGTCGGATGTCATTGTTCTGACAGTCAAAAAACAGTACGAGAACTCATAATAATATTGTTAATTTGAAATGAGTTTATCCATTAGATGGGGCGTTTTAATTTTGTACGTAATTATGATTTGATCCGACAGAGCGAAAAAAATCCAAACGTACTTGAGGGTTTTGTAGTGTTCTTTTTCCACGCTGTTGTCTGGCGGTTCGCGTTCGAATGACAATAATGTGAGCGCTGTAAGTGATAAACAAAAACAAAAATAATAAGAACAAAATTAAAAACAGCAATTGCTATGATTAAAAAAAACGAGCAAGCAAACAAACTAAATTAACCTTTCTCGTTGAGCACTGGCGTGGTGAGGAGGAACAACACGAGATTGGCGTTCTTCTCGTACGGGCAAGCCGCCTGTTTCCACGTAATGAACTCCGTCACCTGCTTGGCCAGTTGCCAAAATTTTTCGAAATTTATGTGGCCGTTGTCAAGCCTGGAAATAAATCGTAATTCGTTTTGAGCATATTATTATTATATAATATCGTATTAGCAATTGAAAAGATGTTTAATCGATATAGGCGTAAATATTGCTAATCGTTTCCTCGGCATGACACTAGAAGATATAAATTTCTACATAATAATTATTATTAAAAATCATGTCATTTAAATAACAACAAAGGTTTTTATTTCGCTTCACTTTCATAACGTGTAATCGAAACAGAATAACTTATAATTAAAACGTTTTAAATACTAAACGAACGATAAAACAACCCTTTATACAACAGAAATCCAATTATCATAGCCAATCTACGGCTAACTTGGATAATTTTTATTTTGTTTTGTGTACTGACTCCAAATCCAATATGTATATAAATGATTTGGTGTACCGTCTACAGAATTACAATGTATTTCTAAAGTGGTCCGCGAAATAATTTAGGTTAACCACACCTACTGTAAAGGATAGGATGGTGCCATAGTACATGCTTTACATATCGAAATGTTGAATTTATTCAGTATAATATATTATTAGAATATAGACGTAATAATTATATAGATTTGAAACGATTGAGCACAGATGGAAAAAAGTATTGCAAAGAATGAGATTTCATTGAAATGCAGTACCAACTAATAGTAAACTATTGTTTAATACATCACAGAAGACTACACCTTTTAAAGTTAAACCCATTAAAGTTAAATTAGTGAAACAACAAATCATTACGCCTAGTAGATTAATTGTATAAAAAAATTGTAGAAGATATTAATATTAATTATACAATAAATTGAAATGTTGTTTTAAATTTGATATGCCTTTAAAATTTAACCAATGACATAAGTTCTGAATATTATTTTTCCCAATATTTACAGTATAAATACTAAAGTTTCCAAAAAACATAAATTATTTATTTTGTTTCTTTAAGGTCATAAAAATAATGAACTAGACTATAGGTAGGTACTAATTTTTTTATTGGGTATTTTGATTGGTATTAATTATATTGAAATCTCTCTCTCTCTATGTATATATATATATATATATACACAAAAGAAAGAAACCCAATAAACCGACAAATATATAATCTTGGTTATATATCATAATAATTGCATATTATTAATATAATTATATAAATTAAATATTTTTAATTTAATTCTAAGAAAAAAAAACTTAAAAAATCCGATATAAAATGCGCTAAAAATACACATGAATAACTTTCTATAATTTAACGGATATAAAAAAAAAAGATAAATTCGACAATAATTGTTTAACTATACTGGTATATATTCTAATCATAAAAATATCAGAGGTTCAAAACTGTTATAAAAAATAAAATAATCTTGGATAAAAAATTGTCAAAGATGAAAAACAAATACAAAATAAACGTTTCATCGTTGAATTTATTGGTATATTTAATTCAAACTTTGTACTGAGAAAGCTACGTATGTTTTTCAACAGGCTAAAGACAAATTATTTCTTACAAATTCTTAGCTCTACGTATTATAATTACCTATTACGGCATCCTTCGTTCAGGAAGTAAATGTCTTTGACAAGCAACGAAAAGAACGGTATGACAACCCTCTGCCGCTGATCAGTGGCGCCGGCGCTCCTCCACAGAGCCGCTTTGAGCGTCGATCGGTAGCTACTGAAATTGGAAGACGGGTCCATGTACTGTTCCAGTATAGTAAATTTAGCGGACTGTTGCACCTTGTGCCACTAAATGCGATAAAACGAAAATAATTTATACAATTGTACTACAATTTAAAGGGCGGCGAGCTCGTGTTATCACACGGCTAATAATGTAATATCAATTATTTGTATTACCGTCTTTTTGAGCCTGCTTATTGGCGACATGTTTAGCCCTGCAATGATGGCCATAAGTGAATTAAAGTTTCCCACGTTAAAACACTCCCGGGCTGTTTCAATCCAGAACTCGATGGTTTTTACACGTTGCTTTTTTTTCGAATGCTGAAACACAAGAACGATGACGCAAATATGTCAATAAGAATAATAACAATATATGACATTAAAATAAAAAAAATATTAAATAACCGAATTATTAGGATATAGAAAATAAGGTAAGCTATAGAATTATTATAAAGCTTACCTTGCATATTTCAGATGCTACTAAGTAGCTGAGCCGGTTGAACCAGTGGACATACGACTCGAGATTTTTTGTCTTTTTCATGTCTTTGAAAGAAGAATCAATGTGCGGACTGTCCTTAGCGAACGCCTGCACAAATTCTTCAGGCCCAATGAACGAAAGCCTTTCAAGCTCGACGAGAGTGAGCTGTTGGCCAAGCAACGACGCGCTGGAACACACCTCCATCGTGTCTGTCTGTAATCACATTTCAAAAATGAAACATTATAGTTAAAAAATAAAATAATAATAAAAACTGAAACAACAGTTAGCGCAGGTCGACTAGTGTTAAAAGTGTTTTTAAAAGTTTTAGGGTTGGAAATACGATAAAAGGGTATTCGAATGATACAAAATTAGTATTTTTGAAAACAGCGAGTAGACCGTTTAGACAAAGATTGTTTGACTGTATTATTTGCACGCACAGCATAGCGTATTTTTATATTATATTATTATTATTATTACCATAATTTAGTTCTATATTTTCAAGTCTGATATGCCCCAAAATCGATATTATTATATAGATATGAGTTAGATGTCGGGGTCGTTAATTTTTCATTGCAGCGTCTGCGCGTGACATGTGAATTCCGACAGTGTGATGATCACCTGCAATTGTATATAGCGAATTTTCGGGCGCTTATATAAAAAGCGGTTTTCGCACTGGCCGCGCTGGCAATCAATGATCGGCTGCGAATCGATCAGACAAGAGCAGACAGAGAGAAAAAGAGAGAGGAAGATGGAGCGAGTCGAATTTAAAGAAAGATGTGTATATGAATATATTATATATATATATATATATATATATATATATATATATAGAAAGAGAGAGAGAGAGAAGAAGAGTTTTTAGTTCACGGGCGACATCCCATAATACATCACCGTCAAACTTTTGTGCGTATAGCGAAACACGCATCACACACTATTATAGATGAACACGTTCAACGTGCATATACGCGAGTTTACGACCGCGGACGAAAATAAAACGAAAAAAAAAAAAAATGAATAATGCCCAATCGGTCGTCGAGTACGCTATTTATATTGCGTTTTTCTTTTACTATTTTTTTCTCGCCTTCCGCGTCGAGATTTATATTTCCGACGATATTATTTCTGTCCTCTTCCTACTCGTCTCTCCCTCACAAACGTCGCCGATCACGAGTGCGATTTTTTATTTGCTAACTTTTTTTTCACCGGTCCAGACCAAACTCACAAATTGAACTAAACGCGAAATCCATATTTAAAACCACGATAAGCATAAAGACGCACCACTGAAGCGTCTACCGTCTATATAGGAAACCCGAAGGTCATCACTATGTAGTAGTTAAAATTGAATATACGCATCCACGTAGTAAATGCAAAACTAATTTATCGCGATAAATAATAATTATATTACCTAATTATACAAGGAAATAATTTAAAATCGATATGAGGAATATTTCTTGTCGATCGGACTGTGCACAAATGCACTGAAAACGATATCGATGTTATATTACCTATATAGATAAATTTGAAAGAGATATCGAAAAATAGTGGAATATACTGAATACAGGTTCATTTTGATTGGGAATAATCGCGTAAACGCGCACGGATACCGGTCCGTCGGGAATCACGTGTATGATATCCTTATCGTATACACGTGAAAAATATTTTTTTGCATCGCAAAGAAACGGTTCTAGAAAAAATTTGATACGTATTATTGTAATGTACACAAAGATAATAATATAGTCATACAAGAAACGTCAGCGATAAATAATATTCTAAATTGTCACGGGAGACGTTATGAATACAGTTGGTGTACTTAAAAGTTCAAGGAAATGTTATATGTTTTCTCATTTCAGAGCTCCTAAAGTAATGTATAATATATAATGTACGGATAATTTAACGTTTGATATAAAAGGTCATGTAGGTATACATTTCCCCGGGGCACAGGCCAATATCAGAAAAAAATATAAAATTATGCATGTGAACTGCTATGCGCGGTCACCAGAATTCACTGGATAAAAATGACACGCGTCAGTTATTATTCATATACTTCGTTACGGATACATTCATAATAATATGCATTGTATAATGTATATATATTATAATAAGTGTGTTCATTAAAAACCTATAAAAAAAAAAACCGCGTCATTTATAATAATATGTTCAACTATTTATGATATTGTCGGAATAACTAGAATCACGAAATATTGCAAACATATTGCAATTCGTGGAGACAAGTTGACGAGGCGTTCCATTTTCAAGAAAAAAATATATTATTTACGCCATTGAACTCACGCGTAAACATTTATTTTTAGCAATATACGTAGACATTTATTAGAACTAATGTGATTATACGGTACTTTCATAAGAGGTTATAATAATAATTATTTTTTATTAAGCGATAATCGAATAGTAAAACTACGATAACACGGCACCTTGGATAGGCAATTCAGCTACATATCTCATTTTTTCGATACAAAGCGAATGACTGATCACTAGACTACATAATATTTTATGTCGTGTATACGCTATAGACTCGGCTGATATTTGAAATTCTACCACCAAACTTCCACTCAAAGCCCTTAGCAGTTCAAGTTTGTTAACAATCCACCAACGTGACTTCTAACGTCATTCAATCATCGTCAAAAACTATGTACACTCAAATCAAAGTTTGCACTACTTTAGTATTTTATATATTATAAATAAAAATGATGTCGGATTGTATAATGCATTAATCGAGAAAAATAAGAAAGATATCGAATAAAAAAAAGGGTAATAAGCAGTAATTTACAATGACATTGTTTAAAGATAAAGAGTATAATTCGTTATTCATTTAAAACATATTCTTGGTTATTCGTTAATACGTATTTTTTTTTGTACATAATATTATCGTAAATATTCAACAAAAATAAAATGTTTTGTGAAAATAAACTAACAATTATTTAATTTAACTTAAAAATCATCAATAGAATATAGCACGTGTTTTGTTTGAGACGTTAATAAGTTTTTGTGTTTTGTGAACTTTCAATTGAAAATATTGGATAGTTTCATAACACCAATCATATAACTTCTGTGAACAGATTCATCAGTCTTAAGAACGTTTTCCTCTACTCGTGTAGTTCAAAAAAATAAAAACAAAGTAATGTTGAATGTAAATGTTCTACGAAGTGAGAGATCAAACGAATATAATTTTCCTATACGTAAAATAAGTTAATATACGTATTTTGATAATCAATTCACTTTTAAAATATTAAATTATAAAATATTTTATACGTTATTATTATTAGAACAGAAAACTATCAAATATATAATTATATTTATTTATTTACCAGTCTGCTTAAAGTATACATTAAATATTTTGAAAAACATACACAAATACATCTGATAATGGTTCTTTACAATTTTAATTATATTTTATATGTTAAGAAACATTTTTTATGCATCTTTAATAAACTTTAGATAGAAAAATTATAAAATTGAAAAATAAATTATATTGATTATTTAAAGTATGTGTACTTTTTTTTTTTTAAATGGTAAATTTTACAAAATAATTTTAAGCTTAGTAGATACAAAAATCAACATAAATGTTAATTGAAAAAAACCTTTAAATTAGCCTTTAAATTTCAATATTATTTGATAAATATAACATGAAAACAAAATTGGTTTAATACAGGAAAGTAAGTTAAAACTTGCATTAAATTATAAAATTTATTAAACTAAGAAACATTTTCCTGGGACTACGTATAGGTAGTAAACTTTTTACGTCAGATATAAGAATATAAAAATAATAATTTAAATACTGAAAATCACAAAATTAAATAAAAATAAAAACTAAGATTGGTTAAAATTGCTATGAGCGAAGGCGCCTTTTTTGTATCAACATTATATCATATAGTATCAAAGAAATATAATACTTTTCCAGGAACTTATTTTATTATTTACGTACGTGTATATTTGGGATAGGTATACTTAAAAATATCTTCATTATTATGGGTAGTAGTACGTTTACTATCTATCTGAACAGAAAAATATACAATCCGTTTTTAAGACGTGTTTAGATTATAATTAATAGAAAATTGTTAAAATCCAAGAAACTGTGTACATCACTACTTGGTATATAATGTGTATTTGTTTTTATCGTTGTACTAAATATCCTTAAAAGTAATTAGGAAGTTAAAAATTTTAGATCCGAGGTTTAGAAGTTTAATCGGATATAAATAATTCTACCTTTCGAACAATATACTAAATAACCAGCTTGTAATATTCAAAATATTAAATTAATAAATAAACTATGTGAATAATTTTTTTTAATGCAGTATTATATTATTTGGGAAATTGATTGGAAATATATTTTTTCAGAACTATGTCTTGGTGCGTCCCAAATAAAAATCTAATAGTATATCAATAGTATTATGTATAGTGGCGAACGGCCGTCAAGATAACTCACGATTAATCGACTTGTACGTAACTATTTTTGGCACCTATTTTGGGCGAGTAAAATAAAAACAAAAAACAATTTATATATATAGTGTTATAATGCTATAAAATATCTACCGAAAACTAAAAATACAAAAACTACAACTAACATCGTATACAATACAAAGTCTAATGTTTAAATATAAATAATCTAACTGTTGTATAATCTGTTATGTAAATATGATTACTTATTATTTATTTGGTTGTAGTAGTATCGCCTTGCCATAATAACGACTCTGTGATGTTATATGGCCAAATAAAAAAATGTAAATTTGATCAGTCTTAAATTTTAAATATTAAAGTCGACGAATATGTTTTGTTAAATCGGGTCATTCAAATGGTGCGTGTATTATTCGAATTGAAAAAACTAGATACTATATATAATTAGTATATATATATGAATTCGTGTGTCAATATTTATCAAAAACTATTGTTTATTATTGTGTAGATATTAAATTAAATTAAAAAAACAAATATTAATTATTTTCAAGTGCTTAGATTTTTTGTTGGGTACAGAATTCCTCAACATCTTGAACAAGTATTTTTCGTCAGATAAATACGTCAGATATTCGATTTCTCCCGGTTCGGTAATATAACAATACCTATATATTGTGACTTACCGCTATTTTTTATGATATCATACTGCAGACAGCGGCGCATCCGAGTGATAGTTTTTCCGAATAAATTGTAAACCGTATACCAAGAACGCTCATTGAACTCTTGAGTGCTTATTTCTAATTATGTTATTCGAGTAATTATTAATGCTCCGACTTCGCAATTATTCTTGTCATACAAAATTGTGTAAATAGATCGTATACAAATCAATTGTATAGTATCTATCAGCTGCAGTCCCATATTTAAATTCTTATAAATTATAATAAATGTATTATATTGATCGAATATTTGATTTCGACTGGTGTACGTCGATGTTTTCGTAGAAATTTTATAAACATATTAAAATATAAAATTCAAATGCGTTTATTTCGCAAACGTGTATTGGTACTATGTTAAAGAGATATTTAGTATACGTCTCCTTTAATAGCACGAAGAAATTTTTATATTCTTCTAAATCATGCACATCAAGAAAATATATCGCCGTCGAAATTATATTGCGTATACGCTATTATTATACGCAAATACAAAGGTGGTGTAGGTGATGTCAGCGACTGTTGTGGTGTCGGTGTAGACTTAGACAATATTATTATACTGTTGTTATAATAGCGGTTCGTGGGCCATTAATTTAAAACACCATTGAACAGATGCCGCGTTCGAGCGGCGAAGGTTGTAAAAATATATTAGTCTAATAATTTTCAATGAAACTTAAAAACAAAAGCTATTCCGAAAAATGCAAACAGATAATATATAAATTATGTGTGTGTGTTAGTGTTTGTAAGACTAACGCGTTTATTTCGACTTGACATGCGAACCACAGTTTTACGGTGGTTTTCTATACACACACATATATATATATATATATATATATATATATATGTGTGTATATGAGTGTGTGCGTGTGTATTTGCGGAGGATGGAAAAAAATTAAAAACTTTTACACTGTAGTGTCTGCGGTGGGCGGAGGATTTGCCACCACTTTATTGTCTGTCACTATATTATTCCGGTGCTGTAGACTAAATATTGAAATTGCAGTTTAACTACTTCTTCGAATCCTCTTCCTGTTATACTTCTTTCAACTCATCCTCGAATCGTCGTCTCAGTTTATGCCAACTTTCGCGGTATATAATATCTCTTAAAATTTTTCATGATTTCTTTTACTTTAGAGATCGCTTGCAGTTATTTTCATTAATTTTTAAATATTTATCACCAATATTATATCATAGAACTACGGCGTGGTGATTATTTTAAACTGAGTGGGTCGGCATCTCGAATAATATATTTTTGTATATCATATAATATTATACAAGTTGTTGTTTTTAAGTTTTAAAAACTATGAAGATATTTTCCTGAATATGAAATTTAAAAAATGGCTCGACGTTTAAAAATGCAAAACCATAAGTACGATATTTTGTTACAGCGGAAGAAAGGTAAGTTATAGGTTTTTATTATAAGCCGTAATTATAATAATATGATATAATCTATTCATTCTTCATGCACAGGTAGGAAATAGAATCTTACCGGTTATTCGCGAGTTTAAAAATCACACTAAATGTCATACACACATATAATATATTTATATACTTATCTGATGATTATGCTAATAATAATATTATAATTATTCGGTACCTATACTACGTGACGGTTCCGCTCACGTTATTGTTTGCTTTCCGTCGTTTTTCATCCCTTTTTGGGTCGCAACCGCACGACCGCTACAGCGATAACATCATCACATAAATATATTATACAATACAATAACAATAATCGCGTGTCCTGCACGTACCACATCTCTACAACCGTCGCCTACGGACTATTTATCATATAGTTTTCATAATTTATACACCCTACACAAAATGTAATAATTTATAGAATAATAGACTCTGAAATATAATAATAATTATCGAAGCTCGCGCCCAAAACTGTCGGTCTACAGAATGATTATGAAAAAAAAAAAGAAAAGAAAAAACGATGAGAATAATATAACAATTATTTTATGTCTATCTCTCTCTCGACGGACCGCTATACCGAACGGGCGTTAATAATAATAATGCGTGTAAACCCTCCTTTTTACAGGCAAGTTTCCGGTTCATTAATATCGCGGGCGTAGCGCACGTCAGTACTTATATATATTAAACACAGGCGCGTGCACTACCTGCCCACCTATCGATCCAGAGATAAGTCTCGCTGTCGTTACTTATATTTTAATGATAATTAAACACAAACACACGGGTTTTTTTTTTATTAAATTTTTTCTTTTTTTGTAACGCAATTTTGCGCTTTGGCACTTTATCGCAATTCTCCGTTTGAGTTATTAATTGCGTTTTTCAGTAGACCTTTACTGCGATGGTGTGCGTTTAGCGATTTTACGACACAGCTAAGTTATTGGTAATAACACGTCAACACAATACGATACGATACGTGAATATACGAATACGATATTATACAATTACATCATATGATACACTACTGTCGATATTTGTATTATTAAAATCTTCATATAATGAATCACAATAAACGGTGAAAAGTCCAATATTTTTATTTAGTTTATTAATTACTTCAAATCACTAAATGTTTTTTAAAAAGTTCTTAATTTTCGATAAATATTAATAAACAAAAAAAAATATATTTTCTGTATTAGTTATCTGAATTATTACCAATGTTGTTAAGTACAGCAACCATGTTTTATTGTATACAATTATAATTTTTTTTGAACTAATTGGCATCAAGTGATATTTTTAAGAATTTTTAATTTTCGTTGGGAAAACGAAAGCACTTACTGGTAATGTTATTAGCGATCATATTATTATTCTGGTATATAATAGCAAAAAACATTGTATCTGCAAAATTCATGTTTAGTTTAATAAAAATTATAGGAATTTTTAATCTTTGTGTATCATTAGTTTTGGTTTTTTATTAATGTAAAATGTTCAAAGTAGTATTTTTATACGTGATTACTTTAAAAAAAAAAAAAAAATGCAGTTATAAAATTGTAATTTTTTCCTGGATTGTAATTAAATTATTTAATCATATTATCAGAATCCATGGTGAATATTAGATTAATTTCAATGAGATTAGTTTACAGCTAAATACATTATAATACTAATGAATAATTATAATGAAAATATTACATAAATTATGATATAAAAAATATCAAAATAAAATATTATAGCTGTAAGATATAAAAGGATGTATAGTTATAGGAGGGTTATTATTAAAGTTATAGTTTTATTTAACAAGTTGTACAATGTACATATAATTTTAATAGTTAACTACCAAATAAATAGTCCCATATTCAGGATGAAGCAGATGGTTGTTAAAATATGTACTTATTGTTGTTTTTAGTGTTTCTAATATCGGATCTGTATTTTTACGTTATTGTAATTATGATTTTTTTATATTTTATTTGTTATTATCGTCGGTAACAAATTATTTTAATTAGTAATTAACTAAGTGTTTGTAAATAGGCTTTTACTCATTTATTATACCTATAAATGAATACACATATTACCATTGTTTCTCTCGAAAACCTGCAGTTTCCGTAAACCTACTTTGCTACCAATGTAATGTATGTGATACTATTACTGATTTGTTTTCGATTAAGAAACCACTCACTCTAACGTGTTGTAACTTTATTTTTATTTTTACACTAGGAACTTTTGAAAGCTGCAAGGTGTCAAATAACTATGAAGATTTTTCGCGTAAAATAATGAAGAAGTTTAAAACTCGTTTCAGAGGCTCAACAGATTTGAAAATGAATTTTTGATTACAAAAATATGTATATTTCGTGACGGACATTGTTTTTTCTCTCGAAAAGCATAGTAATAATTTAAACTTCTTTAACTATATTATGCAAAAACATAAAATATTATAAAATAATCAAACCACATTCTTAAATATTTTTATTGTTATCCATTTATGCTAATTTATATGCTATAGTAACATGATAATTTAAAAATATTCGTAATATATGATACGACGATGTGTTTCATTGTTGTCATCAGCATATAAATATTAAAATATTAATGAATTAATGTGTGTTGAAAAACAATGACAATAAAAAAAAAAGGAACCCATTCACTTGTTACCTACAGAAAATCTTCAATGTACAAAAATGGAAATATATAAAACGTAATATAATACAAAACCGTCTTGACTAACTTCATGGAAATTAATCGATAAAAACCTAAGAGACAATTACTGTTTAAATACTTAAGACGAGTCCCGTGATTATTAAAATATATACTGTGGACAATTTAAATGACTATCGAACGAGATTGTAACAGACAATAAAGAGTGAACTCACTTGGGAGTTGTGACCGTTAGGCGAGCGGTCGGATAGTCAGTGAGCCAACAAGTCCCGCTGGTGAACATATACTGTGTTATTGTTTTATTAAATTATAAAATATAGCTATACGATGCAATGTTTATGCGTACAAGTTGTGTTTATAAAGATCCTACGGTAGGCACATAAAAACGATCTGCGGTAAAAAGAAATATTGATTACATATATTTGGGTTAAAAATGTAATATTCTTAAGTTATTATGTAAAAATAAATACGAAATAATTGTTAAATAACACGTTTTCGTCATTTAACTTTATAAATAGTAACTAAGGTCAGTTGTGCATATAACTATGTCAAAGATACAGATAAAAAAACATTGAAATTTGTTCAAATACAGAATGTTCAATATTTTATTTATTTTTATATACTTAATGAAGAAAGTCACACGCACGTTATATACATTATATCCGATACGCTGTTATATTAAATATTACTTTATATAATTATTTTAAAAATTGTATCATTATAATACAAATAATAAACTACTCTACACTTCTACACATCAAATTTTATCATATATAATCTATGGACCAAATGGTTTAACCAATATAATTTTTATATAATTATTTTTACATTTTATAATTTTTGGCCAATTGTAATAAAACTAGTTACATAGATGCATAGAAGGACATTATGATTGATTTCATATTACATCGGTAGATTTGTCTCTATAAATTATTAACTAACATTTTTTACAGAATTCGTCCATTTGTTTAGTCATTATTTTATTAAATTCCGAGCGAAAAGTTTTATGAAATTAAATACAATTCGTTATTCCTGGATAGAAGTACAAACATTAATTATCTTGATGGAATATGATAAATGTGTACATAATATTATGCTTAATATTGAATAAATGCAAATAAGTTTTTAATTCCTAGAAACTATATAGGAATACGGAGAAGACATTTATCTTTACATAGTCAATATAATTTATCTTCAAAAAAAAAAAAATACACAACATTATTTCATAAAAATATAAGTAGCCTCATTCTAGCTAGATCAACAGCTCTAAATAAAAATAAATTAAAAACAAAGTATCACATCAGCAGTATCTGTCACTGTATTTTCTGCTCCACAAGTAAATATAATATAAATATATATCGTATCTGAAAACACGAGTTGCGCAAGATACTTTGAAGTACAACGCACGAAGCATAATTAATATTATCATCAATCGTTAAGAGTCATTAATTATATTCTCACGCGTGATTGTGACAAACCTATTAAGTTTCGGATAATCGTTGTGTAATTACACAAACCATAATATGCGCGTTTATGCCGATGGTATAAATTATGGAAAGTTAAACTTGAATTCCACGAAATTGAATGTCGCTTAAAACGCTATCATAATAACGGTACACGCATACATTAAATAATAATAATAATAATAAAGTACTTACTACTTTCATAAATCGATCATTATTATAATTGATCATCAGTTTTATACTCTCGAAAACCAAAATATAGACAAGTTGATCATTTTGATTATCTAATTTAAGTAGTTGCGTTAATGTAACAACTAAGCTAAAATATAAGTTAATTCCCAAAATTTCACACATTTCTATCTATGATACCTAGAAAGTAATTAGTTAACAAAATTAATAACTTAAATTAAAAATTAGATTTTTTTAGTTAACAAATAAATTTAGAAACATACTTGTCCAAAATCGTCTAACTAATTAATACCCAGCTTTGCGAAAATTACGGTTTATACAAGTTTAAACCATTAACATTGTAAGACCTTTACTATACAGTTAAAATATATATGACGCTTGTATGGTATTATATTTCAATTGGACAACAGAGAGCGGAAAATATTTAATTTAAGCTTGCAGTTGTAGGTCATTCGGGTACATATTAAACCGTGGAGAAAACGTATAAAGAAAATATAGTTTGAAAAATTCAAGAAATTCGAAGAAAAAATACTAATAAAAAATCTCGAAACTGCGTATCATATATATGAACCTACGAAGCAGGTATATAAATCCACTGTACGTATTAGATTTGGATTATACTTGTGAACTCTTGCCAAGTTATGTGTATTATAGCGCGATTTATATTTCCGATCACTGACGCAGCGAAAATACTCAGGGTACGTCCTTATTATACCAACTCGATATAAAATTATATACTATATACAGAGTGTAATCTACAAAGCATGCTTGCCCCCTACCATGTTTCCCTTCTTATCGTGAAATCATTCAAATTTTGATTTTTGAAAATGTTTTCATTGAGAACCGTACTATAAAATATTTAGAATTTTGACATAATTTAATATTCTTATGATGATATAATTTTTCACGAAAAAGAACCATTCTATTAATTTGTAAATTATGTAGAAAATAATCGTTAGAATTTAAATTTCCGAATTTCCGATTAACAATTTACATAAAAAAATAGGTAGTTCTCACTTGAAAAAAGAAATTTGTATTGCCTAAATATTATAAGCACGTTTAAGGTCTAAGGATATAAAAATGTTATGATATAAAGAGTAATCAATAATCAGAAATTGAATAAATGCATTATTAAACAACAAAAGCGGGGTAATGAGTATGTAAACCATCTCGTTTAAAACGTTAATTTATTTAAAATTTTATTTCAGAGGAGTAATATTACAATATGCATGGTTGGTTGAAATTACACAAAACTTAATTTGATCGGATTTATTAATTTTTTTCGATTGTATGAAAACGATTAGTTTATACTTATTTGTTGTTGATGTTTACAGATAGCTTTAAATTTGACCGAATGCAATCAAATACATGCACTGATGCATTTATCGTGATTCGTGGAATCATAGATATCCAAAACTAATGTGTACTGGTCTACATATATAAATATTTAAACGATGCAATTAAACACCATACAACGATCGATGTGGAATAACACAATAACATTCAAAAGCGTTGTTGAAAATAAATCCATGTTATCATTAAAGTGATGTGTAAATATCATAAATATCTGATACTATATTAAATTATAAACGTCAATAGTAGTTACGTGATATTATATAGTCTGAAATGTGCATATTTTATAGTTGTATTAAAACGCACAATATGGACATTAAAAGAGCTGATCGCTTTTAATTGATGGTATTCACATTCCAATGGGGATATAATCATAAATTATATTTAATAATAATGACTAAAAGAATTTTTTTTTTAATTTTTACATTTTGATCTAAAAGTGGTATTTCGAGTAAAAGTATAATGTGTAGATAACTGATAGACATATATAATAGTATAACAATATAGTATTGTTAATTATTATATATTAAACACTAGGTAATGTGAAAAAAAAATTTAAACGAAGGTAAAAACTTAAATCAGAGTTAAAATCTGTTATTATTTTATATTAAAAATCTAAATATAATATTATTATATTATAATAAATAAGTTAATAAAACTAAAAATCTTGTAAATATATATATAAACATGCTTTTCGAGAACGCATAAAATATCTAGTTTAAACAGTATAAGAGTTAAAAATAGATCATATTTTCGGGTATAAAATGTGCGCATACAGGCATGCATACATAATGACGTGTGTGCGTGAGCCACGAGACATTATACACAACCAACCCTGGATTTAACAGCGAACATCATTCAGATTGTAGGTAATTATAAACGCGCGTGACATGTATACGGATAAATATCACAACGCGATCGGTTTGAGGATCTATAAGTACCGCAAGGTAAACGAGAAGTGTAATTTGCAGCGACTCGGGAGTGATATAAACATGTAGATATATATCTAGTGATTCTAGCGTAACACACACGTAAGCATGCGGCAAACGATAATATATTAATACAAATAAGCATCGTATCGTTTGTAATATTATAATAAACGCATATTAACCTACAACACTCGGCGTTCGCTATTTCACGCTGGGTGCCAGAGGGTCGAGTGCTTATAGGTAACACCTCGTGGTGAACACTATAACGAAACGCATAAATACTTAGTACAAAGCATGCGACGTTTACTGCCGTGCGTATACGGAACCTATTGACTCTCTTAACTACCAATTTTAACTTTAGTGGTGATTACAGTGGACATAACTGGCGAGGTTATAATAGTGTATAGAGCAGTGGTAGTTAGCAGAAAAACTTTATATGGAAGACAATACACAAAATTTATCAGTAAAATCATTTTTTTTCGCACGCGAATTCGGCTAGTGGATTTGTTGGAAATGTATCCAAGTCAAAGTTACGGACCAAGTGCACGATACTGCTGGGCTTTAATTTTAAACCGAATTATTATTTATTATGAATAAATTAAATCAAATGTATAGGAAGCCAACACAGAGATAGAGAGAAAGAAAAAGAAACCAAAGAAATTACGAACACTTAGTGCCCTTCGAGTATGGATGGTAATTGATAATATACCATATCAATCATCGAGACAATATAAACATTTATATAGTAATGGTCGAGCGTTAAAAAAAAATAAAAACATCAATTCGATTTAATTATTATTAATACGCCTTGCGAACTTACAAGAGTAGAATCTAGAGTAGTGGATGCTACACTTTTTTTGTATACAATTATACATGACTTATTTGTGAAAAAATATATTGATGAGCAACACTCACCGGTGACAGGGCATCAGCGGATCCAACTGTGGTATCAGTGCCAGTCTGCTGCAGGAAAGTCTCGTACTTGTCGAGAGCTGTGAGCCGGTGCAACAGCGTCTGCAACATCGCAGAAACCTGGTGCCGGACAGCTGGTTCGACGGACACGCATTGATGTGTGATCTCTCGGACGTGCGCCATGACCCGTTCATCACGGAAGTCGTACGGAAACTTGTCCGTCCACTCGGCCAACAGTTGCACCAACCGGGGCACGAATCGCGACAACTGATCCTGTAGGAGAGGAAAAAAACTTAATTAAACAGTGTTATACAACTATTATTTATTCAAAGATTAATTTTAATAAATTTGGTCTAATTAATTGATTTAAATCAAATGTCCGAAGTGTGAGTATGGTCACAGATTTGTATTTTTTAAATTTAATATATATTTACTGTCAGCTGTTCGATTTGATAATTACGTATATCATATTATGTTTTGAACACACTTTATGTGTATATGTACTTATTCATTAAGAGTTTTTATTCAATATTTAAACTAAAATGATTATTACATATTAAGGTGAGAAGATATTTACGGATATGGAAACATCTCTCTCTTTCTTTTCCACTTTAGAAATATATATACTTTTTACGGTTATTAACAAATTGCAAAAAAATGCTCTTAGTGAAATATTGTATACATATACGCAATGAAACGACGCAGCGATGACTCGTCTGGAATCTCGGTCTATTGCATAAAGCATTCTAAAAGATTTCATTGCTCCCGCTAAAGAGAAGACATTATTTAAGCACACAATATAGCGTGGTATTTAAATTACTCGAGTGCGAGCTTCGTATTATATCATAGTATTGTACATAGAAACGTGACAACAATGCTCTTATATTTGAACGGTAAAAATAAAATGATAATCCTTATTCCTAAATATTATTATAAGTACGGACAATGCATACAATTTTATAATTAGTGAATATTTCAAAAATACGCTAATGCCAGTCTGTATAGCTCGACAACATATATTGCACGTTCGTTTTGTACTAAATCGACAAAATCTTACACGCTTGACAACAGGCAATATATAATATAAAAGTTAATGATATATCTATCAACGGATTCGCTAAGTTACTGTAGAAACATATCGTATAAAACTATTAATATTGATATTTCCGTCAATTTAAAAAAAATACGAAAAATAAAATATCAATAGTATTTTAAACGGATTGATACAAGCTGAAGTAGAAAAGAAATTAAATTAATTTACTTTTTTGTTTATATGGCATCACAGTAATATTCTCTAGCACACGGTTCTTGAATCGGTAAGTATAATAAAATAAATACCATGTGAATATATTTATTTATTTGTAATTATAAATAAATCATGAACGCAAAACCAAAAACTATATTGAATTGTGATTCATTGGAGTAGAAACTTCATTTTGCACGTATTGTGGAACCATTGTATATTAATTTATGTCATAATTTTAAACTGACACGCGCGAATAAGCGAAATTATCAAATAATAACGATTCAATATTTGTATGGTATATTATTATTAATAATTCGTGTCATTGTAGTGTTCGTAATACATAGAAAATGCGTTTCGTTCGAAATTGAAAATTTTTATGTTATTCTTATTTTACGTTGAACAACTGTTTAATATCGCGACATTATTTACCTCAACAGATTAGAGAACATAATAAATGTATTAATATGCATTCGAGTAAGACATTCGTGTTTTTAAAACAGGTCAAGAAATCTTACAATGAGAAAGGTATTATTATTATTATTATTTTAAATAATAATTTAATGGAAAATTGCAACCAACCACCTATACCTGAATTGCATATTCAGGACAACGTGTTTAGGCGATTTTACTTATTTTAATGTTATTTAACTAAAAAACATCAAAATTATACATTAGACAATAATCTATTATTACGAGATAACGAATGGGCTACATAAAAAATAAATATTAATCAAGAAATAATAATTAAGCAAAGACTTAAGTTTATAAATATAATAAATTCCATAAATTTAAAATTCACAAATTTCAATAACTATTTGAACATAGAATTTTTTAACATACCAAATGATTTAGATGATATTTGTATTGAATTAAAATTAAAATTATGCTATAAAAAAATAGTTAATACAATTAAGCATACAATGCACGATTAAAAATTAAATTATTAAATCATATCTAAGATTTCAGCTATTCTATTTTATTAATTATAAACTATTATTATTATAGTATTTAATCCCGCATTATATTATCATAAAAATAGTTTAATGATTTGATGAATGTCTGTGACATGTTAACGTTTATGAATTTAAAACTATAGACAGCATTAATCCATATACACTTCATAATCATAGAGTTTATACACCTGTCGAAACAACAAATATAACTAACATACAGATTCACTTAGAATATTTGAGTATGTATATATTGCACGATACATACTAATTAAATATTTATAATTATTATACGTACCTTGTGGAGAGGGTTTAGAGCGGCCGATACTTGATCACCGAGCCTTTGCTGTGCATGACACACAGCCACGACTTTAGCGAGCAGTTCGTGAGGTTTCACGAATAGCCGGGAGCTGAGAATGAACGCGAATAGATAAGCTTGGTCCGGGTAATAATCTGTGGTGGGAACCAAGTGCTGAATAAGACTGGATAACGGGCCGGATAACAGAATGCCGTCTCTGTAGACCAGAGTCTGAAAAATATAAAAACAAAAACAAAATCAGTAATAGAGTTTGATCAATATTATTACTATATGCGTATAACGAGGTATTGTATCGTGGGATAAATTACCAACTTATACACTCCCGTTTTTTCTCTTCAATAATGAATTTATTCAAATCCTGATTTAGGAACTTTTAATAGTGTACTTTGGGACTATATTTGTAAGCATCACAATTTTTTAAACCGTTTTAATAGTGCCCTGTAGCGAAACAAGATTTTTTTTTTTAATGAGAAAAATATTTTTTGAAAATGTTGAAGAAGCCTAAATCGAAATTTGCCCGTCTTGTTTCCGAGTTTTTAAAATTAAATTGTAAATATATATACCAAATATAATAACCCTTGGAAATGGATTTAATGTAAAAATATGTTTAATTTTGGATCTAATACTTAAAATACTTTAAATATACTTTAATTTTTATTATCTAATTATCCTTATTACAGAAAGTTAATAACTCAAAACTACTTGTTTGAATTTTTATGTGGATACAATAAAAATCAACTGACTAATGTTTCACAGTATTAAAAGCGTTTTTTCGTTTCAATAATAAATATGGAACACTACAGGACACTCTTTAAATTGTTTAAAGAACTCTAATGATTTTAATAATTTTTTTTTTTTTTAGTTCACTTAAAATGCATACAAAATTGGAATTACTGTTATTTTATTATAAATGACAAAATGAGGATAACCATATTCGACGAATCACGTAATATATTATATTATATTTAATGCTTATTAGTATTAGGTATACTATGAAAGATCGTCTGAATTCCTCGTCAATACAAAATCAATTTCGACATGATTTCAACGAAAACATAGTGACGCAGAAGTTTGGCAATGACCGCGGTTAACAAACTATGTACATCAGTTTTATACACGTCCGATCGAGCATAAAGCTGCGATAATATGTTCAAACGTGCGTTACGACTTTATGCGGATATAATATTGGTAATAAACTTTAGACCACGGTCAAAGCTAACGGTTAGGTTATTACCGTGGTTGGGGTTAAGTTTAGGTTATCAGATAATAATATTTTCTACTTTTTAATTAGAAATTCGTACATTTATTTACAGTTTGCCAGTTTCTTGTCGCTTACGGTATGTTTGTGTTACTATTGTAATGCGGTCGATTCTAATCGTATTAAACATCATAATGTATTATCGAACGTGTTGTATAAAACATATTTTTATACGTCCAGATTTTTTTTGACTCAACATTATTTATTGTTTTACGTATAAGGATATTTTTTTTCTCTCGAAAAGTCGTCTTAAAATAGCACTAATGCTGTAAAGTAGGTATCCGTGTCAAATATAACGATGCTTTATACGTGTCATTAATAACACGAAGTACTGTATATATATATATATATATATATACGTATATATATATTATAAATAAAAAGCGTGTAATTTATGATATCGCCAGACTTTGCAAAAAATATAAGATATATAATAGCTAAAAAATTCGAAACATGGAGATTGTTAAAAAAGAAACAATTTTAAATAAATGTCACGTTCTGAATATAGACTCCGAAAACAACCGCAAAATGAAATTTTACCACGATTGCCGTTGAAAAATTTTTTTATAAATCATTTTTATGTACCAAGTTTACAAAAAAACGAAAACAACAAATTTCCACATGTCAAATGAAACGTTCTAGTGCGGTTACATAACATATTATACAGCACTGTGCATGAAATATGTATATCTTCAAACATTCACACTTAATTAAATTACACGCTGATGCAATAAATTATAAATAAACAATATGATATAGTTTAATATTCAAAAATCCCTCAGATTTCGTTTACATATGAGAAAAGTTAATTTATTTATAACGCACTTAACCAGTTATAAAGTACAATGCAGTACTGCTGTGCGGATCCAGGACCACGCATCATAATTTTCTATTACAAATTATTTTCTAAAATATCTAACAAACCATGGGTTTTTATTTTAAGCGAAATAGTCAGTGAAACAAATGACTCACTCACAAGTTATATTATAATATAGTAAATTCCATAATAATAATATTCACCGTTGGAAAGTTTTATAATTCGAAGAAAGCGGGAGGAATCGTTATTATACAATATTATGTTAGACGTGTTTACTTGACGTTTTCGAACCAAAACGCAATAAAGTTTAAAACTCATTCAGTTCACTGCAGTTGTAATAGAATTCCTGAAGATTATTTTTTAATATGTAACGCGACAGCAAATGAATATAAAAAAAAAAATCACAAAGTTTTATATCGATCAAGGCCTAGTATAAAATGATCGGAAATGCATGCATTTTGATATATCTTTTGACGATGGGCTGAAAAAACTTGTTAAACAAATCTATAAACAATAATAATATATGAAATATTTATTGAAACACTTATTGTATGGTGCGTAGCGTTACGGTGGTGTATGTAAACAATGATACCGAAGTTTTGATAGTTATTATATTTCAGGGAGGGGAAATATTAAAAATAAATTTATATGCATTTTAAGTTATAAAATTCTATTTTGAACTTTTTTTAAATATTGTAAAATTTAAATATTTTTTTTTTTTTTTAATTAAATACGATTAAATCCTA
The DNA here is from genome assembly GCF_003676215.2 of Rhopalosiphum maidis. NCBI lineage: Eukaryota > Metazoa > Arthropoda > Insecta > Hemiptera > Aphididae > Rhopalosiphum > Rhopalosiphum maidis. Next base: position 61,505,207 of record NC_040878.1, on the reverse strand, counting down.
GTTATATTATATTTAATACGGGTTCGGATTTAAGATTAATTAGAAACATAGTTCTTCAACTTCTTTTAAATATTTGAAAAGCATCTTATCAACTACCATATTACCAACAACATACGTTAAAAAGATACAACGAATAACATAATGACACATTTTTGCTCAACAATATAACGTAAGCCGGGGACGAATCCACGATAGCAGATGCCAAGCATCGCTCCAAGAGTAAAAACCACACACATACATAACTCCAAATTGTTTTCAAGAATTATTTTATCTAATCATTTAACTATATAGGTCATTTAAAAATTAACATGCCTGTGAGGGAAGCTGAAAGAAGTTATACTACTATAAGACGGGTAAAAACTTGGCTTCATTCCAATGGGGTGCAAGTAAACTGACTAACTTAATTATGTTTACTGTGTGTTCATAGAGAAATCAACTATGCCTACTATAAATTAAAGTCTATTACACTAATACTAGTAGAATAATTTATCACTTTGAAAATAATGTAACTATTAAACCATATATTTTTGTAATTTGACAAATGACTCGAATCTTTTGGCGTTTTAAATTTACAAAATAGGTATGCATAAAAAATAATAGACATTTATAATTTTATAATTTCGATTTATTGAATAATGTTCAAGATAAATATTTGTGTAGCGTAGATTCAAATGAATAATGACCCTTCTTCTAGATCTTTGTGCTAAATTTGTCCTTGAAGTAAGACGGTATTGATCGTTTTAAAGTAACATTGTATTTTTTTATGCGTGGATATTTTTGTTTAATCTTCTTTAAACCGAGTTTAAAAACAGTATTTGAAACATAACAGTTGTTAACGACCGTGAGGAATTATTGAAAAATTATTTGAGACTCAAATATATACATAATTTGAACAAACGTCTCCAGTGGCCTTCATAGTTTTCAACGAATGAGGCGGTAAGAAGAACTAAATTTAATCAGAAAAACAAAAATTGAACGGAATTCGAATTGGTTATCAGGAGTGGTATCGCGAAGAATATATACTCGTATATATATATATGTGTATGTAAGTAAGGTGGCCGGTCAGCTGTTCACATGGACATGAATAATGGCCGAAGTGATTCCCAGATTGGACATTATCGTCCGTCGACAATGACGGTGGTGCTTAGAGTTTAAGTAGACCCCCGGATATCCGAGACCCTAGATACTTACTATATACCCGATGACAGTTTTTACGAAAGGTTATAAATGTGTGTGTGTGTGTGTGTGCATGAATGGGCGAGTGTAATTCTCAAGAGTAGCATTTGTCTTCCTTACGTGAGCTTTACATTGGCCACCTAAATAACTGCGAGACATCAGTTACATATATAATATAAATACGGGGTGGTTTTTTTAGATTATACAATTTACTTTCAACAATTTGCAGTTTTATTTCAATTTGCATGATTTATACCTGAATATAATATCATTAGCAATAATTTAAATTCAATTTTTTTTCTATTTTCAGGCACTTAATAAGATTAATTGTGCGTGTTACGCTCAACATGTATATTTTTTATGTACTGCTAAACATCCGTGATCGAAAAAAATTCACCATTTGCAAGTAAAATAGTAAGACGCTATAATTTTCCTAGAATACCAATATTTTATGTTAAGGTATCATCCTGTACAAACGTGAGTATTTGATGGAGCAAAGTGCGGAGTCAACGACGTCAAAACGGGTTAAGTCCTTTGACCGTAAAGCACCGTTAGTCTGTATGTGGCTGGTACTCGTGATGTGAGCTAGTAAATTATATTTCACAAAAGTAAATATCGTCGTCGTCAAGAGACCGCATTAACTGACTAAATACTAGGCCTCAGTTGGGAGCGAGGTCGTGATTAGACGCCGAATTAAATTCACCGATAGATAAACAATGTAGGATGTACATATAATATATTATAATCGTGACGAAATAATTATTAGCTATCGTATAATATGATTATATACATAAAAATATATTTTATTATAATCGATAATGCAAAGTCGATAACGACAATAACTGTGACCAACACACTATCGACAACTAACATTATACTAACACATCAAAATCGAATAAATGCAATATAAATGTTGTTAGGTACTGTGACTTTCAATACCATCACGTCATAATAAACATGTACTCAGGGGCGGATTTAGAGACTTGGTTGGGAGGGATTAGTTTAATTTTTCTTATTATTATTGGTATTTTCGTAATCCATATAGAAATGTTCAAATGTGTGTGTTACGCAATTAATGATTTAAATATAGTAAAATAATATCATGGTATATTTTACATTAATTTATTATTATAAGGTCTTCATCATATACATAATATAGATAACAAGTACATACTGTCATACCTTTATCTACATACTCGTACATGTCTATGATAGTCGATAGTATAATATGTTTTTTTTTTAACAATTTAAAATTTTTTAGAAATACGGGCCTGGGAAGGGCACGGCTCCTAGACTCCCTGGAGCTGTCCCTGCATGTGCACCTATTATTTTGCTTAATATCAAAACATTTCTCTGCGAGAAATCAATTATGTTTATATATATAACATAGTTTCGATTTGTTTGATTGATTGCTCACGCCATCATAATAAATTATGTAGTGTATTATATTGTATGTGTATAATATTGACAGTTCACCCATAGCTTTAGTCGATTACCTACGTATCACGCTCAATCGTTGCTCGTGTACGTGTACCTATGTTATGTTGATAAATATTTTACTAGCACTCGGAGTAATAAGATAAATCATTGGTGAATTTACCAAAAATACACGGAAACAAACGAATGGTTATATTATACACCTAAATCGTTTTTCTTCAACCCACCTCCAACCCGAACACGAACCACATTTAGAACCGTCCATTCGACATGGGTACATAATGATATAATTTATATATTTATATACATTTAGGTGTAAATAAATAAAGAGGTAGCTAGCTATAAGGTCGGGGACGTACATAATAATAATATATTATATACACATACTAAACGAGATTAAACCGCAAGCCCTCGTATTTAATTACTTTAATCATTTCTTACAGTCCCACCACCCACACCGCCTACACGTGCTTGGTGCACAGGATTGTTATTATTATTAGTAGTAGTAGTATTAGTATTATTATTAGGGTGAAAATACAATAAACATAATTAATTTTTGTTTAAATTAATAAGTACTTATATATAGTTATGCAAATGATAAACATTATAATGAATCACGTACACTGAAATAAAACGACAATGGACGAATGGATTATTGCGTTTAAAATATGAAGAAGACGAATCGCGGTATTTTAAACAATAGTTGTCAGTTAAGAAATAATGAAGTATATAAAGTTCATGAGTTCGACAGTCTTGTAAGTTTTTAAATTATAGTTTATAACTGCAGTATTAATATAGCAACTATACGATGACATAAAATAAAAATAATGTGCAAGGAAATGTATTTTTACGTAAAATACTTACACGTTCATATTCTGTAGAATAACACTATTTATAATTATTTTACTTTATGAATGAAAGTTAAAATACCGAAAATCATATTTTTTTATGAGTAGAGACAGTTTATTTGAATATGTTTATTGTTTTGAAAAGTTTCAATGTATAAGGAATATTTTTTAATAGTATTTATTTTTTTTAATGTATTCGCATTTATATAAAATATGGAGTGGCTGTGAAAATACCAGAGAAATTATTTTTCATTGATATAATCCTATTTAAATATAAACATAAAAACACCAATTTTATATTATGATGCATATAAAAAGATACCAATGGTTAATTTTTAAGTAAAATATTTAAATGGAAAAATTTAAAAATATGAAACACTATAACGATTAAAAACTATAAGAATTTAATAATTGGTATATAAACATAATATCCACAATATTCAACTGTGAATAGTATCTAAATAAAAGTTAAAGCTAAATTAAAAATGATTTTTCATCAAAACCTTTTTAAATTTAATATTTACCTAATTAATTTACGAATTAACTTTATAATTTTAGTTTGAGTGTCCAGGATTAGCAATAGACTAGCTTTATCTAGTTATTTTAAATATAATATGTTTAGGTAATTAAAATTACGTTTCTTTATATATCATAAATATTGTGAATACAAATAATTGTTTAATTTTTTTTTGCATGATAACGTGATATACAATGATTTCAATTTAAAATACATAAATGAATATCCTTTAATACAATGATTTGGTTGATAATAATGTGTAATTTTCTAAAACACAATAAGTGTATCAATAGATCGATTACATAGTTATTTTTAGAATTGTTAACAAAATATTTAAAAATGTATATAATAAATATATTGTATAATCTTAACGGTTAATTTACAAATAAACTTAAATTGATGAGTAATGTTCATATTGTTGACATATCAAAAACATAAAAAAACTTATGTTAATTTATTTTATGAACTTATCGACATTTGAACTAATATAATTAAATACTTTGAATTGTTTTAAACATTTGATTAAAATCACAAAATTTTACCATCATTGAGTTAAAGAGAATTCACATTGTATAATATTATAATGAATTCAAACGAAAAAGTAATTTTTGAATTGGAAGTATTTCATTTAAAATTTAACATAAAACGTATTTGGAGGCTGATTTATTACACTATTACTCCACTAATGTAAATGAGAGAGAATAAAAACATTGATTTATGTTAGATACATTGAACGATGTACAATATATATACTGCGAGCGTTTTAATGCAAAAACTGAACGTGAAAAAATCCAAACGTTTCATATTTAGTATTGAAAAAAAATAACATTATTTAAATTTGACACTATCAGTTTATTACTCGTTATAATTTAGGCTACAATAACGTAGCTTATAATTTAAGGATAATATACATTCGATTCATTTTGTAGAAATTAAAACCTTTAAAGTTATTGCGATATACTTTATTAATATATATTGTAAAAAAAAAAAAAAACAATTTAAATGAAAAACGATTAATAAAAATATTATAATACGAGTCGTAATCTACGGCATGATACATGCACAACAGAACAAATTCATCACTATTACAAAACTATGAAGAGATAAATAAGGTTGAAACAATGAATTTATAAAATACAATCAAATGCTGCAACTAGTTTTTTAAATGAATAAACTGAACTTATTATTATTTGTGTTTTAAAACACAAATTCCAATCAAAACTCAAACTTTTGTAAACAATTTGTTAGATGTGGAGCTACTTGAGGTTAATTTTTTTCTCCAATCGGTTCCCAGTGGGAACTAAGCCAAGTTTTCAAAAAAAGTTTACGACCACGGCCTGGACATCCATAAATACGAAAGCACTAGGAAAGCATTAAAGTTTATATTATGGTCTGCACAATAGGATTAGCGTTTAACGTAAAGCTGCTCTCCATCGGTAGTAACAGTTTTCCACTCAGTTGTCGCACAAGACGCCCCACGTAGCACTTTTATTCTTTCTTGCGACACAACACTTGTAACGATGATGTGGTTCGTCCTAAGAAATACAGTTTTTTTTTTAAAGTCTTTTCGTGCCGTATTTTGCAGAATTTATGATTATTACATACGGATAAAATTATATTGATTTGACGTTTTTAACCTTTCTCTTTCTTTTTTTTCTCAATAATCTCACGTCATAAGATCGCCTTCACTCAATCGTTCAATACGTATATGGTCGAACAGACATAAAACTTTAAACTACAAAAACTTAATTGGCAAAAAGTTCAAAAGCGCCGTAAAGGGGAATATATTATTGACGTCTCAAGGTTCTAATCAATATTTAGCAATTTCGATAAATTTCCATTTAAAGTTGGCGAATTATATATATGTTTAACATATAGTATGCGTACCTAACCTATCCAGGAATGAGCGTTACACAACGTCGTTCATTTGCGTAATTATTCACAAATTTCCCATCGTTAGTCGGCATCGCAGCGAAATGACTACTGCTAAACATAAAGTTTTAACATACAAATCCGTGTACATAGACCACAAGTATGATAAAAAAAACTATATATATCCAAATATACATCTAGAGCGTCACTAAGGCTCAAAACTTTTAAGGTTAATTATTTACATATATTACGAAATAATATAATGTATATTATGATGTATTGAATATCAAAGAATAATAATAATACGATGGACGTATAAATAAAAACGATAACACCACGCCTCAATATGAAATTTATAAAAAATAATTCAGAAAGCATTTTCATTTTTTTTTTTTTTAATTACTTATTAGTAATGGTAAAAATTTTAGAATAGATTCTAAATTATAGCAATATTATGAATTCTTAGGTATATTTTTAAATATAACTACTTTTTATTAAGGCGATTTTTTCAATATGTTATTGATTTAAGATTTTTATACTAATTAAAAAGTGACATGTTAACGATAAGATCTTTTTTTTTTTTTTGTTTAATTAGAACCAACCTAACCTTTTTACTGAAATATGTTTGAAAATCTTGATGTATATATATAAGAATTTAAAAAAGCAACTTCTTAGTTATTGAAATGTGTGTATATATATATATACACTCAGTGTAGTGAGTCGTTAGATATTGTTATAAAAAATTATAAAATATATTTAATATTTAATCTAATACACATTATGTTAGTTGGTTAATTGTTTTAACTTTAAAATTTTCACAACTTAATATTAAATAACTTTGAACTTCAAATATTCATAGACTCTTTGTATTTGATTGTTCGGAAACTCCCTCTCTATCGCCTTATAGTTCATACAATATTCAGTATCTTATACAAGTTTTTTTTTTAAGTTTAAAATAATTAATAAAGACAGTTACACCTAGAGTTTAGTTTTAGATGTTATTTGTTTTTAATTTGATCCTGTCAGGTAAGATATATTTGTATTGTATTATACACACTTAATATGGCTCATATACCTGTATAAACATAGGATAACGAGTATTTTATCTATTATTTCTTATATCTTTTACATTGTAGTGTTTTCAATCCTCCCCTCAAAAAAAAAAAAATAAAAATAAAAATAGTTTAACATAAATACACGGATTTAATAATGCATAATAATGATATGTAAATGTGTGAAGTAATTTCATTTCAAATTATTTAATGAATAATAAGCAAAAAAAGTATAATGATTACATGACAGGTAGGGACAATTTTAGCATAGAATTATAATGAACGAAAATTAAAATTCGAACGAAAACGTTTGTGTTGATTTGGAAAAAAAAATAAAAATAGTAAACGGAATATTTGTACATATAATTGTGTTAAACATTAAAGCTTCATAAACCTGATATAATATTAGACAAATTAAAATCCACGACAAAAAACTTTTTGTTTAGATTATTAATACAAAGGTATTTGAATCCAATTTGAACAATAATGTAGTAGCTACAATATGTAGATAACTAAATAAAGAAATATAGAATAAAGAAAAAAATGTTATTAAAAGTAAAACATTATAATGTAATATTGATGTAGTATACGTTAATAAAATATAACCGAAAAATACCACTGTTAAAATAACCACGGAACTATCTAAATACTTGTTAACTATTACAGATATTTTTTAATTTTTTACTCGCTCGCAGTTAAGTGTAATTTTAAGTATTCAATTTTTTAAAATTAATTTTAACCTAACTAAAATAACGACTTGATACGTATTTTAAGCACGATTAATTTTTATTAAGTATTGCACGTCCACCGTTTATATTCGAACTGAATAAATGAAACAAAATAATTCATTAGGAAATAAAAGCATAGGAATCATGAACGACTAAATGTTTCAGACATTTGAAATACTGCTTATGACAATATATCTAAGTACAAATAATATAGGCATACATAGTACATATTACGCTAAACCGTATACGTTTTTGAACACAAACAAAATATTTAAAATTCGATTCAAACGTAAATTTCTCTAAACGTAACGTTAAAATAATAATTTTTACTGTTGAAACAATATAAATTCCATAATTTTAAGTCAAATAACAACTATAGGTACATACATTACAAACAAACGCGCGTCATGTTATTTTATTTTAATAATACAAACTGTACAAAATATTTACTTTTGTATTTAAAAAAATACAAATTTCTGCACTAAAACCGTGTTGTCATTATCAGACGTGCCGAACACAGACTATTGCTATACCAACATATTATTTTTTTGTGTTTAGCTCTGATGACGAAAACAAAAATATAAGTTGTAAATAGAAATGCGTAATTGGTATAAAAAAAAAAATAAAAAAAAAAACGAGCAAAAAGTTTGTAGGTTTTAATGTTTTTGAATTTATTATTAAGAAATATTTGCAGAAGTATAACAGAAGGTTACAACATAATTTAATGTATTACTATTTAAAAAAAAAATAATATTATATTTTTAGACGTCTGATGATATGTATACGGATATTTGAATATGTTTATTGATATTTATGATAATAAGGAATATTTTGTTTAAATCATTATAAGAATTATTGTTAATGTAGGTAGCGTATCTGATAAGAAATATTAATATTAATTTTTTCAACCCTAGTATACTTAGTAATATTTAAATTTATTAGTACGGAAAACGATTGATTTACTTATTAAAATGAAAAAGTAATTAAATTATGTACATTTTATTCTAACAAAATATACATCTTTTCAAGTATAGACAAATTAAAAATTGAAGATTATGAAAATACTCATTAGCTTTGTGTTATAAAGTTACTTACTTAAATTTATGCATTCTGTATTTTTTTTTAGTTCCTTTTTTTAATCTAAACGAAAATAAATTAAGATACTTTTATGAAAACAAACGAGAATTTCAATTTAATGGAAACTTTTTTGTACTTTTTTAATTAAACTTTTAAGTATAAATGTACGGTCCAAACAAATATTTATGTATTTGCATTGGATTCAATATTAACAGTGAATACAATATCATAATATAAACTTAGGTTGATAAAAATTATTTATTTTAAACAATATAAATTTTATTTAAATTATATTATACACCATCTCAGTTTGTATTGAACTGATTGAAAGAAAATGAAATCAAGATCCACGTTTGTAAAAAATTTGAAAATGAAACAACCGACAAACAAAAAATAATAAAAAATAATAAATCTACTTCTAATAAGTGCTCATATTCTACTGAATACTTCTTAAAATTTGTTGATGATTTTAATTTTTTAATTTGCTGAATTAAAAACCAAAGAGATATCAATAATTATTGACGAAAAACGTTTTAAATAAGTACATATTATATTTGTTTTTCTGAGTTAAAAAATATCGTAATTACATATACTAACATTGTTTAAACAGATTAAAACTATGTTGTTTGATACAACGAGTTTTTTTATCACTTAGCCGTTTTTGTTATTCATATTGTAAATAAAACCATTGTTTGTGAATACAGTCCAACTGTTATTACTTAATATTTAACGCAGGTTATGATAGTTATACATGCAGTAATATTATAACTATTAGACGTGGGTAGTATACTTTTTTTCAAAAGTATTCAATTATGTATACTGTTTACTTATAAAAAAATGCAGGAGCGTTAAATATCGTTAGTTATTTTTAGTTTATTATCATAATACGTAAAAGTACATTAATTACATACAATAAAAACCCTATGATATTCATAACAATATATTTTGTTCATAATTGATATCGATCGACTATAACACGTACAAATTCGGTAAATTGGTAATTTATGTATATCACTGTCGGTGTATTATTATCTCTATATAAAACTATTTACATTTTAGCATATAATAAATAAGTTATTATTATGTATTATATTATATATAATATTCATATATACATATATTATACACCATTATTACTGTATTTCAAAGTTTAGTATATTTTCATTCAATAATATATGATTCACTCGATAAACATTATAATTGTGTGCGCGCAAATATAGTATGCGTATTAATACACTGTTTAATAACTTAACAGTTTAAACATGGATATTAACAACCATCACGAACGTTTGTACTGTAGTTTACACGCCGAAAACAAATATGTTATTTCCTCAGTGATTCAAAGATTTAATAACACATATTAAGTTTTCTGCACTATCTTACATAATATAATATAATAACACAACATATCTCCGAACAAACTGATATCAACCTTGGTCGGTTTAACAACACACTGAACATTTGTTACTATAAAAATACAACATAAACCGCTACAAAACAAATATAAATAAATATATATATATACATAATATACATAAATATATCATACAAATTAGCCTCTTAAGGTAATAATATATTATAACAATAATCAGGACCGTATTAAGGACGAGGGTGGGTCAAAGAGGTATCACCTTTGCCACGGACAACAATTTTCTTTATAAAAAAAAACAAAAAAGCTATACAACTTTATAAATCAATGATAAACTTGTAGAGCGTCAACATTCATAAATACATTTTGTATTTGACGAAAAATCACTAGAAAAAATATGAAATATTTTCTAAACCTAAAAAGGTGTGCTCGAACGGAAATACATGTCTATCTGATAATACTAATTTCACACCGAAATACTGATAATGTAGACAGTGGTGTAGCTAAAATGCCTATACAGAACGCCGTGTCATCATTATAAAACATCTTCACGATAATATTATAATATAATCATAAGCTTGTAATTTGTATTCCCGTTTATACTCGTACTACAAGTAAATAAAATAAAATGAACAGTTATTGAGTAAAAAAAATATTACATATAATTAAGTAGAAACTATAAAGTCGTGTCCAATCAATTTTTTATTATAATATATTAAATAAGACAACATCGATTATACTTTACACAAGATTAAATGTACTGAAAAATGATACTTCACGGTATTGAAAAATAGTATAAAAAAATGTTTAATACAGTTTAATAAATTATATATATATATATATATATATATATCAACCAATATAAATTCGAGCTTAACCTATGTTACTAATAAAAACACCAACGATCTCGTTTGTTTGCACAGACTATGACGTGTATATAATCTTTACTCATACGAAAAAAGATTAACTTGTCGAGAAGATTATGTTTCTTTTGAGTTTCAATAGTATAACGCGATTTTTCCGCACAATATTATAATATATATACCTACATATTATCATATAAATGTTGTATTTATTTATATATTCAAATCGTTGGGTTGACTACCTCGACTGATTATATATCGGTACCTGCAGGTGTATATATATTTATGTAGATATGTACACGAGTGAGTATCGAACGTAACTGCTGAAAAAATTTGCCATCTTGCGTGGTTTCTGCAGTACAGATATATATATATATTTATATATGTGTATATATTATATAGGTAATAATAAAATATGTTGAAAAATAAACGCACTACAAATATTCGCCACATTTAAATAACCCCGATTGTAACACACCCACATATATACACATACGTCATATACGTTTAATATATGTACATACGCGTATTGGTTATATTGTTTTTATCGACATAAAATGTATTGGTGGATGTATAAATATATTATATTGGACGACGAGAGCTACCGCACTCTCGGGAAACCCATTTGTGCGCCGATACACTTCGGAAGGATGTTTTCTACGAGTGTATATATATATTTATATATGACGGCCGTAAAAAAACTTTACGGCCCCCCCGCGATATGAAATTCAATTCGATGTTTGCGCATTTATTGTGTGTTTCAATACTTTTTAGTGAACATTCGGATAAAACAAGACAGTATTATACGACTCTGGGTGTATTATATGCATTATAAAGAAGTGTGTTTGGTTTTACTCGACCACAGCGCAGACATTTTAATCGTTCTGAAATATAATAAAATTACAATAACTCAGGATTATGCGGTTGTATGTATTGTATAATGCACGGCATGGCGCACAAGCCATTCGATTAACATAATATTTATAAGGGATAAGGATTGCGGTGGACGGGTTTCTCAAGGGTACGTAAATTAGGGCCGATCGTAAGTTTAAGACAATTTAAAAAAAAAAATTATAAAATAACAATTTGTATACGCATTACAATATTACATAATTGTATATATGATTTGAAAATTATTATAATTCAAATTAATAAATTTTCATTTTGTGTAAGTACAATTATACGAGTATAAAAATTACTAAATATTGAAGGTTATGCATTATATTCTAATCCATTATTATATCTTATAGTGGCCTAATAATTAAGTAAATAAAGCTTAATGACTTGGAAACTACACATATAAATTTTGACATATCGACGTTTTCAAAATAAACTACTTATAACAAAATGGTTCTCATTCAAAAAAAAAGATTTTATTGTCACATAACATTCCTTATAAATAAAATAGAAAAAATCTAAATATCTGAATATCATAATTTGAATCGCATAAACGTTTTTACAGCGAATCACTAAAAATATTCAAAACCAGGTTAAAGAATATAATATATTACAATAGTTCATATGATATAATAATTCGTATGACATACAACGGTCACATTCTATAGGTATACTTACATATATCACGATCGGTATTAATACAAATTTTATGCTTAGATTAAATATAAGCCCATAACCTATGAAATAAATTATAATCAGTGAATTGTGTTCACGTCGCGCGCCGTACGATTATACATGCAAATATAAATTAAAATAATAATATGACGAATTCGTATCGTAGTCGAATCATGACAATATATAATTCATAATCACGAATCCATATGACTATAGTACCCCATCCGTTTAAATCAAAATCATTAATAAAATAGTTTTAAAAATGCTCTGGTCGCATTAAATTATTATATTAAATTCAATAAATATCGAAAAAAATAAATTGTATAATTGGTAGTGGTAAATATTCTAATATCTATAAGGATTCATGTAGCACAGGCAGTGTATAATAGCCAATAGGTGATTAATTTTAGTGCTTCAATTCATTATTGTAGAATTTTTTTATTTTTTGGAAATTATTGTTTTAACTACTTCTTAACATTATATCATGTGCGCTATAAAAGTTTTTCACACACTCACTTGAACTTTAAATACAAATAAGTTTTAACTAATTAAATAATCGTTTTAAATTCTATTTTTTTCTTATCTATCGAAATATTTTGAAAAGTATTCGACTTTGGAAAATGTATGTCATGATTTAAGAAAACAAAAAACATAAATATATATACATATTTATTTGAAAATTTTGTTTTGGAATTAAATAGATTATGTAAAAAGTAAAAAAAAAAAAAAATAAGAAACTAAGAATTTAGTAGGTGTAGACACATATCATCTTGGTTAATACATCCAGCATATTATTATAATATATTACAATTTAAAATCACAACGAATCACGTGCATCGTGGTTTCATTTTAACTCACCAAATGATCTAAACACATACTAAAATATATAATTAAAGGTACACCGCACGATGCATCCTAAATAATAATTTATTAAATCCACTGCGATTTCGATCCAGCGTCATGCACTTGGTTTTTAACGAAATTTTACCACGCACTCATGAGTCTCATATTATGTACCAATATATACACTTTGGACAAATTTAAAATGAACAACGTCCGACAACGCTCATACAGCTGCCATTATACGCAATAATATAGGTACCTATATACAATAGAGGTATGCGATACACCTACCCAGACACACACCCGAATATATACGCATTATATGTATATTATTATATCGGTACACAGGCGTCGTCACGCAACGATAATTTCGTGGAACGCGTGTAATAATTTAACGCGCGAAATTTATGTAAACTTTCCCGAAGTTTCCATTACGCCGCCGGCGTGCGGGTTCATTGCGCGAGCGGACCGCGTTTCGTCCGCTCTAATTACATTTTATTTCGAAGCAGTACAATATAATAAATACATACATGTATTTGTATATAAATGTGTGTGTGTGTACACACGTTTGAGTATATACAAACGAGACTGCAGGCAACGAACACGTTGACCGGAAATGACATTATAATAATTCGTCGGCGGCAGCGCGGAGTCGCTGAAAAGTTGTTGCATTGTGTCGTCCGGAAGTTTCTATGTAATTGCTTTAAGCTAGACCTCGCACGAGTCGCACACACACGCGCGCGCATATATATATATACATGTATACATGCATTTATATGTGTGTAGTATAATACGTGCCGCACTGCCAATCCCCGATCTTAGACCTCCACTTCAGTACTACCATCAACAGAGGATTACTGAATGGCATATATATTAGAATGCAGTCATCAGCTACACGTCCACTTTGTCCGCATATTAAAGTCGTCTAAATCATGTAATAATATTATAATTTATAAGCAATTACAACTACAACGTGGTGGTGCGTGCTGTAGCCTCAGCTCCGGTCTGTTGCGAATGCGATTTTATAGTATTAATATTGCAAACGATAAGCAGAAAAGAATAGGCATAGGCTGGATAGACAATAACGACGTTTTGGTCCGGTACACAGTAATATGATAATAATAACTCCAAATTAAACTTCAAATACTAGTTGATTGATCAAAACTATAATACGAAACATATAGTTACACACTCAAGACTTCCATCCAACGCGCGTAATATTTATTTGTTTATTTAATTCCATTTATATCTGAGGTGCGAGCACAGTTTTTTTCGGTTTTTAAAGTGACGATATGATGATAGGGATAATATTTTATTACAGATTATTATATTTTAATTCAATAAGAATTCCGATACGTGATTGAAACTTCAGTAAAGGCACAGATTACGAAATAGAAATCATGTAATATTATTATAAAAACAAATGTGTGCACGAATACAATATAGTATTTACAGATCAAAGGCGAAATGTGATTACATGGAACATAGTATGATAAATTATAAGATACATCCTCGGTCCCCACTACACGGCCCGCGGGCTGCATTTGGCCCTTTAGTAACTTTAGTGCAACCCGCACTAAAATAAAATTGTTCATTCTAAAATCCAAAATTCTATAAACAGTAAATAAAATGAATGTCACTTATTATCTTATCATTTTTATTTATTTTATCTTTCTATTTTAAACTTGCATTGAATTATCAGTTGGACAGATAAATAGGCACCTATGGGCTACGATTATGAGTTTATTCATTTCCACTGTGTAGTCTTTTATGAAATCTAATAATTTAATAAATATATAAATTTAATATACTAGTTACTAGTATGAATGATTTTTATTTTGTATAAAATAAACTATGAATTGAAATTTAAAATTAAAATTATAAATCCAAGAAAAACATTTGTGTCATTTATGTACTTTTTTATACAATACCCTTTTCTAACAATGTATATATATATATAACTTTTATGTTTTTAATTATTAAAAAAATGTATGCGGCCCGCAAATAATTTTCAAAAATTACATTTGGCCCACTCTACAATCCTAGTGAGGACCGCTGAGATACATGAAGAAGTAATAACATTATATTCCGCTGATTAGAAATTTTAAAATGTCGCCAAACACAACAACTCGAAATTGTATCCTCATTTTATACACAGAGATTTATCACATACAACGATATTGTTTATAATTATTTATGACACATCAGTAATAAAGACTTTAGGTCCAATGTCCCCGCAAAATTTACTTAAATTAATTAATTATTTAAATGTAGTTATTAGAATGCGGTTATTGCATCGATATTATAATAATGATGTACATTAATAGAACATTTAGAAAAAAAATCTCATAACACACTACCGGTATTCCGTAATAATCGATAAAAAAAAATATATTTATAAGTTGATAAAAGTGATGATTAACTTTTATCAACTTATAAACGATAAAAGGAATTCCTAACATTCGTTTTTATTTTAATTTATTATGTACCAAAAGCACACATAAATTTGTTTCCAGTGCTTAGTAACTACTCTTACTTCTGAAAAATATTTTAAAATAGACAATGTGTTAGTAACTCTAGGAATGATTAATTCGTAAAGATATTGTCAATATTTATTCAATGAAAGTACCAAAGAAGAAATAGAGGGAGATAACAAAGAACAACAAAAAAAGTATACGACAAAATAAAAAAAAAAATAACTACATTTGTAACATTAAATGCGAATTTCAATTGATTTAAAAACTAATTTAAAAGTAGGTACTTTATAATGTAAAATAAAATAAAATAACCGAATATTTTTTATAGAATTGTAAATAATTAATATATTAATAATTTAGAAAATAAAATAACTGAATTTATTTTTAAATTAAATTTTTATTTTTTATCTATATTCATTTATCGATATATTCGCTGAGTATAGTAAACACGTAAATATAATATAGTGTATAAAATAAACATTAATAAAATTCGTATTTAAAAGGGTGATACAAATATCCATAATGCCCTTCATAGTTAGAACAAAGACTTTGTTCCCATCATCTCATCTGTATTCGTAAGGGCGGTGTCACAGAAATGAACTTATACAGCAAAGAAGGGAGTGGTGTAATTTTTTTAAGCTCAACCAACGTCACGATTAGCATGCGTTTCTATAATATAGCTTAGTCTTTAGCATAACGATTACCTTATGCTGCCTGACAATGATATTATTATAATAAAGATAAAAATAATATATTATGGTAAACAGGTTGCTGAGCTATCTTGAGCGAGATAATGGCTGTTTCTTTTCTTGATAGTTTCTTTTATCTTTTCTGCTTTTGGTAATCGGCTCAGCCATTTTTTCGTCACGTACTACTACCCGTGGTCTAACTAAACTGCACCAGCATGACCTTATTGCCGACAGCGTAGCACCCATTTCGGGGCAGAGAAAAATGCTTGTACGCTACCACCGAAGTCGTAAAATATTATTTACAATAAGAAGATGATTTGTACTCGATTGCCGTTGTCGTCTAACAATTTGCACGTACGATCAGAAACATCATACTGCTGCTGCAGCGCCAGACAGTCTGTCGGACGACTTTTCCTCGCGATTCTATATAGTTCGTCCGTCTCATATCACTCGATCTATACTGATAAATGTATATATCCATATCAAAACCCGTTTTTATAACTACTATTATCATATTTATTGTTATTACGATATGTACACACACACACACACACAAACATATATATATATATATAGTTGTATACTTGTATGCATTGAATAAACGCATGCGAAATCCACTATCATCATTGGGTGGGGGCGGAAGGATCGATGGAATATGCGACACGAAGAAGGAAGAAAAAATAAAAAATTCACGGAAATTTATACAAATCCTATATTATATTATATATTATTTTATATACTATATATTGTACATGGATTTATTGTGTGCACACATGTCTCGTTAAACCATCCATTGAAAATCGTTTAAGTTGTATACAGAGTGAATCTTTTAAAAATGAACATTCATTAAATCGAAATGTATTAACATTCTCAAGAATATTTTATTTTAGATAATTTTAACTCCATAAAAAAACAATTTTTCTGAAAACAAAAATATATTTTTATAATTTGTATAATGCTGTTTTTTTAAAAAAAAAAAAAAAAATAGTAAAATACAAATATAATAAAAATTTAAAAGCAAAAAATATTTATAGATTTGCTGTATAAAAAACAATTTTAAAAATGATAATATTTTTTAAATATATTACGTTTAAAAAAAATTACGTTGTTAACGTTTATCTGTGTCCTTGTACCACAAGGTTTTATGTTATACGAGTTAAGAAAACGCGAGCCGGGTGAATCAAAAATAAAAAAATCAATCTCACCATTTCGCAATATTGTATCTTTATATACCATGTGTGTGCGAGTGTGAACATGCCTTCACCAATACGACTGTTGAATTATGAAATGTCCTTGTATTCTATACACCAGAAGGTACCTACTTCCGGTCGTTTTGCCACAGCAAGTATACTAGTAGGATTTGTCGAGTCTACGTGTGTAAAAACGAGACTGGAATTCGTAAAGGAAAACAATTGTAAACAGTATAACTGAACAATATACATATTTTGTGTATATCATATATATATCAGTATCTATAAGATTTCATTTTTGTGTAAATTGTATTTAATATTATAATACAAAAGATGATATATTATATAGGTACCCAGACTTTCCATTCATATTAAACATCATAGATGTACACAGTCGTGTGATATTAATATGATAGTAATGGGAATATACATTTTGTAATTACATATACAACGTAGAGCACATTAATCTGATAGTAAATTTTTTTTTCCTAAAACACGAAACGTTCAAACTGCAAATCACTTTTTTAACTGTTTATTGTATTGTGAGTTTTAAGTAATTTTTATTTTTATTTTGTTACATTACAAGATGAAAAACGTTATAACCAGGGGTCATACACGTCATATTTTCTATAAAATAGTTATTCTATTCGTGAAATCTTTTAAAGGCGACTCTGCTACGTACAAATCAATATCGGTCGATTCAGTTCAGCTGTCTAGGGGTTTTGTATAGGCAAATCGAAGTTGGTTCTGAAATCTGCGATAGTAGTTCACTGTTTATACTTGCTAAATAAAAAATAATAAGTCATATTGTCTAGTATCGTGATATATTCTTTACCTTATAAATTACTAACTTTAATTACTAAAATACAATGTTATATTAGCTCCGAAGATGATATTATTATTAATAATAATAATAATAATAACAACAAAATACCGAAAGTATAACACCTCTCTGGTTTGAAACCAATCATTCACAAGTATCTATGGTTCGAAACATTAATTTTGAATCTTATATTATGAATAATATGATTATATCATTATTGTTGAAAAGAAGGTTTTCAAAATAATAATTTTTGTCGTTAATGATCAAAGTTCCTACATGTTATGACATGATGTATATAATAGTATAAAATCGTTCTCTCGTGGGAAAAAGAGCCGGAAAAAAACATATTATTTATTAATCCACGTCATTCTGAAAGTGACGAATTAAAAATACAATTTTACACTTTTCAACGAATTAACAAAACATAAAACACGTCAAAGTGTGGTTTGTTCCCATTTCCAATTGAATTTGTGTAAATTTAAAATAGTTTTCACGAGTATAAAGACGAAATGATTATAACACCTCATTCACAATTTGAATACACAAATCACATTATATCGTGTATATAATGAAGTAAAATAATTTCCAATCAAACACAATTATACTGAAGAACACAAATAAACATGTTATAAAACGCAAATAAACTCCTGTGAAATTACATAACATATAATATTCTATATGTATAAGTATATTATTATATTTTAAAACTTGTAAAATCATAAATGCGAGAATATAATGACTATATAATATATATATTATATATGCTTTGTAATTTATTATTATTATTATTGCGAATCCATAAATAAAATATGTAGTATAATAATAAGTTTTTAACGCACCGAAAGTGTGTAATACGTAAATATTATATTTTGTAAGTAATTGCCAAGACTAACGAACTAGCGGAAATCAAGCACATGTACACACGAAACAAACGCGACACATCAAAATGATTTTAAATTTATTTTTAGGGTACTTAATTACATCTTTTTAATACACTTCTTAACTTTTAAAACTTAAATCTCAAAAAACTTTAGGTGTTTCAGTTCATTTGTTTTAATTAAATTGTCTCTGTTCATTTTTTTTCCTCTCTTACTATCGACTAAAATCCTAATAGATGGATAAAAGGATGATGACCTATTACTATTATTACTACAGTCGTACCAAATAAACCTGTCGAGTAGCACATATATTTTTTATACCTCAATTGTAAATTATTTGTTTCCAACTTACTTATTACGTAGAATTCAGTGCATATATTATAAACTTATGTACATTTTAATAAAGTTTAGTGAAAAAAAACTTATAAAACATTATCATTATTCATACATTAACGGGCTTAGAGCATATAGCTTAGTCCAAAAGAAAATGTAATACAATTTGATAATAGCAATACATAAATTAACAATTAAACACAACCTATAAGTTTAAACAAATTATTAATAAATCAATAATATGGTATTTAGTCTATACACAGTTAAATGGATAAACAATACAATATTATTTTTGTGAATTTTTCTTATATAAACTATTTATAACTATTTATTAGGTCAATATTAAAAATATTGATATTATTTAGCAATAAAAACATTAAAAAATACAAAAACAATAGTAGTATATATCATATCATATTATAAATTTAAAAAAAAAATTGTCTTGAGAAAACCGAATACAAATCATACTAAGACATCAAACCTATATTTAATAGATATTTGTAGGATCTTAAAGTTATAGGTTTAAAAATGAGCAATATATGTAATTATTTTACTACCTATACATTTTACAATTATTTTAATGTACATTGTATATTCAATTATATTCTAAAATCAATGATTTATGGGTTATAATAAATAGTTTTGAAAGGAATTTATAAGTGTCGACAATTGGAAATGTGTCCACATTTAATAGTGGATAAATAAAAGTTTCACTGTATTAAATTTAGAAGTTCCTAAATGTATTATTATATTGAAAAAATAAATATGCAACAGACAAAAAAGAAAAAAGTTTGAACTGGATTGTTGTAAATATAATCTACCTATTTAAGTATTGATATGATATATATATATATCTTTGTTTATCCAGGTAGAGCGTGATTATAATATAAAATATATATTGGCTAAGTATAATAAAATTTTAAAATAATAGAAATTGCATGCTTGGTGTTAATATAAATGTTTTAAATTATCTGCCACCAAAACATAATCCAAAACGTGACATACGTTCATAGGTTATATATATATATATATATATATATTATATAATAATTTTTTTACACTAATTTTTAATTAAATGTACTACAAAATTGTCCTTTATATTATTATTATACAATATTAGCCATTTTTAAGTTTGGCCAATTCAAAATTATGATCGATATATTATCATGTCGATTTATATAATATATTATAGGAATTAGATATTTATTATACATCATTATAATGAATTCTCTTCGACTCAAAAATGGAATTTATATTATGAATAAAAGAAATATACAATTTTTGTACAGAAATTTTTTTTTTCAATTAGATAAACACAAGTTTTTTGTATCGTTCGACCCAAACACGTACTTACCATTATAATTTTAAATTGACATGGAACTTGAACAATCAATGTAAATTTCCAATAAAAAATTCGCATTCCACAATACTATTTTATATTATAACTATTATAAGTTTTCGATAACAAATCTGTAAATTATTACACTGGACTTGCATCGTTTACTATGACAGTTATATTATATATATTTTGAAATCCAATAACGCGTATCATTGACTATAGTAAACGCATACCTAGTGAAAACTCTGTTGTATTATATATCGTATTTTTTTTTAGTATATTATTATCATAGTATATACGATATCATAATATATAATAACCTCGCTTGTCACTGTGGCCAATAAAAACCGCACTCAATACACAATACGCACGTCGGTAATATGGTTTTTTAGAAACCAATATAATAATATAATATAAAGTTAGCTTTATTCTACATAAAGACTCTGACCAAATGAAATCCCATGTAATATGTATCCAATATCCATATTATACAATATGATTACGATGGTAACATCAAATATTTTTACTGGATAACCTTGAATTTGCAATATTTTAATACAAAGGACTTGATAGTATAATACATTTTAAAAAATTTAAAACTCGGTCAGTCTTTTTTTTTAATTAAAAAAATATGATTAAATACACAGCCATGAGTATGATCAAATGTATGCATGTACTTTCAAATCTATATGTGCTTTTACATTTTAAATTATAATTTCAATCACGCATTTTTTTGTATTCGTTATTTAAACCCTCATGTATAGCTTATTAAAGCAATTATTATTGCAAACTCAAACGTTCATTAAAACTTTACTAAAGAATTATCACAGACTTTTGATCTTCATCAAAAAGTAATAGTATAGAAATTCATTTGGATGGAAAGAATAAAAAGATAAAGTAACTTAAATTTATTATATTTCACATTATAAGTTTTTAAACTTTGTTTGTTTTCCAAACGTTATTTTTAATAAATATTACTCTGATATTTAAAAACGCAGTAGACATTGTTTTATAGCTAAATATTGCCTTTGTAATCATCATAGAATCTACTGTGTAAAACGTAATATAAATTACTTTTAAAAAAAAATCGTATTACACTCGTACTGACTGCAATAAACAGCACAGGACAAACAAAAAGTTATAAATTATAATTTTCTAGTATAATTGAATCTCGCATAATATCATAGTCATATATTTTATCAAAAGTCATCAGAAATTTAAAAACAATACATTTTTATTCTAATAATCGCATTCTCTGAGAAGAGTTTACCAACAAGAGTAAAAGTGAGCTAAAATTTCTAAAGAAGTCGAGTTATAGTATCAGTCACAACTCACAACGTATAATATATAAAATCTACAATACATCTAACAACTATAAGTATATATAATATTACTTAAAGGCAAGGTGTATTGTTAACTTACTATAGAAATGTAGTCGAGTGAATATAGAAAAAAAAACACACCAGTTTCATCGTATTGCCCTATACATACAGAACGTTACATGTTGATCCATACAAACGTTGATCAGAATCGCATAATATCATTAGTCTTCAGACGAAAACGTATTTAATGATTTACAAATACGATAGCTATTTTTAAAAGTATTTACGCTATATCATTCGACATTAAACTTATTATTGAAATAGCAATAGATATATATAACGATAATAATAATTTCTCCTGCATGTGTTATATTATAATTAATAAATACTTTTACCGCAAGATTTGTCGTTTTTATTTTTGTTGCAATAATTTTTAGTGATAATTAAATTTAACGGATATATAATTTAGCGTAATTAGGACTTTTCGCTCGAAATCCACAAAACAAGTTTTCGATTCCACTCAACAGATATATCTCAAAGTTTGTTTTGACAAACCTCAAACACTGTATATTCACACGGATATACCTGGTATACATGCATATACATTGGTGGGTATAATATAATCTTCGTATGTATATATATATAAATGTGTATTCAAGCCATGGAGGGATTTTTATATATATTATACGATTACCGGACCCGAAAAACGTTGGCGAACGCTACGCGGATTTCGACGAAAGTTTTCTTATAATAATCGTAGAGAGGTCAGGCGCGTTTGAGCACTATAAATTGAAAAGTCTTCGCAAAGTTCACAGTGGTTTTTTTCCCACTTGAGTTTAAAAGAAAAACACGAGCGTCCGCATGCACACACAAACCCTCCGTGTCGGTTAAGGATTTACGTGATAGAACACTCCCACACACCTACGCACACGTTTACGCGTACACTTAGTGAGAGAAAGATAAAACAATAATACTCACGTTGTCCGTCTCGGCAGCCGTGTCCGAATGTACGCCGGACGACGATGCGGAAGACGAATGCCGTCCCACCCCGCCGTTGAGAGTAGCGCAACCGTCGTGTACGCTTGTCTGAGGTCGACTCTGAGAACAAAATGGTAAAAGACAAAAAAAATTAGCAAAATGTTGTCAACAAATTTTCAGATTTAAAACTGCTGGAGATAGTGGTAGTTCAAAATGAAAGTATTACAAATAAATTATACTAGAGATATGCACAGGGAGCTGTTTCAAAACGCGTTTATTATACATCACATCATTAATACTCAATTAACATAAATACCTGCAGTAATATTGTGGTACATTTAATCATTTGATTAACAATTACACATATTGACATATTTTATTAAGGAACATCTTAATCGCCACATGTTTTTTTTGTATTCATCTTACAAATGTGTAGCATATACTAGACAATTTATGTTCAACAATACTTTATCGTAGTTAGTTTTAAATTGTCATGTATTAACAGGAAATTTACCTATTATTGAACTTAAACGCAGTAAGTTTATAATTTTTGGTTTTTTTGAAAGTGTATTTACGATATTTTAATTTTGAAGCGTGTTATATGTAAAATAATATAATTAAAAAATGCTCATTACAATGCTCATAAATCGAAAAAAAATGTTCCAAATTCCAACAAACCAAAGAAAATCTTGTTATTTTACGTAGTTATTGATTAGTAACATATGAATTCAAAAAAAAAAAAAAAAACAAAGCTAAATATAAGAACTACTGACCGTACATTTGTCATGTTATACGCAGTAGTCAGATTAAAGCAGCACATCTGGTTGAGATGTCCTCTCAAAACAAAATATAAAATTAAAAGGATGTTAGCGTATACTATTATATTTGTTTTTTTTCGCTCTGAACTAAGCGTATCACATCAAATTTACGTTCAACAGTATCAATTTTGTAACATCGTAATAGTTTTAATATTAGATTAAATTTACTTATTAACAATATTTTTGGAAGAAACACTTTTATACAGACTATTATAGATATTTTGAACTATGAGCATTTTAAAATATTTAATGTTTTAGCTAAATAAAAAATTGTATAAAATATGAAGAGTCAGAAATATAAAACAAATTGTGCGCATGAATTCTTTTAATCGATATGCATACGGCAATTTCATTTAGTTTTCATTTAACCGAGTTTAAGAAGGGATAAATCCATGGTATTTAATTTTCCAACGACCAACGCTAAACACCATCGACTAGCTCTTAATAGAATATCCTTAAATTAACTCACGCATTTATAACACAGAGTTATAAAGAGATTGTCTTTAACGTGAAACGTATACATTTTCAAAATGCATAGTAGTACTAGAAAATATATAATTATTTTTATTTCAAACCAATTTTTATTTTATTTCTGCAACCCTACTCAAACTATAAATTATAATATTACATAGGTTATATTTACGTTGTGTAATATAATCTATCAGTTATTATGTAATGTTTGGGGAAAAATAGATAGGTAGAAGACTTTTCAGCATGCTTCACGACTTTCGTCGCCGGTTCGCAAAATACATTATAATATTATATTATTATACCGCACAATTAAGATTAAATTGTGTTCAATTATTACAGCACTTGTAAACGCACGCGTCGGCTTGCAGAAATTGTTTTTATCAATTATAAACGTCGACAGGCGACGGTCGTGCAACGACGCGGGAAAGGTGTTTTAATCCAGACTTTATAAATACGCCCTCCCTTTCCAGAACACCACACCTGCCGAACTTCAACGTTGCACATATATTCATAATATACAGGGATGCTTACTGCAATATTATCTTATAATAGTGAATTTATTTTTAACCCGGATCATTTAGATTTTTGAAAATACAGAAGCACCTTTCTTTACTATAAATTATTATAAGGTTATGATTTTTTGAAAATTTTGAAATCGAGATTCAAGCGAATAGTTTCAAAGTTTTTTAATATTTATGTACAAAGCATAAAATATAGCTATTATTATTTATGATTTTATATTTAGTATAATTTTTAGTATTTTTTTTTATATTGGTTTTTATGAATTAAATAATTTTAGTACACTAATATTAATATAAATATTATTTAAAAATTCTTACATGTATTCTTTTACATAATTCCGATTTAAATGCTTTAAAATTTTCAAAAATGTACCTGGTTAAAAATTTACATTAGTAAGATGGTTTTTCTTCTTTGAAGAAAATAATTAAAATGATATAACAGGACGTTTTTAAAAATCTCAAAAATCAGAATTTGAATCAATTGGCTGTTTAAGGAAAATTGGAATATGATTATACTAAATGACTTGCCTTGTGTACGGCATAAGCAAAACACACACACTCGCATAATATTTATCTAAACTAGTGAAACTCGGTGTTAGAGCGATGACGACGTCTACATACATGTATATATGCATGTTTAAACGAAGTTACATTAATTAAAACTAAATAATTCAAACAGGCGCGCCCACACTTACGCACGCATAATATGATGTACCTACTAGTATCACTCATACTAACGCACTGCCAAGTCTGACGATTAATGAACGGCATTTCGTGGGGTTAGCTCACCACTACTCCCGCCTACTACCTAACGTAGTACGGCTGTTGAACGCAATACCTTTCTTTACGAGATACATCGTGTGCACGATGCATATTGCCATACCTCAGCCAAAACGCGAGCCGCTTTGATACGACTACGACAGGACCCCGCGTTTTACGAATTTCGAGCTATTATAATGTATAGTGTATACGGTTGAAGACGACGGAAGTAAAAAAATCGTTTTCTCTAAAAATCGGGCCATAATTTTTTTTTATTATTAAAAAAGTGTGCGTCCGAGCTCGCTGTTATATTATAAATTATAAGTTTATGACATTCGTATGCAATCGCATTAATTCGAATGACTTCATGCAACCTCAGTTAGATTAGAGTACCCATATTCTTTACATTGTTTCAATTACTTTTCATTAAAATAAAAATGTAATTATAAAAAGTAATTAAATTATCGTACGAATGTACATGTTACAACCTAACTACGTTTATATTTGATTACAGTAAATGATTTCATACTTTGTGGTGAAAATATGGGATTAATATATTTTTCTACAGTGCCTATTACAGGCGAATAGGAAGACAGGGTATATAAATATCGAGGCTTTTCCATGAGTATAATAACATTATAATAATAGTATTAATATTATGGTTCGTTATGAGTTATGGCCTTCAGCAGCATTACAAATTTATAACTTACAATTACACGTATATACATGGTACTTTACAGGTGTAAGTATTATAAAACTACTAAAAATGATTCGTTTGCTAACGCACTATTATTATTCGACAATAATGCAGGTCAGCTTTTAACAAACCGTAGCGCTTGTAGAATACATTGTTTAAAATCTTATCCAACCATACCATTATATTATTATTTTATTCATTTTATGAATATGATATGTACAATATTATATTATATAAATATAGTCTGTACCATTATTGTGATATTACAATTGTATATTTTGAATTCAATGTAAAAATTATCGCCACATAAAATAATAACAATATTTTATTATCATGGCAAATTAACGCGATCAATTCATAAACAGAAATAGCGGTGATGTCAATAGTATAGATTTTAATAAATAAACATATTAAAAATAAAACCATGATATTACGGTTTGGGGTTTTTAACACAAATCATCGACAATTATTATTTAATAAATTATTCATGTAAAACTATTGAACCTTTTTTTTTTATTTTTTTGTTCTTAACGCCTGTCAAAATTAAAATACCTAAATAGATTGACGCCCTTTTATAAGTATTAATTAATTAAAAAAAAAAAAAAAACCAATAATATTATAATACAAGTAGTAGCTAGTGCATGCGTTATAACTTATAAGTGACATAGTGCGTTGGTGATGTACAGATGAATAATAATATAAAACTCATTACATAATATAATTATTTATGTACTATACTTGGTTATATTATAATAATTATAATAAATAGATAAAACAAATGTATTTTGTTTACTTTGAATTTAGTAAAAAAAGGTGTTTTGTCCGCAATTTTTTCGAGACTAGAAAAAATATTAAAAATCAGGAAATTGATGAAATTAAAATGTTAAAACATCTATATTTTAAGAAAAAAAACTCTACAAAATGGTTATCTTCAATTTTTTTTTTTTTTAATAATTAAATAAAAAAATACATTTTTCAACTTTTTTACCAAAACATAAAAATAAATAAAAACATGAAATATTTGTAGTTATTGTCCCTGTGAATCTTATTAAAAAACCAGAATTATGATATCTTCATTATTTCAGGAAATATCGCAATGGGTAAATCCTCGCGGAACACCCAGTTTATATATATATATAATTTAAGAAAAGTTCCGTGTCGGTAAAAATGTATTTATTTTAAACGAAAATTTCTATTAATTGCGGTAAATTGTTCAGCAGCTTTTAATAATAATTCATCTAAATCAAGATTCGAATAAGTAGTTATCTTGAATTATTAAATTTTAAATATTTGCAACAAATAATTGTCTATATCCTATTACATAGGTATACTAGATACAGTTTAGAAAAATATGATGCTATGATAAGTATTTAAAAAGTATATTAATAAATATATCAGTTTTCTAAAATAATATAATGTATACAAATGTCTAAGAATAATGAGTACTATAATAAAATACATGACGTATTTTTATATTTTGTGTAAAATCATTTTTAAGGATCAATATCCTTAATAGTACTTAAATATTTATAACTCAGGAAGTTAATATCGTTTTGAAAAAACTTTGATTAAGATTATAACTTCCAAAAAAAAAATAACAATAACAATAATTTGCGTGAAAAAAAAAGTTAATATCACCGCATTATTTAAATAATAAAACAAAAACAAAAGTAAATATTTGGAAAAATTATATTTCCACAGTATTTTCAAAAGTTTTAAACCTCAGAACTTTAAAAAATGCATTATCAAAGTATAAAAGGAGGTTAGGCTTAGGATAATCATTGGTAACCCACAATGTATACACGGGTATACTGTGTAGTGTACAGAGATGTTTGTCGAGTTCGATCTGACAACGATGTGGTTTCGACAATAGATGACGTAAATATTGTTATACTACAATATAATATATATTTATTGACTATTGTGAAATGATATTCAACTTTTTGAGATCAATAAGGTCCTGCAAACACAAATAATGAAATAACATCGCTAAATTATCTGCGTATAAAATACGCTAAACGAAATTGAATGATCACGACAACAGTCATAAATATAATAATATTATGCGCATTTCCGTAGTTACCAATTATTATTATACGTCGTCGGTCACGCGTCCTTTTGATGTCCTAAAGATCAAAATGGACGAAATGGCGTATAATTGTCATGCGATATTTCATTGTCGTTGGCCGATTGAGTCATTTGCAGATTATTTCGATTTGACTGCAGGCTATTTTGTATTATTGCATGCTTAGCACAAACAGCAGTCACTTTGAAATCCAAATACTACGAATTTTCCGATGTTTTTTTTTTTGAAAAGTATTTTCAAAGCGTGACTGGCACGCGATTATAACTTTGACTGTCCGGCGGGCTAAGACGAACACTGCCATAATAAGATGATTCTTTTAAAAATAAACTCTAACTTTCAGTAAAGGTATTAACGATTTTAGAAATATGTGTTAATATTTTTTCATAGTTAGATTTTCCTAAGCAGTTTACATTTTTAATTTCATACTTTGAAACATAATATTTTCTGATAATTTCACTACCTATATAAAAATCAATTTTCGAACGAGACTTATTATTTTTAGCTCATAAGATGAAAGGATTAATGGACCACATTTTAATGGATGCCGCTCAACTCCTTCTATCTAAACATTAAAGTGCATATTTTTTTTTTTAAATTATAACACTTACATCTAAGTATTTAATCCTAATTCGATTTTTATCTTTTGAAATTGCCAGAAAAATATTCTGCTACGGAATATGAAATTAAAAACATACGGTCGCATTCAAATAATTAAAAAATAATAATATGTAAATTTCTAAAAAATTATGTTTTTCAAGAAATTTAATGTTGAAGTTCAAGGCTTTAAAAGCATCGTGTATATTCTATAACAAATTTGAACGAACATTTGACCTCTTATAACTATAATTTTTTCGGTATATAGCCATAATATTATTTATTAATTTATTAAAAACAACAGGTACAACTGATACTACTTATAGCCTATAGGCTTATTTGTAATAGCGCCTGTTGCGATGTGGTCTATGTGTAGCGTGTAGGTACTATGCATCAATCGTTTTGCTTCGGAAAAAGGAAATGAATTCGTTAGCGAGATCATGTATCAATAGGTATTTTATCATTATACACAAAAATAAGAATTTAGAACTTAAAAAAAATTCCTAATATTACTAATATTAGAAATAACGTGTCGGCAATAAATTATTATTATTTGCACAGTCAGATATAGGTAGGTACCTACATTTAAATGAGAAAAAGTTGTGTATATAAAAAAAAAAAATTCATTTCGCGTTGTTTTCTTCTTTGCTTTGTTATGTAAACGCACCACGTGGAGTAGGCCGCTATAGTTGCGGTATGCGTATGTTTCTGCGTTCTGCCTTTTCAAGTGTTTGATTTCACCGAAATAATAATAGTCGAGACTCGAGATTACCTTTTACCGGCAGGCCCTACGCATTCCTATAATCAGTACGCAATACACATGCACACATATACTTAAAAACACACATGCAATATGCATATATACACATATATGTATGTATATATAATATATATATAAGGCAGGCATGAGCAGTACGACAATAAAAATAAGACAATTTACGAGGAAACCAGAAAGTATTTTCGTATATATAATATTGTTTCGAAAGGAGTTCTCAAAAACCCGGTCTTCTTCTTTGAATACACAGTTAAATGCACGCCGCAAAAGACATTTACATTAATATATAATATTTAGCTTTTAGCTATTATTAGCTCTTGTCTTTCCCCGGACGCACGATTACGATGTTTTTTATTATGGATATTATATTATATTGTGCACCGTCTACAACGAATATTCAAGAATAACAAAAAATGATACTTGCATCTAATTACAATTATAATCAAATGAACGTAATAATCAAATCGCTAAAACAATTAACAGGTGGAAAATGTTCTGATCGAATTGTTTAAGACCATGGGATAATCTATCCATATAATCAAACATTTGTAGATTGTTAGTTGTAGAAAGGTTACCTATCAAGGTATCAATCGTTATTATTATTATTATAATTATTAATTTTTTTTTTTTTTACTTTAAAACGTTTATAACTGACATAATTAATAGTATATTATGTTAATGTACACCTATATAATTTAAATAAAAAAAATTATTATTAAATGATTACTATAATAAAAACTATTACACTCGCTGTAACTATGTAATCCGTAAGTAGTGTGACTCTGTATCCATCCTTTATTTTGCTATCAAAAATTATCAGCCCTTCGCCAACTCAAATTTTTAATTACATCTAAATGCGTTAGTTATATACCTGTTCCTGTGAAATGACGGTTTTCATGTCTAATCACGTCGTTTTTCCCCGAGACACACGGTCCTGCTCATAATAATATACAAATTATGGTATTATACGCACCACACACGTCGTATTACATATTACTATGTGCACGACGGAGCCGCACTAGTCCATATTATTATTTGTACGTCGCCAAGCCCGCGCGTTATAATATAATGTATGGAAAGGACAAAGTCACGGCACGATAATAATAATAATAATATGTATACACTCGTGTTATCCATGACGCGAAAACCCGACCATAAAATATACCATATACGTATACGCATATTACAAGTAACGTTTTTCTTCCTCTCCGGCCGGTGGTGAGTCACGGGTGGGGGGATGGAGTGGTAGGGGATAGTGAAAAAGATAAATGTGCGACGTCTGCAGTATATTACGCGTATACATTTTAATATATAGAGCACGTGAAACGAGTTTAATGCCACGCTGCGGCTGTGTCTCTGACGCGGAGCTATTAAAGATAATCGGTGTATATAATAATATAGATTATATGTATATACTGTACAGCCATAATATATATAATATGTATAATAATAATAATAATAATAATAATAATAATAATAATAATAATGTATACTCGCGCTATCGTCATGTAATAAAACTTCGAATAAGACTTTCCGTGTTCCAAAAGTCGTTGGTACACGACAATATACAAATACGTATATTATATATATATATATATGATGTCTTTGTATAACGCGACGTATATATAACACGATACGATATAAATTATAAGCGCATATAACAAGCGACATATATTTCGGGCGTCTCAATATATCGATGTATCGAAACGCCTCTCGTAGTATCATCCATAAGCTGCCGAGTCGTAGTAAACTAGAGATTTATATACTACTACTGACAAATGCTAATAATATATGCATCACGCTCGTACTTACAGAGAAAAATATGTGTGTGTATGTGTGAAACTTCTAAACCAAAAACGATTAATCCTAGTGACGAGCTTTTCAGAGACACACCATCCGACATACAAGGGAACAACCGTCAAGCGCATAAGCGGAAATTTGGTGTAATTATTTGGAAAGGGTTGACCTTATCATGCTCATTACATCTATAAGTACTAGAGTTGTTTGTAATTATTAATTCCATCAAGACAACTTACAAAGCTGTATAGATTAAACAATTAGTTGCATAGAAACTAATAATTTATTGTTTGAAAATTTAACCATAACAAAATACAAAAACAATTACGTACCTACTCTTGAAAGTCTTAAAAATATTCCAAACTAAAATTATAAAACTGAATTATGAACTTATTTAATATCTGCTCAAACAAAAAAAAAACTAAATAGCACTGCTCAAAAATAACTTCTTTAATAAAAAATAATATTTTATTTATTATCTTTTTTTAAATTTAATTTAGAAGTACGTACAATATACATATACACATATATAAACATAGTTTTTAATATTAATAATACAAATATTATTGAATACATGTTAGACTATTTTACATTGCATCCTTGTATTTATTCTTTACATAGTCAGAAAAATGGAGGTGGATATTATATCATATGAATAGTATAGTTTATGATGTAAGGTTAACTCTGATATGTTTTTATCGGGATACGGTATACTCTTCTCATGGGCCGAAGTATAATAATAATAAAACAATGTATAAAACAAAAAATTTTGAATGATTTTCAGTTTATTAGATTTGGATTTGGTATAATAATATATGAATGGCAATAATTGAAGTGTAATGAAAATTGTAATAAGATTTTTGGTGTCACGAAAGTCACAATAATACATATTAATTTATAAAAAACATGTTTTTTTTTTTTAAAACAAACGTAATTTTATATAACATAACACAATATTAATTGTACACACTTATAACGCAACATGCATTTTAGTCCTCTCAATATCAATGTATTGATATACCTCTCATTTTTGTGACAGAGTAATCGTAAACCACAGATTTATATACTTTAACAAACAGTCTGGAATAATATATGCATCACTTATAAAGTGCACAGTACTTGATGTGTGTGCGTGTGTGCGTGTGTGTGTGTGTGTGTGTGTGTGTGTGTGCGTGCGTGCGTGCGTGCGTGTGTGTGTGTGTGTGTGTGTGTGAAACTTCTAAACCTAAAACTATTAATCCTAATAACGCGCTTTATGAAGAACTCTGCGCTAAATGTACTAAATTAAAACCGTCTTATAAGTTCTACCTATATCAATATGATATATTATATACAGAGATTCTCAATGTTGATAAGTTAGATGAACCTCGAAATTCTTGGGTTTATATTCTAAAATCCACAAGTTTATAGAATAAATAATGTGTGGTCCTTAGTTTATTGGATTGAGTTTTAATATAATTAATAGCAATAATTGTAATAAATCAATTATCTTACGAGACATACGAGTGTTATAAAAAATACAATATTATTATAAAATAAAATTTTTAATGTAGAAAATATACAAAAAATTATATATTTTTTCCATAACTTCGTGGCATCCAGATTGAAAATCATCGTAAACATCAATCCGTCAAAATATGAAACAGTGTTTACGAGTTTATTTTTCTTGGTAAGATGATCAATTTAACAGTAAATTATAATGGTTAGTATATTTTTTCTCTATGCAGTTTGCGCGCTATTTTGTGATTTTTCCATGCTTTTATTAATTACAATTTTGTTTATACATTTTTTTTTTAATTTTGTAAAAGACTCGCTGTATTATTAGAAAGATATTTTATTAAAAATATAAATTACCTAGTTATAATATTGATTTCAAATAAAAATATTTTGTTTGAATGATGAAATCTAAAATGATGATTGCCATTTAAAAAGTATAATAACTGAATAAAATTATAAATAATAGTAAAAACATTGCCAATCTGTTTTGGTCAATTTTATTTCGGAAAAATGTATAGTATATTTAAGTTTATCACGGTAAAAATTATCTTCATATTATATAGGTATAATCTTATTTAGAGCTATATAGCTATTTATGTCTAATATTATCGATGTAAACTATTAGTCTTACCAAACAAAAAGTTCTACAGCTAATGTATAATAATTTCATAGTATGTACGTATAAAATTACAACTAGGTATGTACATCTGAGTATATTAAAAGACTTGTAAAAACAATTATTATGCAATTTTAATGCAACTATGACAAGATATATTCTTTTACAGGTAACAATATCGTTCGCCTACGATCAGGCAATATTTAATATTCATATTATAATTTAATATTACATAATGACATACCCTACAAAACTTTTTAAGAATTTACGCGTTCGGAGAAAAACTAAACAATAATAATTATTAATACACAGCAAATATAATATAAATACATTTTTTTATTTTATCACGATAATGTTAAATTTCTATTTTCCACATACTTCAACAGGTAGCGCGTTTTATATTACATAATATTCTAATATTACTGAAACGTATTTATAAACCAAATAGTAATTGTAGCGTCCATGTATATATAATATATTATATAGTAGATGTATATACAGTATACACCTATATTACATCACTTTGATCATTGTAATTGGAAACGCAGGTGTAATTACAATATAGACGACGTTGATTAATAATATAATGTACAGGTGTATGTGTGTATAAGACTGAAAAACTGCAGTAAGTTTTCGTACATAAATATAACCAACATAATAGGTTCGACGGCGTTTGTATAAAAGTTGTCGTCGACTGAGAATCGAGACTACCGTGCATCGAGATTGTAAATTACGCTACGTCGTTTAATATTAAATATAGATCTTTAGTGAGTAATTTTAAAACGATTCAACGTTCGATAAATTATGTATTTATACACAAAATATATATTATAAGTAGCTGCAGTGCGTTTTGAATAAATGTTCGCACATCAAAGTTGACAAATAAGAATAATTATAATTTATACATCATTTTCCGTTAACAGCGGGGCGTATATTATTCGCTTTCAAATACGCATGCTATTTGAATACCCTTCCAAATCGTGCAATTGTCAGTAGTAGCCGTCGTTGTCGACCGGGAGACAATAATAAAAATACACAGCCCAAAGATAGAAGACAGTGAGCTCCTGTATTGTTCGATTTCGTATTCATCGGAAAAGATAAAGGACGAAGACGCTTCCTGAATGAATAATATTATTATACACAACACGATTAGCAAAGTTTATCTCGCCACGATTGCTACTGCAACGCGTTTCGACAACTAATGGAATATGAAGCAATCAAAGTAATTATTATACAAACTAACTCGAGTGATTAAAATTTCTAAATTTATATTCCGATATGTAATGACAAATGTGTCATTTACACTGCAGAACCTCTAGAAAAAATGTTTGTTCACGTTTCATTGCAGTTATTCTATTATTGTAAATAGTTGGTGAATAGGGAGTCAAACAGTTAAGACAGGTGATGAACATATAGTAATAATTCAAGTAATAATTTAAAGAAGATATAATTTTTAAAATGCAATTACTTAAGTCTGGAACAAATTTATCTGTATGGAATTTAAAAAACATGGACGATATTTATAATAGAGAAAAAGAAAAAAGAGACATCTGAAATGTGGTGTTACAGAAATATATTAAGAACGATCTATATCGATAGAATAACAAATGAATAAGTTCTAAATAAAATATTGGCGAGAAAAACGCTATACTGACGTTATATGAAGTAAAATAAAGAGATAAAATGAGTGGATTGAAAGAATGATCAAACGTCAATGATTGTTAAAATTGATTTTATAGGAGAGAAAAATCACCTAAGTCAGCTTGAGTCTTGAGTATACAAGATAGATCACGGAGGATCAAAGGAAGCAGATGCGACTCGTAGTTATAACCAAAAGAAAACGACAGAAACGAATGAAGAAAAGCTGCAAACCATTCTGAGAATTGATATAAAAAAAGTAATAATATATGATCTAACTTTGAAATGGTAACTATATGATGGTACAGAGATTGTATGCAATTGAGTGGGCAGAAAATAAAGACTTCTATCCTATGTAAATATGATATGCATAAGTTCATAAATTTATAAGTTAACACTACAAAATTAAAAATACAAAACCTACAAACTTTACTCACACTTATATTGAACAATAATTTGTCATGACAAAAACTTTTAAAGCGAAATAGATTTTTCAAATGTCCATAAAACCGTACCACCTATATATGTTGTCAAAGATTTTAATTATTTATTGTATAGGTAAAACAATTTGTTGGGACGTTATTTGGAAAGTGTGAGTATATTATGTTCCCTAAACCGCGTACCCATACCGTATTGTTAATACAACGTGTATAATATTTAGTATTTTATAAGATAACAACCACAAGGGATGATATAGCACAGCAACTTATAGTAGAGAACGATAATATATTAGATTGCATACTGATAACAAACAACGATATTTCAAGAATATATACTAAAAATTATTCAATGTGATATCATTATGAATATGTAGTAAAAGATTATTTGAATATAGATATAACTGATATAAGATAAAACTATTAGAATAATAGTTTACACGCATCTAAAATTCAATAATGCACGGACTAAGATAGAAATTAAAAAAATAGCTATATATTATTCGAATATAGATAAACATATAATGTTGAGTTAGTATTTTATACGTGTTTTTAATTAGATAGTATTTTATATACTTAACGAAAGTATTTTTACCCAAATCAATAATAAACAAAATATATGGTAATAGTGAACAGGCATTATAAACAGGTATTTTAAAATTAATTTGTTTATAAGTTTTCTTAGTTCTGAGCAGCCAATTGTGTTTTTAATAATATGTAAATAAATGATACATCAACATAAACTGTATACGCTCTACAGTTGGTTTTGGCACTTTATAAGGACATTCTCAACTGCAAGTTTATCTGACGTACCGATGTTTTTTTGTAATCGTACGAAGAAATGCCTTTGATATTTTCCAATTTGTTATACTTGGGATCTAAATCACCGAGTAAAATTTAAGTACAGATTTTACAAAGGATATTTATACAAAGTAATTAGATAATTAGGTAATTTGTTTAACTCAAAACAGTTTCTTTTCAGAAATCCTAAGTTCCAAATGACTTTAATATGAATTCAGTTAGCGTTTTCAGTGAATCTTGGATCGTATGATAATACCATTTCTAAATCACGGACATAAATAATATTTTTTTGGTTATAACTCCCAATTTTGCAACTAATAGACGCGAGATTAAATAAATGTATATATAAAAAAAATATGATAATAAAATATATAAAATATCATCAATGATCGAGTATAATAACATATAATATAAAGTATTAAGGGTTATAGATCTTTCTGGAAAAACGTTTGAATAACCGGGACGATTGACGAAACTTCAATGACGAAAACGTGTTAACGAGGGTTAGCGAATAGGGCGTACATGTGGACGAAATAAGAAATTCGTTAAGTGCGTTTCGGTAGCATCGCACGACATTTAATACTACCGTTTGTAATTCGATATAATAATATGTACATACACATAATATAATATAATACGAATACAACGGCGACGGCGAGTACGAACTGTAGGAATAGCCCGCAAATATAGTATATTATATATTATTATATTATATATCGGAGACGCGCATCGCTGTTGTCGGATATTTCTCGTCGATGAGTTGTTCGCCTCGAGAGACGAGTGGCGTATAACAGAGAGACGACGCTAATTGCCCGGTTCGTTTTCCGACGAAAGGCTTCTTTTTCCAAGAGAGGTTTGGGAAGGACTGGGTGACACGTGACGAAGTACATGCCGACACGCTTAAATAAAATATCGTTTATATAAATGTCGAGAGACGGTGACAGAGATCGAGTTAGGGAGAAAGAGAGTGACGGAGTAAAGGACCGTAACCGAAGCTAGTTAGTGTATCATATTATTTATATATATAAACATATATACATACTATATGGGGAGAGAACTACCTTATAGTACATTCGTCGAAGTTAACAAGACGTCGTTGTTATCATCGTTGTCGCCGTGAATTTCCGAGAACAACATTTGTTTGTATGTCGACGAATCGCGCGTACGTTTGATTTGTATTTATTTTCGACGAACGTGCCGCCGTCGTTCGTGTTGGTGTAGTCGAGAGCGCTTCATTATTTTCTCACGCGCGACGAGGTGATTTTGCACGTCAGTTAATGGCCACTAGTGTCTTACACGTCGCATGTGCATGTCGGTCAATCGTCGTGGTTTATGTTATGTGGTTTGATGTGTTTTTATCGTTTATATGGATAAAAAACGTCTACAGATATAAGAAATCCAGTCTTGTAATATCATAACATAAAAAGAAGTGTTACTTTAATTTAATCTTTATGATTAGATTTTGGGTTTCATTTAAGGTTTTATACCCAAAATGTACAAAAATAGAGGTATATTAAACGAGACTAAAACGAATTATATTGTTATTACTTTATCGAAATTATAATGCTATTATACTACAAAATATCCAGAAAGAACATTTTACGAATTATACAAGGGTTCTAATGAAGAAAGGGATGGCGTAGGATTGGCTACACCAGCTGACAAATTAGTGCTGCTGGTATAAGATAATTTTCCATTACTTTATCTTTCCAGACGATCTGAATTTTAAAAAAATAA
This sequence comes from Rhopalosiphum maidis, assembly GCF_003676215.2. Taxonomy (NCBI): domain Eukaryota; kingdom Metazoa; phylum Arthropoda; class Insecta; order Hemiptera; family Aphididae; genus Rhopalosiphum; species Rhopalosiphum maidis. The sequence goes on along the minus strand of NC_040878.1, from coordinate 61,466,580 downwards.
CGAAAATATAGGTATTTGTAATAATATAATAAAATCAATTTTTCCAGTAAGAAAGGCAGTTGGTTTACAAACAAATTTAACAGATTGTTGATTTCTCAACCAGTTATTTCTTCCTTGGTTATTCTACTATTTTATTCTATTTGTCTAACCAGTAGCAGTTTAATATGTATGTAGTAATTCAAAATAAAAATAAATGTATATTTCGTCAAAAAAATGTTTATATCACAGCAATGGGGAAAAATATAATTTAACATTTACCGATGAAACCATATTAGCCATATATATTTTAATTCCGACGACATGACAAATTGCATTAATCCAAACTATAAGCGACGCAATTTATATTTAAGGGTTGTGACGTCATCACACCTGACGTGGTTGAGATTTACGACCGATCAGATATCGTAGTTGCACCACCATGCTTGATAATAATACACAAAAAGTTAAGAAAAATGATACTGGCTTATTATATGATAATGGGTAAAAATATCCAGGTGTATATAATATGTATCATCAGTTGCTAAGCAAAGAAAAAAGACGAAACAATCGATTATTACACAAAAACAATTATATAAAAACGCTGTTAAATCAGCTAGTAATAATATAAAACCATCAATCGCTGCAGGTATATCAACTTTTTTCCAAATGCCTATTTAATATAGAACTACTACACAATATAAATAGTTATAATGAAAACGATTAACGTTTTATGGTTTATGGTTTTCAGTAAAAGTATTAAAAAACAAAAATTCAAATGGCAGTATTTACAATTATAATCGATTAATTTAATGGTATTGATAAAAGTTTATAGTATGAAACCAACAAATAAAATATAACATTATTTCAACTATTCCTCTTAACATAAAACTATAAAAAATAATTTTATTTACGCTTATGAAGTATTCATTTAAATGCGTTTTAATCTCGAAAAAATAATAGTAATAATAATATGAAAGTATTGACAGCTAATTTTAAATATAAATACAAAAAATTGCAATTAATTTCTAAAGACAAAGTAGGTAAAATATTAAAACAAACCTTGTTATAAGCATTTATTTTTGCTTATTCGAAGGGATAAGTATCGTATATGGAATTCACAATTTTTCAATAAAGAAATAATCCTCGTCCTAAATTAAAAAATAAAAATAATAATAATGCAGCGATAATTAAGGCTCGTGCAAACACCGGGTTGTAGTAATTAGTTGAATATCGTAGCACAATTTATATTAATCAAAACACGTGCAACACTGACCGGAGATCCGCTGTTACTTTTTAGTTGGATGATATTAGGTCAAAGATTTTAAACAGATAGAAACAATAATAACCGTCAACATAAAAAAGTAAACAAGTGGGTACCAATTTTGCAGTACATTAGGTGTCAAGCGGGTCACTGTAAAGGGTGTGTTAAATTTGAATATAGTATATATTAATACATATTAATATGAATATAGTTGTACACAAAAAATAGTTTAGGGCGGAGACGAATTGTCAGCCTAAACCACTATATTTCATGACAATGTTCATTATTAATAAAGCCATTAAAATCATTTATTTTATGTTCAGTGTTACGGTAGGTTGATTTAATTTTTTTTTAAAACTTTGAATTTATTTTTTTGTTAATATTTATAAGTGTGTGTTCTTTTGTATGTGTATGGTTTATATAAATGACGACAATAAATATTACGTATGCGAACAATAATTATTGAATTTAGTTTACCAAAAACCATTTACACTGTGAATCAATTTAAAATAACTACATAACATTGATTTAAATAATTGGAAAAAAAAAACGTTTCAATATAAAAATACACACATAAATCGACGATACCTACGATGACGATATTTTGGGCAAATAGAAAATTGATATTGAAAATAACGATTGAACGAAATCTGATAATACATACAATAATGCTGTATAACTTGGAGGTGTTACATGTATACACATTTTGGTCACGAGAGAGAAATAAATTTAATTCGTTTAACAACGTCTATGATAGGTACCTACATATTATTATTATTATTATTATTATATTATAGTCAGAGGTTCGGAAAATGTGTTAAACCTTTTCGTATTCTAAAACAGTATTATCAGAAATTACGTGCTTTAAATTCCTGTCATGCGAGACTGGGCTATTCGGGTAACGAAAAGATATTTATCTCGGAATAACGAATACTGGTGCGTCGGTTACGGAGGTACAGGCGAGATAGGGTCGTCCGGCGTATACTATTATCATTATCGTTGCCGACTTTACCTTATATATATTTTTTTTTTACCCGTTAACGTGTACCGCGTGGATGTTAAATCCCTTTGCATAATACATTACTTTTTTTACATCGTCCCGTAAACAAATTTCAAACACCGCAACGCAGAAGTTCAATTTAGAATGATGAAAAAAACTCCCGTTCAATACATTTAATACAAGTATTACAAATTTTAAGTAGGTATTCTATACTATTACGTCTATTACGTATATTGCAACACATCACGCGTTTCGTTTGTAAAAAATTGATTTCCGGATTAGAGATAGTCAAGAAAAAAAATCATACTCCAAATTAATTGAAATTCTTGGCAATACTTTAGGAAGAATGAGAATATTGGTAAAAAAAATCGATGTGTTGAGGAGAAATATAAGTAATAATAACGTGTTAAAATATTATGATGAGAAACGTGCGACTTTAATGGATTCACATTTGTGTTATAATATTTATAATTTGCTTTTTCTATTTTTGTCTGAATTTGAAATTATCGATTCTGTAAGTTCTATTTAAGTTTTACTAAGTATTGAGAACAATAATTAGAACAGTATTAATATAACGTATACTTAATATATTAAATAAAATAATCATTATGAATATTATTCTTATTAGCACATACATACATAATGCATATTAATACCTCAGAAACTACTAGATTTAAATATTATATGAACATTAAAAAAAAAAAAATGATATCACTACAAAACAATTAAATAAGTAGCATTAAACATTTAACAGATTATTATTTTAAAATATGTTTTATTGGTACATTTACAAAAATCGGAATTTGAATAATCTAATAATTAAAGAAAATAATGATTGAAATCGCAGTGTTTTCCACGATTTTTACGCGAAGAAAATCACAACAGTCCTTTCTGTATAATATAGTACATATGAGCGCACTATGATGCATTACGTATGTTACGTAGAAAATGAAAATGGGTTTTTCATAAATTCATATTATTATTGTTGTTGTTGACAAAAGAATAAAAGTACTTGCAACAGTTCTTGGGTCGTGCATTAAATATTACACGACGCTTAAATCCGCTTTTATCGTCGTACATTCTTCCCCCTAGTGGTTTTAATTTTAAAATGTACCTAACTATTTGAATGCTAAATGGCGACTATTAATAATTCTATTTTTTAAATATTTAAGACGTATTATAAATTGTTAATTATCTTAAATGTTCAAACACACGAATACAAATTTTAAGTTTCTATATTAAATTTAGGTGAGCTAATTTAGAGAGCTAATAGCTATTTACGCTTTTCTATACAGTAATAAATATATAAAATAATAGCTGGTAATAAAAAAAAGTATTAGTTGAAAAACAAATATAAATTAATTTATGTATTATATAAACGTACGCATCACATTAATTATAAGTTTGCATTTTCGATACTATAGAAAATAAGACAACGGAATTAAAATAGTGTAGTTTCCAATTTGATAATCAATTTATTAGAAGCGTACGTACAACCATACATTTGAAAATTATATTTAATTAAAAGTAACACGGCGTTTCGTATAGTTAATTTAACACCACAGTTAGACTAGTCGAAAAAACTTTTGTAATATATAAGTGTAATATATGTGTTCGTACATCAAGTTCTAATGACATTTAATTTTTAAGTGAATTGTGATAATTTTTAAACTGTAATTTGTTTTTACAAAAACTATAGCATCCAAATGTAAATATCATAAAAATCCAACAACAAGCACAGATAACATTTTTACCTTTAGGTTTTAAAACCAACATTTCACAAAATTGGTTTTTTCGAACATAATCTTCGTACATTGTGCGTTTGTAAGATAGAGACAATTGGTGTGCGTGAGATGTGGCGCAATGAGCTTGTTGGTACTATAAGTACTGTGCAGGTCGACGATAGTTGATCTAATATCACAAATACCGTCGTCGTCGACAATTCCATTATACAAAAAATCGATAAAATTAAAACACAAACAAAATGTATATTAAAGCGTAAATTATATGACTCCAAAAATCGTTTCTTTCAAAAAAAAAAAAAAAACCGGACAACTAAAACGACAATTTTGACTACCCGGTAATAAGAAAAAAACCATTATAGTTTAGTAGTGTATATATATGTATATATTACAATCGGATCGATACACTCATACATACATACACACACATTATGATGCACATAAATGTTGGTGTATTGAGCTACACTATAATTATTTAGATAATGTCTCTTTTTATATTTTGTCTCCCTATTAAATTGTCCATACGTATACATAAATATAATTTACTACACAACTGCAATTGTTGTTTTTAGAAATTGAGAAAAATAAAACCGAACGCCGAATATTCTACGCATTCACAGTAGAATCTGATCGGAACAAACACAATTCGAATCGTTTTTCTCGTCGAGCCCGGCAATATTTAAACGACCCGGAGTTGCCGCCCACTGCTCCCCTAGGGCGTTATAATTATCATATGCATATTACTATAACAACAACGGTGACTATATATGACTTCCTAGTAGGACAATTACTTCCAAACCCGATCGCCGCCAACGCCACACTATTGCACGGCGCTGCAGCAGCCCTTCAGAGCCACATCGTACATATTAAAACCAACTCGTTCATGCGTTACCAATTTATGAATCCCGTCTTCTGTGAACAAGTCTTTCGATTATAACTCGTATATTTTTTGCACATGCCATAAACTGTGTACAATAAGCGACGGTGATAAATATTTAAAAATATACAATAAACTAAAAATACCTAAAACTGGTGTGTTATTATACATGTAATTATATTAGGTATACTTATGTTGTATTAAAATACGTTTTAAAAAACATCGAGATAACGATAAAAGTTAATTAGTGAAATTATATAAATTAAATTCAAAAATACAATTAAATTAAATTATTATGATATACCTAATAATAAATAATCGTCATTTTTTTGTAAAGATAAAAAATATTTTTTTTTCATTAGATACCTGAGCACTAAAATTATATATAATTATATAGATTAATTTAAAACAGTTATATAATTGATGTTACTTAAATTCTATTCAATTAATCTATACCTATATGAGCTATACGTTCACAACACTCAACTTTAATACGTTAGAGTATATAATAACGAAAGATTTACTAAGAAAAATTAAAATAATAATTTTATTATAATGCATACAAATTGACAAACAATTAACATTTTAATATATGTACATATTTCATAATATTGAAACAATTGAATTTTATCGAAATGATTTAATTATTTATCTTACTCTCTTTTTTATAACTTATATCTTATTTATATAACTAGATTATATAAAAGATAAAACTATATTGATTTAGATAAAACACTTTAGTTGTTATATAATATATGATTTTCTCAGAGGTTCTAATAATGGTTCAATATTTCAAAATATGACTAAATACCTTTAATTAGACTTGTGTTGTTCGTGCATATATCGTATAATTACTAGTTTTCAAATGGCGTAAATGTACCTTGAACTCTTTACATATTGTGAAGTACATGTTGATATATATGTCTATAACCATACCTACTCATACGAACCGTAAACAAACAAATGCTCTTTTATTTTAAAAAATATGTTTTAAATAAATACAAAGATTTATGGCAAATGCGAAAAAATTTAAGTTACTTCAGCAGCATGCGTAAGTTTAGGTTTTACAAAACTTTCATAGGGAATCAAACGTCGTTATACTAACTACTTTATGCAGTTGTAATATATTAAATCGACTGTGGCTATACATCACATTGATATATTTATTCGGATGTTTGTATTTATTGACATTCATAGGTCAACACTATATCACATATGTATAAGTATAATATTTATAAACGATTATTATACTAATGTCTGATATTTACTTTTAAAACATATGATAAGACATTTAATACAATATGAAATGTACACATTTTATAACAAATAATCTTGTATAGAATGATGATTAGAACGATGACTTATTTTAAATAATTTAAACTCATGTTTTGAATTTATGTGAATAAAAATAAAATAAAGTTACTAGATATTATAAAATAAACACGGCTATTGTCGTTAAGGTATGATGACGATTTTTGAAAATATCAATTTGCAAAACATTATAGAAAATATTTTACAAAGGAAACATAGTAAGTAAAACGTGTCTAAAGTCATGACGTGCAGTCATTGTGGAGGATTTTTCTATTTTGACGGTTATAGGTATGACGGTGACGACTACGTGATAATTCCGAGAATTTTCAATGCACCTTAAAAATTTGATTCCCCTTTTTCGAAGAAATTACAAGCTATATTAGTAAAGTCATAGAATTTTTAACCGCATTCTAATGGTCTGTTCGGTGTAATTTAAAGTTGGATCAGTACACACGAATGATAATTAATTCCTCTTTATCAGACGCCCTCAAAATATTCGATCGGCTTGGAGTAAAATTATTTAAATTTCTTTTCGTGTTACAATGGTTTTGTTAAGTGATAATATAATTTACACGAACGATGAAAAATGTGACCGATCGTGTAGTATTTTAGTCCAGATATTTGCATATGTTAGCTGAGTAATTTACTCCAATGTGGTATGTATGTAAATATTGAATGTAAATTATGTAAATACAAATTTGTATGTAGTGTTGGCGAGAATCTATGTCCCACATATTTTTAATAAATATTATAAGGAACTTGAGCTCACTCCTGTGTCACCAAAAAAACATTTTGACATATATATGTCTTATAATTGCTGAGGGTCATTCTGATATTTATGCGACACGGAGAGTGTTACCAATGCGTCATAAACAAAACCGGCTCTACACCCAACGCAAAAAGTAAATAAATAAATAAAAATAATTATATAATTATATTAATAACTTGCGGTTGTGGTAAATTAGTTTGCAGCCATATTAAGATATATACTATACATATTTTTTTAAACTAATAATTTGATTTTAGAATTCACTATTAAATTAAACATATGAGATAAATGATTCAATAAAACGATACCGTCAATATCGAAATATTGATTACAGACAAAATAAATAATGTTTCTGGATTTCTATAAGTTTTAAGTAGTAGAAGTTAGGTAATACAAAAGTTCATAAAAGTTTTTATTAACTAGTAAGTATCTAAATGGTTTAAAAGGTGACATCATAATTTGTTATAATCGCATCAAAATGTTATGGAAAACACTACTTCAGATAGTCCGACCTGTTTTAAATTAATATTACACTAAAATATAAAAAAATTATTAAAAAAAAAAAAAAAAAAAATGACTTTATAACACATTAATAAATGCTGTATACAATTTTTATGGGGGGTTAAATCCCCAACCTCCTCTCTCTTAAATAGCGGATCTAGGATTTTTTTGGTTGGGGAGACAAAATTGTTCATATTATTATACATCATATAATATAATTTTGTAAACACAATATTTAGGATCTTATATTAAACCTTACAAATATAATATAACTGTCATGAGCCCCTCTCTCGGCCCCTTTTTGAATCCACCACTACTCTTCCTGTGAATGTGTCTGTTTAATATTAAGTTAATTACAATTTATTGTCCACATATTATATTATGACCATGACGGTGATAAACATATACGAAGTATTTGGTATTATATACGAGTATTATATTAATAACGGTTGAGTAACACAATGTCACATGGTCAATGGTCGTTTTTTACACACGAGTATCGGTTACTTAAGTACTGAAATGGCAAAGCGGTGAGTCCTTTTGACCTAACCGAACGAATTTTAGGTCTTTTGATTCCATGAATCTGTGTCGGCACGCATTTATATATATTATCTTCATGGTGTCGAAAACGTGAAATAGATTTTAAATAATTTTCACAACAGTATACATACCGATCGTATCGTATTATAAATTCTACCGCCAATCAATGGGCGGACAAAAAAGTACCATAAATATAAAACTAAATTTACCGAATAACCGTACACATCACATATATATATATATATAAAATAATTAGAAATGATCTCTTGAGACGTACGCGATCTGGCGAGTAACACACCACTAGCATTACTGTAAGTATAGGAATAATACTACGATCTCGGTTTTGGTAGGTACCTACCAAATATATATAATATAATACATTGTATTGCATATCACTACGGTCAATCGGCACAGAGTAATAATAATAATGTAATAAAGGCAGGGCCCTATCCCGTCGATGAGATTTAAACGAATGATACGGTAGACCAATTGTGCATATAGATATATAATAAGTATTTATTATAGGTATTATATACGTAAATAAGAACAAAAAGTAGATAAATAAATAAATACAATTTGTGAAGAACATGAGATAGAATATCGAATTAACACTTCCGCTAGCGTTTTAATTGCATTAAACGCGATGACAGCAGCCGGCGCACTAGTTCAGATATATATTATGGATATACAGATAGACTAAGAGCTCACTGGAATGACTATTGCCAATGAATTTTTATTTTTTTATTATTATTTTATTAAATAAAAATACGAGCATGGAACGAGCGTAGAAACTGATGAAAAGTATTTTTTTTTCATTTATAGGCGTCCAGAATACAAAGGCCACGTGACATCGCCAGTCCGTTTATTCGAACAACAATTTTTCAGGCGCTAAATGTTATATAGAGAGAATGTGAGAGAGATGGAGAGCTTGCACATCTACAAGAATATATCATGTGTGTATGGATATTCTTGACTTTTGTCGGCACGTACGACTCTCGTTTGCGGAGGGCAAATAAAAAAGAAAAATAACATCAGCAAATACTTCATATTACTATATTCTACGTCGGAGGAGCGAACGAATAGTACGAAAATAATAACAATATTAATAAATACATAACGAACAATTTTACACGAACACAAACTCATATTCAAGTATACCGATCAGCTGACGGATAATTGCTTTCCGGGTCTGACGGATGGTGTGTAAATATACTATATGTGTGCAGATAATAATATTATTATACCTTTCTTATACTCGTCGAAATGTCAAGAGAGATTTTTAGGCTACACATACATCACGGGTTTCAGTATTTTATAGTATAAAATTACCTGGCACGAACTATTATCGAAAATAGGTGTACATTGCTAGTGAGATATTGGATTTCAAACAGACATAATATATCCACCTAATGTTAAATAGCTAAATGAGTCGGATCCCAAGCAGGATACATATATAGGTAGTTTGTTATACTACAGTAAGGTCTTAAATCACAGAACACTACAGTTGGATCCTGAAATATTTTTTTGTCAAGTACCGTGCATGACTTTGAGTCAGTTAGAAACAGTCGATACAAGACAATATTAAATTTGAATCAATTCTTTTTAATTTCAAGCACAGATAATAAAATAATATATGACCTTAACTCTAGAAAATTCAGATTTTTAAATTCATTTTTAACTTAAGTGTTTTCGTATTTTAAAATCATAATAAACACAGTATTTGAAATATATCTAAAATAAAGTTTATTAAAAAATGGCGCTTAATAATAGTAGAAATATATTTGAAATGAATTCGGAACCAAATATAATGTGTTGTTTAAAATAAATTAGGACTTAACTTGTATAGATATTTGATTTTTAAACACAACTCATATGCTACCATTTTTTGGAGCAAGGTGAAGCTGTGCATGGATTATAGTTAATAAAACAGCAGCAGTCTATGTGATGGAGGTAGATTCTTCTGTAAAAGCTTATTATGCTCATCGTCGAATTTTTATACACAATTAAAAAATTTAAAAATTATATCAACTACTATTTATTTAATTCGTATTTTTATCTCATTTTTCCAGACAAAATTATTATTTATCAAAACGTATGAGATTAAAATCAGGATAAAATATAGAATTGGTTTTTTTTATTAAGGTGCCTCACTTTGACAATCGGTTTTTATCGCGTTTAATATTTAATTTACATATATGTATACAATATAATAATATATTTAATACTCGATTACACCGAACGAAATAATAAATCGAGACTGTAAATCCTTTATATACAATTATACATAAACCAGAAAATAAACATTAAATTTACACGAGAGGCCGCGGTGTATATTATATTTCGTTTCAATTAAAACCTTTTCTACGCAAAACAAAAAACGCGGGAATCGGGACGGTTTTTATTTTCAATTTATTCGCAGTCTGTTACAACAATAATATCCTGTACACAAAATTGGACATTCCGTGGTGCGTAACTTATGATTTCTTTTTTTTTATATAAAGTTTTGTTATTTTTTTCACGTATTTTTAAAACTGAAGAAAATGACCGTCAGTATATAATTTATATATATACTAATTATGTAGTGACCCTTGGGCTAGCTATCCAATCATAATATATAATAGTTTTGCAAAAATATAATAAACAATAAGTAATGATTTAATGGAGGGATTTTAGCTAATGCAATACATTAGGTATAGTGAACAAATGAATTGCGTACCGGTACCGGTTTTGTTATAAGCATTCGGAGGATTATCAATTGCAGCAGCACCCTGTTAATGGTTAATATTTGCTGAGACTGGCATAAAAGGGGATTTTGATGATTGCATTCGGTTTTTTTTTTTTTTTTTTTTTTGTTAAGCCTTTTAGACAAGTTATTTCAAATTTGTTTAAATAATTTTACTTAAAATGAACATTAGGTTACTTTTTCTTATTTAATTATAATATGTAATCTATACCAGTGGTATTCAACCAGTGGGTCGCAAGATTGAAGACCTCTGAATTCTATACCAACGTGATGCAATAAGTAAGAAATACATCTACAATATCTACATATTTATAAATGTATACTTTATACATACAATTATATAAATAATAAATCTAACTGATTTTTTATCAGAAAAAAATCAATTATATTTTGTATTTCTTTCTTAACCCGTCTAAGAAAATTAATTTCTGATCATTACTAATGAAATGGTCGATCAGTTAAAGTAAAAGCGGAACACCAAATCAGTTTAAACTACTTATTACGCCCAAACACATAATATTGATTTTAATAATAATTAAATGCAAACATACATAATTATTTATATATACATTATAACAATCTCACGCTTCAGCAGTTTTTATAATTCACCTAATATTCATTAGTTGCAAAATTTATAATGAATGTGTATGTAAATTGATGAGTAAAAATTCATATAAATTTAGCAGAAAATTTAATAAACATATGATTTTTCTCGTGTATGGATAACTAGTGTACCATAATTATTATAAAAGAATAATTACAAATTACACGTATAAAAATGCGTAATAATCATAAGAAATCTTTAATTTTATCATTTTTTAAAATTATAATTACATTATTATATATTGCGTTAATTATTATGTATGCGTTACTTGCACAAATTTTATAATTGTTCATTTCTGGACCGAATCTAATTTAATGACTCGCCAAGACTGCTATAATAATACCAAATACGCGTCTTCGAAATATATCATACGATTACGAGTCTCGACCAACTAGACGATTACCCGAAGGGCTAATATTTTATACAACACATTGTACACAACAACGTCATCCCATCTTAGTCCGCTAAATTTTGAATTTACATTATTTGTGAGCGGAGGTTTTTGAATTATGTTACCAATAATGTGCGCAGTATAAACACAAACACGAGCATTAATACTTGCGTGTGGTGTACAATAAAATATCATAATCACTAAACTCTCTTATCGTATCAGACATTATTATATTAATAGGTGGTATGTACATACGGTAAGAATATCACATGCATGTATTGTGGTTAAATATTTAACACTATCCGGGCAAAAGTGTGTATATAATACACAATATGAGTGAGAGAGAAGGAACGAAATAAACATCTGAGGATAATATCTCCGAATATATATTATTTATAGTACATATTATACGATAATATTGCATAGTATTACATGCAACGTACGACGTACAGTTTAGATAAGCAAGATTTTATCCTGCAGGACGCAACATTAAAACCGTAATAATGTTACAAAATATGTTTACAAGGCCTGAAATCTTTGGTGATATAGATACTATTTTAATCAAGATTGTTTTAAGTTGTTCAAACACACGAATTTTCCGAAAAGTAAAATAAATCTATAATTATACATTAAAACAGTATCCTAAAAGTATCTAAAATTGTTGATTAATTGTAGCCCAAATGATTAATGTCAGCATTTAGCTAAATATAACTTTAAAATTACATATATAAGTAAATTTAAGTTACTTTGAAGATATTTTAAGAATTAATGAAATTCTTAAATTCACACAAGTGATTGCTATTGATTCAAAATTATTTGCTATTTTTATTCATCCTCTGAATACATTTGATTTATTAAATTAACTGTTCAATTATCATATCTTATCTATATTTGTGTTAATCGTCATCGCACTCGTTATTGACTTCTCAAATGACGAGAGTCGGGATCCGTCGACATTTGGTTCTAATAACTGTCGGAGACACCAAGACATGAAGCATTTTATCATTTTCTGTCGTACGTTCGGACGTTAGAACCTTCGTATCTGATCGTATGCCTGTTCTGTTTCCTTTTCACGATAGAACTGTGGCCACCAAATTTGTCTATTTATTTGCCCCCGCCGGACCTAACGTATGTGTACGCAAGTTCGGCATACCACCACCGATTTCAATTACACACATCATCGCAGGCATTTTGTTAATATACATATGTTTACTCTCTGATCAACTTCATAAGCGTGTCTACACATCATAATTTCGAGCTTCTATGAAAAATAACTGATCAATCATATCAACTTATATAATATTGGTTCGAGTTTTAACAGTAGTTCTTTAAGGTGAATATTGAATAGTAAAAATGAGTGCGCGTGCCAATATTGTATCGCATGACCGCGTAATTATAAATTGTTACCATAACCTCCAATTTGTTAACCTATCCTGACTGAATGTTTTATGCGATTCGCTGGCCCACCATCTTACAGATAAACCACAATATTACTATTATAAGCTTTGGTATTTTGTTGTACCTCATATACTGCTATTATTATTCTTTGTGTGTATCCCGTGATTCAATTACGGTCGTATTTTCATACTCCGATATTATTATTATTATTATTATTCATTATTCTTACTCTATATATATATATATATATATACACACATATATATTATATATCAGTGTCATAACCATATTACATCATAGTTTATTAAGGCACCTCGTCGAAATGTTGTTTAAATGTTTATGATTCTTTTATACACGGAATCAATTATTATTATTCGATTTCCAGATGTAATATATTATACTTATATTATTTATAAAACAATAATTATAAACAAATACACTAGTCACTTATAATTAGTATATTTCTATATTGAGTGCGAATTATGACAACCAACTGACTTACTTAAAATTATATAATATGATTCTATAAACACGGCAAATTTCTATCAGTTTCTAATATATTGACGATGTAAAAACGCAAATTTAAATCAATTTTACTTTAATATAATAATAAATAAATACTTTTTTGTTATTTTACAATGCGTTCGACTAAATAATTACAAAAACCTAGACAAAAAAAATTAACGTTGATCTATAATAATTACTTAAAATTGTTTTAAAGAAAATTATAAAATAAAAAAACATATTAATTTTGTATCATACCATGACTTAATATGAGTTATATAAGTGTTATAAGTATACAAAATCTACAATAACGTAAGTTTGCATTCGGGTATGCCAAGTAAATGAAATAACCGACCGATAAGACAGCAAGCAATTTATCCCTGTTATAGTTACTCATACCGTATAGTATTCACGGATTTTGGGGTGAACAAACACGACCGTTAAACGTGATTTAAGTTAGCAAATTGGATAACACCAATGAAGCAGCACTCAGACAAAATCAAACACAACGTATACGAACGACAAAAACGTTTTCTCCGAAATGAAAATATCGCCATAATGTGACCGTTGAGCGAAAAGTTACTGTATTTTAAATATAACAATCAAAGTCACGCGGCAATAAAGCAGAAAGTATCAAAAATTACAATACAAACATTCGCGACAGCCGCCACCATAGCAAAGATAAATACACTTTCAGCCAATAAAAATTATTAAAATTACAATAACATTACCAAATTTTGTAGAATTTGTACCATATACATCATTGTAGAGGGGACATATACAAGAGATGATATGGTGATCAGACTCCTTCAACCCCCTCATGAACTTTTAATTTATTTGTTTTTAAATCTCTAAAAGCTTCTTGTGACCATACCTAACCAGAAACTCAACAACGAATCCATCTTGGATATATTCGAATCAAAAACTAATTCAAAATATTCCACCAAACATTCAACTAAATTGAGGAGCTCTTCACTGCAAAATTGAAATAAACAATTTAAAAACAGTATATTAAAACTATACATTCCTCAAAACACCTCGATGTCTCCATCATCATTATCATAAACAAAATCTGTATAATATTAACATTTATAATATTTATCATGCTTTAAAAAAATATTCCGTTTTAAATTAGTTTATTAATTAATTAAAAATACATTGATAAATCATAAGACAATTAATAATTAAATAAAAGTTGTTATTACATAAACTTTTACTTTATGTTTAATATATTATTCTAAAAGATAACGGAATAATAAGTATTCTCTTAGTACAAAGTATTATAGTAAAAATAGTTTTGTATATTAAAATATTGTGATAATATTAAAAACAAAAAAATTAAAATTTCTTTCATAAAAACTTTGAATAAAAACAAATTATTTTTAAACCTTTTTAAGAGTAGGTAGTATGTCAAAAAAAATTATCATATTTTGCAGTTGAAGTATAAAAAATTATTTTTCGTTTTTAGATTAATAGTTTTATTGTAGTTGTATTATACATACGTAACAAAAAATATATTTAAGTAATCAGAAATTTTAAAAATTAAGAATAACAAATCGCAACCTCTTACTCTTTCGTTTCCTAAATCTTATAAGAAATATACTGAACACATCTTTCTACTCCTCCTTTTACAGTTTTTACATTTTTAATTTAAATGAATAGATAAAATATAACCCAATAGAACAAAAATATATAATAAAATCATCAGATCACCATATCTTCAACATAGTGAAAAACATAAAATATCTCTACAAATAACCCCAATAAAATCCTCAACCAAATAAATATAATATTATAACTTATAAGCATGTCGTATATGTGGTTCTAAGTCTGCAGGGTCAGGAGATTTGTGCGGTGAGGGATCGGTGTCCGAATGTTGTATAACATTTGCGTGTGTACCAGTGCAAGCCATTAAACAGTGCGGCTGTTTCTGAAGGGTCGTGGGGGTTGATGAGAGGAGAGTGACGGGGTAGAGCAGATTCTCAACTGTAAACGGGGCTCAATTAACCGTGATAAATCGCCATAAGTCTCGTCGTCCTCGTCTCGGGTCCGCACCATTATGCGTATACTGTGTGTGTGAGTATATCAGTGTATGTAGGGTATGCAGTAACTCTGTGTGTGTGTGTGTGTATGTATGTGTGTGTGTGTGTGTGTGTGTGAACAAGTTCGCTCTCCTTTTTCGCAAAAGACCCGGACATGTGCGTATTGCGAGCACAATGTAGTCGTACTGGTCAGAAACGGTCATTTTGACGTGAATAAACGATAGACTATTTGGCAATAGCTTCGATACCATGTGTATATATTTATATATATATACATATAAAGCAACAATATAACATATAGTTAATCATCGATATAGAATGGAAGAGAGAATAATAATAGTAATATACGAGTAATAATGATAATAAAAATTATATAGGTGCCTATATAATTATATATGAATGTATATAGTGTATATATATATATTGTATAAATCAATGCGAGATTGTTTCTCGTATTATTTATACATTATAAATGGGTAGGTACCTTTTGGTAATAATGGTACAGAAAGTGTAAGATTCAATATGACAAAATAAAAGTTAACAATGTGAGGATAAAATAATAATAGAATATGAATACAATAAAATAAAATAGTGATAATAGTGAATAATAAATAATTAATAATTTATGACATGAATTAATTTATAACATTTAATATTAACAAAAAGGTTAACAGTTAAAACACAATTCAACTTTAATATTTACCTTATACATAATAATAATAATAATAAACATGGTATTTAAAATATTGCTAGACTTAAACCTAAGTATATATTTTGTTTAGATAAATCACGTGACATAAAGAAGAAATCTATGTGATCAGCTATGACATTACATAATAAGAGAGCTCTAGGGAAAAATTATGTGGAACTGTAGTTGTTTTTGTAAAATGGTATATGAAACAAATTCGGTTTTCTTAAATAGCGATTTGGTGTGATAAAACCAATCATAGATAGCAGTTCCGGGGAATCAACAAAACCGTTCAGTAAATCAAATAAAAACATAATATCTGCAACATTTCTTCTTAGGTTAAAACTTGTAAATCCAAAAACCGAGTTTTGCAAACTGGATATAATAGGTATATTCAATTTAAAACATATAAGTTTTAAAAATTATTTTGGTAATGAATAACAAAAATCAAAACTGTGCATTTTAAAAAATATTATATTTCAAGAATACACGTAGATGTGTGTGTGTGTGTGTGTGTGTGTGTGTGTGTGTGTGTGTGTGTGTGTGTGTGTGTGTGTGTGTGTGTGTGCGCGCGCGCGCACACATTATCTGACCAAGAAGTTTCTGATAATATTGTTCACTCGGATATTTTTTTTCAAATCTGTATCCTTTTTCTCAATTTTAAAAATAACGTGGTGAAATTTACTTTTGAGTGACGCACAGAAATTAAGACATTTTCTAAAGACCGCATCGATTATTACATAATAATAAATACGGTTGTTCGGCGGAGCCCATAAACCGTAAAGTGTAAGAGGATGGTCTCTTAATTGAAATATTATTCGTAAGTATTACTTTGTTATAATAATAATATATACTAGTGATAATATAACCTACTCATTTTTCTACCTGTCTTCCATTTTATCTATAAGTGGATCATTAACACCAAATAACAAACACGCGTTCTTGACGTACGTCCTATAGGTATATCCATGATAAATAATTCAAAAATTAAACGTTATAATAATGTACCCTAAGTATAATATCATGTAATATATTTTACTTAGATTATACAGGAATATTATTATTATAGCAACATACATTTATGTTGTTTATTATATTTTTAAATCTCTACTTGAAACACAATAAACTATAAAGATTATCTATTTCTCTCTCTCTCTCTCTCTCTCTCTCTCTCTCTCTCTTTCTTTCTCTGTCTCTCTTAGTAACTCTGAAAAAATAAAGTTCAGCGACAACACATAGTGGCCTTAATTAATGATATACAGTTACAATGGTAGCATTTGCTAAAAGGTTAGGCTAAGCACGAAGAATTGGTAAACGTACACGGACACGCGGTCGACAATAGACAGGAGTCAACGATAAAATATTTGAAGTGTAAGTACAAATAATATAATATATACCTGGACCGCAGCTAAATGGATTGAAAAAAAGTAAGTTATATTGCAGAAAAATATGGGGTCATGTTATCAAAACCAACTGGCAAACAGCCTAAACCGATACGATCCGAAAGATTTTGAGTGGGGTCTTGAGATGCAAACAATTAATATCCGAGTAGTTAAGTCATTAAAGTTTAAAAACTTTTAAATGTTTTTTATTTTAATATTCACAAAACTATATTTTATAAAAACTATAAACCACTATTGATTTTACTACACAAACAATAAATTAATAAGCAACAGATCATAGTATTTACGAAGAATATTTTATTACATTACTAAATATTTTAAGTATAATAATACTGCCTTCCAAATTAAAAAATAAACGAACTTAAGTGTTTTAACCCTATTCTATAGCATTATAGCATTACACTAATCATTTAAAAATATAAATAACTTTAAGTGAAACATAATAGAAAAAATACAAAATTAAATTAAATAATATACAACTTACAAATAAAACCAATGATGGTTCCTGCTGTGAAATAGGCGCACAACCGAATTGCACGCACATTATTACCGCTGGATATATTATCGAGAAGCTCGTTAAAAGAATAATAGGCCCACACATATATTTTATAACACAAAACACGTTAGTGAGCAGGCATATATATATATATATGTGTGTGTATACAGCTTAAGCTGTAGTATATATCTTAAAAATGGAAATTTAATTGTTGACCAGAATACACGAACAAAAGGAAGAAAACAGATGCCGATGCGGCTGTTTGGCAGGGAAGGGTGTCTTTCACCATTTGATAAATCGTTGTGTTCGCGAAAACGACTATTCTGAGGGAATCTTGGCAGTTAAACTGTATAAATGGTTCGAGATTTAGTTAGAACTGAAGAATCTTACATCCGTTTTCTCTTATGCTTCCTCCAATATAATCAACTACGTAATGTAAAAATTCTGTCACTGATATGATTATTTATATAATTATTGTTAATAGCACTATCAATAATATATTAGAAGGTGGATAGTTTGTTAAATATCTACTGAATACAATATACAATTTTAATTTTGAATAAAGTAATCAATGATAATGGGAATCAAAATTAATTTAGTTATTAGTTAACAGTTATTTTTATCACATATGTTCCATAGATTAAAGATGGAATAGGGCGGGTGGCTGTCGGTGTGTCTTGCACCACTAAATATAATTACTTTTAAACCACCTCTGGGTCCGTGTTTATTTTTCATTATGTAAAACGGTACAGAGGCGAGCTACATGAAACTAATTAATCGGATCACAAACACTACAGAAGTACGTAAATCCCACATACAAATCTAAAAATTAACACTATAGACGCTATACACATGAGTGCAAAGTGTAATAAAATACAACCACAAGGCCAAAATGCATCTATTGACTAATTAGATACAATAATAAACTGCTTAAAAAAATTTCATCACAAGGACAAATAATTTAATCTATATATATATATATATAGGTTGTGTGGAACGATTAATTTCAAATATCTTACACAGATTTCTTCATAAAAATTCATTTTTGTAATAATTGCACATGATATATGACTACCTAACTAGATCGTATGCATATTGGATACAAATTTGTATAGCATGGTTTATATAATTAAAAGAATATAGGACGAATTTTGATTTCACTACATAAGTATATATTATTATAATATTCCCTTCCACCTGATTGATAGGGCAAACAGTGTAAAATATGGCAAGTATAGCATTATTATTATAATTTACCATTTATCGACTATTATTACTTTTTTTAAAAAAAACGGTAAGTTATTGGCCAAAAAACCTCATCAATTCACCAGCCCTCCAAATATTGATAAAAATGATATAATTTTTGATTTTTTTTTTCGGTTCGTATTGCTAAAAATAAAACCAAAAAACCCACATTGAAGGTTTTAGTCAACTCTGAATTCCTAACACAATGTTAAGTACCACCAGTACTGACCTTTTCGCTTGAAACAGACAATTGTTGGCCGGCAGCTATTGCTGCCGTCGCTGCTGTCGGCACTTGTGACCGTTTTCCGACGCTGCTGCAGTTGTTGCTCGACGGGTTTGTTTGATTGTTGCTGTTAGCAGACTGCGGTGGCGTCTTAACCGCCGTGGCGGTCAACCGACTGGCGTAAAAATACATGGCCATCGCCACCATGACCTCAGGGGCGGAGGAGCGGAAACAGTTCGCTGTGGTGTATTTATAGGGTGGATCTCGTTTCGAGATTTCTGTAGGTACACAGGGAAAATATAATTTGCACGATTATATTATTATCGATACGTCCATAGCATATATGTAGTCACATGGGTGGACTTGTGAACGTGAGGAGGGATTTAAAATTTAATGTCAAAGGGCTGTTATGTTTGAAAAAACGTGTGAGATAATACATTATATGTATTCAACAAATGAAATACCAAGTCCATCTCTACATACAACTATATAGCATTATAATCAGTAGTCATTATGGCCTATAGCAGGGGTCACCAACTAATTTATACAAAGGTCCGTTTTGAAACTTACTATACTAGTCGCGGTTCCCTAAAATGCAATATTAATAATTTACACACGTTAATAAATATATATTTTTTTAATTAGTATTTATATTGATTTATTTATGCATTTGTTCAATACAGATTAATTTAATTTTTTTTTTCATATTATAAATTTTATATGAAACACTTATAATTTGTATTTATTTATATTAAAAACATTTTAAAATTTACTCCACGGATAAGAGTCCGTAAAAAAAGTAACCGCGGTCCGGATGCGGACCACGGTCTGCCAGTTGGTGACCCCTGGCTTATAAGTAGCCAAATTATTGAGATGGAATTAATTATTTATGATTTATATTTCGCAACCCTCGCGCGATCGACACTGGGTGATGTACTTACAGATCATCAGACGACTATAACTTGGGATCGTAAACAGTCAGGTATGATGTTTTAATAATAATAATATTTCCATCGAATAGTGAACGAATATTAAACGTTAAATTATGCTATAATGATGAGTCCATTTTTTTTGTAGTTAATATTATCGTCGTTACACATCTTAAATATGATACACTACTAATCCAACATAATTTAAAATATGTAGTACCTTTATATGTGTATACTGTATAACATATCAATACACCGTAGTGCCGGATTAAGTTTTAGGTGGGTGGTATTCCAGTATAGTCACGATAACCCACATCAATACTCGATTCACCTGATGCTTTCTATGACACGATAAAGTTATCTCTACGATAAAATAATTATTATCATAAATAATCTGCGTACGTTTGTATTAAAACTGACATGTGTTTTTACAATGGTTTGTTTTCAGAGCGTGTTACTTACAATAATATTGTGTTATAAGTATATACTATACGGACGAGAGCGTGCTGACGAATATACTTTTCAAAAATAACCACGGCGTAACGATAATGCAAGGATTACGGTATTTATAAATTATACGAGAAAAACTATATCATTCTAAATCGCATTCACGACATATTACATAATTGTATATTTGTGTACAATCTGCATTGTATGAAATCGAGCCGTGACTGTATAAATACATTAAAAAAAAAATCGTAATATCCTGTTTTTCCGCATTCTACAAGTACTTGTGCTGCGAGTGTGTACAACATGGATGGATGACCACCTACATAGCAGTGCAAACAACCGTTGGTTTAGATTATAACAAAGTTAGTAGTTGTCTACGGTTAAACTCAGTGAAACAATTCGGCAGACAAAGTTTGTACCTAGATATATTGACAGACATCGTCTTTAATGGTCACATAACAAACAGATAAAATGTAATGAGAAAAATATATAAAGAATAGCATTAATAATAATAGAAATTATAATTTAAATTATAAACTTAATGCATAATATAAATAATATATTATATAAAATATGATATAAAGTAAAATACTAAAAACTTTATGACTCGAAACAAAATTGTTGGATATGTTTAGATCTCATTCGTCTGAAAACTATTGACTATACAAGAGTCCGTTCTATATTTGAATATAGCTTAGTACTTTTGAATACATCTAATATTGGTCTATCAAATAAACTAGATAAATTGCAGACATTTTCTACGTATATCTTTTAAATTACTCGTACGTATAACAGATTACCCTTTGAATATTATAGAGCCAAAGAGGTAAAATGAGATTTATCACCTAAAGTGTAGCCGTAGATGTGTGTATGTGCTTATAAATTGTTAAATAATAATATTGGTTATTTTAGTACATTTTGAATATTGGGTATAATTTTGATTTTTAGCATTTAATCAACATTGTAATAATTATTTATTACTCAATTTAACCCTCCGTGGGATGTTATATTTTAAATAAATAATACGTAATGTAGGGTATCATTTCAATAATATATTATGACAATATTCGATAATAATAATGATAATATTAGTTTATGTATAGTCATATATAGTTTTTACGATTAATTCAATAATTGCGACACTCTAATTATATTATATTATGGTATTGCAATTTTAGTAAAATATACTTTGATCGAAAATTCGTATAAATTTTTATTGCACTATTCGTCCGAAAATCACTTTCAAATCGTTAAATTTAATGTTATTGAAATTGGAGTTGGATACAACTATTGTAATTAAACTATATGCTATGCGCTGTACTGTATGGTAATTTCCATATTCAAACCTCGTTTGTGATTTCAAAAGTACCTAACTAAACTAATTTTCAGTCACATAACGAAAAAAAATTGTAGGATATCGTCCCACATAAGCTGTAAAGTATAGTTAATGTCGACATGGGTTGGATCATTTTGACATTAAGCGAACAGAACCTAGCTTTATAACATAATACGATTCATAATTTTGGTGCAAATTATTTAAGGATTAGCCAATGGATGATTTCCTTTCTGAATTTAACTCCCAAAGCTGCTTTTTATCACAGCTACTGAAATTACAGTTTTATTAAAAACGTGCCAGCTGATTATTTTCAGAAACAGCAATCAACAAATGTTATTGAAAATATGATTTAGCCTTTTTGAAATGGTACATAATATCATTATATGTTGACCATTGTATATAATTGATGGGAATTGTTTAATGAAAATTGTATCTTTTTCACGGTTCTACTATTGTGGCACAAATGTTTACATACAGTTTAAAAACTATTTATTTAAACAAAACACATGAATAGTTATAATTAAATATATTGAATGAAAACAAAATTTAATTTTGGAATATGACCAACAATTTGAGGACTAAACCACATACACTTCACGATATTCTATATCAAATACATATTATTTGAAAATTTATATTTTATATTTCATATCATCGTTATACAAAACTAAGACTTGGATGTGACGATACAAGTAGGAGGGGGGAGTTATAGTTAGAATTGAAAATGCAAAAAATGCCTTGTGCAAGCAAAAACCGTGGAGATATTCTTGTATCATATTCCCTCCTTCTAAGGCCGTTCACATCTCCCCACGCACTACTACCAGTTTTCTCTTTACGGGCATTTTAATTGAAAACGGTCCCTTCACGTACACATATATAATATAAATGTATGTATAGCTCTGCGTATTATTATACAAAACCGACCTGTCCGACATAAATTATTCGTTTTCAAACCCCCACCCCCAACGGATGTATATATATATATATATATATACTTTATCCCGACGTCCATTTAAACATTTCTGTCTACCTCCGCGACCACAGCCAATATATATAGCAGGCTGTAGCGTACACTTTATATAACCCAGGTCGAGGTATCCACGGTTTAATTTATAACAGTTATATATTTAGGAACACTCGCAACCGGGCGTACCTGTAATATTATAATCTGATCGAAAGAAGTCAATGTTATCGATTGTTATAGATATATGCTCAATACAAAATTTAATATAGACTATATAATACTATTATGTATACACGATGTACTTATGATGTACAACAAAATAATATGTAAACCAACAACGAAGAATAATATAACAAAGCATATTACACGCGTTTATTAGATTATTATAGAGACAGACAACAATAAATGAAAACGTTTTTATTTTCGCTATATGATAACTTCTCGAGCATTCTTCAGAGAAAATTAATTTTATATGTCTAAATCGATCATATTTATTGACGAACAATTTGTTTCTCGAATCTCTTATTTGTAGATGTTCTTTTTTTCTTCTTTTTATTCGATTTATAATAGAATAAATGAATGCATTTAAACAAAAACACATTCCGAATTTATTATTCCCAAACAATATAAATCAAAAAAGCATAAGAACAAAATACGTTGGAAAACAATACACATTTTAATAGATAAAACAAATTTAATTGAATAACTATAATAGAGGTATAGTTAACGCTCTTAAATACAAAATTCCACGAATATAAAATATAAATAGTTATTACTTATTCGCAATAAAAATATAATTTTAAAAAAGTAACAAACCATAACAATATATAATTACCAACAAAATTATTTTATTTATTGACTAATTTTTGTTTTCTTGGTACCTAAGTAATATACACACACACACATATATATATATATATATACATACAGGATTAGACAGTATCTTCGATACAACTATCTAAGATACGTATCTTAGATACAATTGTATCTTGTATCTCGATATAATTATATGAAGTATTGAGTATCTTGTATCATAATATATTTTTAGTTAATGTATCGAGTATTTCATAAAATAATTTTATCGAAAAATACTCGATACTTTAATACGATGCTTTGAAAATTAATGTTATGAATCCATAATTTAATTGCAGTACGAAATTATATTTCAACCTATAAGCCATATTAAGTTATATCTGTATATCCCTAGTAGGATTTATTTATAATCCTACGAAGAATAAATTATCAGACATTAATTTTGAAAAATTATTATTTTTAAAAGGAAATAAGAAAATGATATGATACCTATATTTTATTTTTATTATTACTTATATAATTAATTTAATAATTGACTTATTATATTATAATATATTTATATTTAACTAATATTTGTAATTTAAAAGTTAAAAACATTTGTCTAGATTCACAACTTACCTAATTGTGTATAAATAAAAAAAATAAAAAAAAAGTCCTATGCGTCATAGGCTATTACTAATTTTTTCAAATGTATTGAGAATCGAGTATCTAAATATTTAAAATATAAATGTCAAGTATCTAGCATCTCGATACTCCAAATCCAAGTGTCTATTATTTAGTATCGCGATACTGATTTTTGAGTATTTTGCCCATCCTTGTATATATATTCAGTATATAGTAAATACTATATACATGTGTATAAACTATGTACGGAATAAAAAATTTAAAAAAATATAATATTGTTAAGAAAAATTCAACGTTGAATTATTGTATTTTTAAATTTATACGAATTACAAGCTACCTGTGTACCTCTTAAATCATTTATGAATAGTGAATATATTTATTTAAGTTCGGACTATTTCTTTATTTTTTTTCTAAACATTTTGGTACTTATTTATTTTTTAAACAGGCAATCTTGATACGAAAGTTTTTTTTACAATTTAATTATTTCTAATTCTTAGACCTTACGAGCAAAGTAATATACAATTATATACCTTCCTAAAAACTTCATACATTAAGAAATTTAAAAAAAATAAATATGTAATTAATAATACAAGTAGTGCACTGAATAAAATATATAATTTTTTTATATATTTACATTAAAATTCTTTTTAAGTGGATTAATGAACCATTGAAAAATATTTAAAAATATTTTTGGTTGTAACATATTATTAAGGTTAAAGGCAAAAAAAAAATGTTTATATAATTTTTTTATAATTTATTAAATGTATTATACTTTATATTACACTGTAGTATATATGCTATAAATGTATAATAATGGTAATAAATTTAAACAAATCATGAAAACTTCAGTTATGTTCTTGTATTTTTACATTGAGATTCAATATATATTATTTATGTAAACTTTTATGTAAATAAATTAATTATAAAAAACTTTAATACGCTAAGTTTAATGAATAATTTCCCCAAAACTATTAAGTAAATAAATATACTTAATACTTTATACATAAATATAAAATGATTTATTGACGAATTTCATTTGATTTAAAATTAATATTATACACTGATTTAACTCTAGATTTAACTTGTCAATAAAATATTATGATTTGTTCAATAATACAAATCACATACACCAGTGATATTTTCCATTGATTTTTGTTTAATTTTCTGGTCACGTTTTAATCTATAATGCATAATATTGTTTATGTGTAATATATTATTCAAATATAAATACATATATTCGTAATACGTGTCATTCCTTTAGTACTACAATAACTCGTGTACGTTCTGAATCTGCATAGACATTTTTACAAATTTAATAAAGAGATTATAAACCTCTATAATAACAACAAATTCTTTTGGGTAGAATAAACTAATCTAAATGATTTAAGTACACATATATGTTCTAGCATTTTTCGTTAATTTTATTTTTTCGAATAGTTACTATAGTAATTGTTATAACTTTATACTATTTAAGTATTATAATATATAGTGTAATCTAGTAAATTTTACATAACCATAAATAGTAATGTTAAGAGATGTCCCGACATATTATTATTAAAAGTGTTGTTTCCCTACAGTAAAACATTGCATTATCTCATATTTTTTCAGCAAAAACCTAATACATTCTTCTTTAGTGACAAAAATTAATTTTTTCAATGATCTTCCGCTCATAAACTAAAACATAAATGCACCTGTTAAAAGTCTCTATCAATAAAAGCTATATGATTTGATTTCACTGGACTAAAAAAAATAAAAATTTACATAAGTTCTAAAAAAAGGTGATAATAATTGATTTTTTTTTTGTAAATTTAGATTAATTGTATGTCCTCGTAATAGTAATATCAAGGTTTCTTAAAATATATAATTAAAATTTTATTTTTAAAAATGTGTTAATGTTTAATGTAATAAAAAGGTATATATTGAAACGATTATATTTTTTTCATAATATACTTTCATAAGTAATTTATATGAAATATATATGTAACAATATTTAGTAATAATATTTACCTATAAATAACCGTAATTATATCACCAAGTTGTTAATATTAATTATCATTACACTCTTAATAAGATCATCAAAATAATAATTATCCATTTGCATTATACTATTGTGTGATTATAAAGGAGCTATTTAATTTATGCATGTTGCCATCAACATAATCGCTAAATATACCCGAACAGCTTAATGGGTCTTTGAAATATTAAATGTAAACGATAAATATTATTACTATTTGAACTATAAAAACTACTTTTTTTAAGCAGAATTAAATTAATTTCATAAATTCCAAAGAAAAATTCAAATTCACTCGGGAATAAAAATAAAAATATAATTATTTAATACGCTATATCAATACAACTTTATATTTTCTCAAACGTTTGAAACAAGCAAATTTTAATAGATTAATACATTATCTGATGTAATATGATTTATAAATATATTATACCTATTTAAAATGATAGCTATAAATATATGCATACTCCTCGTAAAACACACATTGAATTGATAATGAAATATAGAATTACATTTATAACAAAAAAATGTATCCAAATAAAAAAAATTTAATGAAAACATAATAAAATATCATATTATAACAAAGTAATTATTCATGGATAAAATATGGTAAAAAAGGCAAACGTTTTTCTTTTATTTTAAAATGATCGAATAAACTCTATTGAAATATTACAATTTTGAAAACAATACATAGATGTTTACAACAAATTACTTAAGTCGTGGTAATATTAGCATAACTGATATCGGCGAGTGATTTAAACTGTTGTACGTATAGATATATTATTGAACAATATACTTTAATTATACATACAATGAATTAAGTTCAAATACAATTTTAAATATTTTTACCCTATAAACTTATTTACCTATATTATATGTATTATTGATAACAGTGTATAAGTAAATTTTCATAAAAGTTTTCTACATTGGAACGATATCAAAAAAAAAAAAATAATAATAATAATAAATGCATTAAAACGCCATAAATATACCCAGTTTTTTATCAAATATTACGTATTTTAAATTATTTTAAAATTATTTTGTATCAATAAAAAACAATATTAATAAAATATATCATTTGGAAAAACTATTGAATCGACCAGACAATTTATTCTAAACAATAAGGAATGTTGTTACATGTTTTACCTTTTTGAAAATTTAGAATTCCAATACGATATACGAAATCTCTAGAGAATATGAAAAGCGTGTATAATATATAGTGTTAAACGCGTGTTCTGTGTACTGTATTCGTAATTAATTTATGACATTTAGGCGAGAGGAGTGAGTTCAGGTACATGAGGTAAATAAGGTGCTGCATTGCTGACTGCACGATTAATGAACGTATATATACTTTTTGAAAGTGTATTTGATGGATTAAGAGGCCACGGGACCCAGATAACTGCGACTTTTATGAGCAAAACTTAAATGGATAAGTACGCTGAAAAAATGATCGCATATTGTTTAATTATAATACGCAGTACTTAACGCCAGTTTTTTTTTTTTTTTACAACAACCACTAACAACCACTCCAATAGTATCGTATGATGGACATGTAAATTAAATATAAATTATTTTAAAATAGTAATGTCCTATCTAATATGCACTAAAATCTTCAGAAATGTTAACACTTAAATGAGAATAATAAGAGATTTATTTGCTTCTGCAATTTGCCACTAAAAAATAAGCATCCTCTATTAATTTATATTACCGGGAATGAACTAAAATAACATTTTTGTCTTGAGTACCTATATTAATTTATTTCTTAACTACATTTAATATTTTTTCAGTTATTTATTTTAATATCCGGTAAATACTACTCAGATTCTTACTGCAAAAATATTTTTATGAAAAATCATAATTCATAAGTTTCAAGGGCGTATATAATATTATACAACTTCAAAGTTGTATGTATCTAGTATATTATAGTTTAGTTTAAAATAATGGAAAATCGTTAAACAAATAATTTAATTATAAATTGAATAATCTACCCACACAATGCTTAAATAGTTGCTGTGCATATTATGAATATAATATAATGTCGACTAATAATCATATTATATAGCCAATACTATTAGTAGAAAATTAATTTTTTAATTATGATAAACTGTTAATCGATGTTATATTTAATATTTGTTATACTTGAAAAGCTTATAAATTATGATAATTCAAAATTTTCATTTTCTGCTATCGGTATAAACTGTCTTTTATAATGATATATCAAGTGGGTGATTTACATAAATCCGTGCAACATAGAGATCTTCAAATATGCGCCAAATTTCAATTTCAGACCAACGATCACTTAGATTTTAGACTAAATGCCTATTCACGTATAAAGTGGCACATCCAAAGGTAGTTGCTAATATATACATACCTGATATAATTAAAACTTGTATTAAAAACAGTTAATCGTGTTATAAACTTATTTTTGTATTACCTACTATAATGTAAAACTAATTTTTCATTATAAATGTGCCTACCTACCTATAATTACAAATATTAGATTTAAAAAATTTTAATTTTATTTTTATTTTTCGCTTATGATTATAAATTTATAACCACACAAAGTGTATTGACGTGCAAAATCAATTTCTTTCAAAGCGATTAACTGAATAAAAAGAATAAAAAATGAATAACGTGTGATGAGTGAAAAAAGAAAAGAGACAACGCGGAGGCGTTTACGCGTTAAATAATATACGTCTAACTGTCATTAGGTCGAATATTTTCGAGGGTTGCGAAAATATAAATATAGAAATGATCTTTACGGCGCGACACAAACCTCGGTTGCAGAGCTATGAAAATACGATGGGAAACCGCGCACGTGTCCCAGCGGCGGCGGCGGCGTCGGCGGCGGACGGACATCGACGGCAAACTATACGATGGCAACGGACGGACGAACAACGGAGACACAACCGTCTGCGGCGCGTTTCCGAAACAGACTAAAAGGTCCCCGGGCCGCCGCCACCGATGATGACGACGACGACGACTCTCTCTCACTCACTCTGTCTGTCTACCCACTTCCCCCTCGCTTTTCGTTATGGAGGTGCCACTGGTAGCGGTTTCGACGATGCGCCAATAGATGAGAGGGTACCACACGACGATTTGAGGGACAGACCATAGACGAACGGACCGAAAAGAACCGAGACAGACCGAGCTTAACGGCAGAAAACCATACACATGCCAGACCTCCTCGAAAAGGTAAGATTATGAAAATAATAATAATATATATTCGAATTACTACTTGTGTAGTAGTCAAATTTGTGTAATTTGACTCTACTGTCGATAAAGAAATGTCCAAAAAAATCGTTTTCCATACGGTCGACGTCGTTGCAGGTACTTACATACATTATTTTATCAACTATAATATAATATATACCTACATATTATATCATATATTGATATTTATTAAAAAACGCAGATCTGTTGGAGCATGCTCGATATAAATCAAAGAATCTAAAACTAATATAGGTAATATATTAAATATATATATGTGACTTATCGGACGACCCATGAAAGGAAATTCACTGATCTCATTCTAAGGTGGCTATAATGATTTCATGTTAAACTACAGGTATATGAACAACTTGGTGTCTACTCCACGCACAACACTCCGCATAATTTAAAATTAAAGTTTGTTGAGACATTAAGAGGATATAATCAAAACAAAATAATTGGATAAAATGTTATATTACAATACTACACGGTAAAATACATATACTAAACAATTTAAGATAATTATTTTTTTTTAATTTTCTTAAGTAGGATAAATAAATTGTCCAAACAGCAACACTTTAAAACATCCTAAAACAGTAAATATTTGTGAGTCCAGCATTTATTTTTGTTTGGCAGTTATGCAAATATCAGAATAACAGGGTGAAACTCTAAACCACTCCCCCATGCTTATTTAATCCTTTCATTTATACACCAATTCCATTGACCAAACTATCATCACACACTTCATGCATTAATGAATCTTCCACACTACATAACTATTAGAATACTAACTTTCCTTTAACTGCATTCTGAATTTTGGTGTACAAGAGTAAGCGACTATAATAAAATAATTTCTTCTATTCGTACTTTTTTTAACAATAGATTATTAGGTACTCAACTCATTCTGAAAATCACTTGAATTCTGTTTTCTAGACTATAGTTTATACATATATTACGAATATACGTATACTATGGATACCCCCAAACATTGTTTATTTATATATTCATTGAACTAAATCCATGCACATTAGATAATTCTGGATTAATAAGAAAAACAAAAATATGTTCCATAGTCTCAGTTAAATCTTAAATAATTATTCATTAAGCCTATGATTTCGAGACGGGTCACAATACATATTTAAATAACTTTACATAATAGCCTTGTATTGGTAATAAATTAACAATTTTTATAATTGATTGGCAAGTTAAAATCCCAAAAACTATAAATATGTTAAATATTATAAGTAGCATCATACATTGCAAATACATGTTATTAAAATGTTGTTGAATGTAAAAAATATTTTGAACTAGATATAATACATTTTATTCGAGTTTCTTATATTGTAATGTTTTATAGTGTTATGTGTTTCCACCAGATGCGTCATCTTATTAAAAATACAAGTATTATGTTTTTAATACAGAAGTAACGTAACATTAAATCAAAAAAAAAATAAATATAGTCACATAAAGACCCCATTTCCTGTTTTCTCTCGTAGACAATAATGTATATAGAATGTTATACTATCTAACCATACAAATACTATAAATATGTATTTATGCACGTTATCGATAAAATATACTATTTATATTTATATTTAACTTTTACAATACCATTTATTTAACAATACAAACAATTATTAATTATTAAAAACTAATAAAAATTAATAATTTAAAAAAAAAGTAAAAATGAACAAAAACACTTGTAATAAAAATAAAGATATATTATTGCTTTTATATAACATAAATATATAATAGAAATATATTTTTAAGTCCTACAAATTCCATGAGAATATCTTGGCTGAACAATGATAGTATTTACAAAAAAACTAATAAAACATTTAGTTGTCTAATAATTTATATTGGATTTATTAAGTTCTAAGTCAATTAAGCAAATTTGATATCATACTTCATGGAAAAATATATATTACCAGCCAAATCAAAATCCAATGAAACAATACTAATATTATAAACGTATATACATCATCTCCATTCTCCATACGTAAACAATTCAATTTATAGCTATTCTAGGGTAAATTTAGTTAAACTTTATAAAAACATCAAATGTAAAAATAATATATGCTTGAAATTAAATAGTTTTGCTTTGACTTAAAATCAAAAATTATTAATAATAAATAAAAGTTTACATCTATATGTAAAAATAATAACTTTTATCTCTAACAGTATATTTTATAGAAAAATAATTTATATAAAATGAGCAATATCAAATAGTATATGTTACATAAATTACGTACCTACTTTCTTTTGGAATTATGTTTTTCTATTTTACATAAAAAAAATATATGAATTTGTCTCAACATAAGTCACTTGACCTAAATGACTATAGTATGATAAGACTACTAAAAGATATATAATAATTAGAAGTGGAAAATAATAATTCCAATTGGTTTGTCTGTGGAGCAGCCATGTTTATTCAAATGTCTTCCTAGCCCAGATAGAATAAAAGAACGCTGCCATTGACAGGGTTAGCTGTTATATAAATAGGATATTGACAGTATTTAAACCCTGTGCAAATCATCCACAGATAGGGTTTGAGAGTTTAATAAAAATCTCAAATAGGCAATATACTAATAATAAAAGAAAATACGAAATTGTTTTTCTCTCGACGGCTTTCAAACAATATATCACTCTAATCATTTTTTTTTATTATTTCTATACACGAACTATATTCATATGGATCCTATTCAAAATTTAAATATATAATGCATAAATTATGAGACAACTTATTAAAAATGTGTGATTGAAAATGTATTTATTATAGTTGTTGTTTTTATATTTTCATAAGCAAAATTATAATAGAAATAATAAAAAATTGTGTTACTTTGAATACAATTTATATTTTTACTTAAAAATTGTTAAGTTAAAGTTAATCAGTGAAAGTATTATGTTTTTTTTCTTTTTACTATGTCCAAGACACTTAAAAAGTAATTTTGTTAAAAATTATATCTTCCAACTTTTATCGTATACTTATTTGAACGTTTAATGTACAATTATATTAATTTATTATACAAAATGTATACACTTTTTAATGTCAAACTATACATAACTAGTACTATAATAATTATGTTTAAATGCCTACTTTGCCAATGCTTTAAAATTATATAATAATGTTAAATAGTTTACTTTGATTTTTGTTTACATTCTACTCGGACAGTGAGACAAATAATAAATTGTTATGTTAAAAACTCACAAAATGTTAAGGATGAATAATATACTTAAACTCATCGGAAAACTTACTGTTAAAAATCCCATATGATCCATCAATTTTAGTCAAGTTCTTGAATTCTGATTTTTTTATTTTTGCGGTCATGAAATGAACGTTTTTATATTTCAAAACCCAAAATAAGACAAAAACATTCAATGAAAAAATTACAAGATATTTTTCGTTGTTATATTTATATTTAAAAATATGTAATAATTAAGGTGTTATATAATTTATTTTGAATACAATAAAAAATTCTGACAAATTTATATTTTTACATAGTTTATTAAAACTAAAACTATTGAATGTTACTTTAGAATATACGCTTTTATAACATTATACAATTAAAATATTGAATTTTCAAGTTTTATGATCAAATTATAAGATAAACACATAATACATTATAATTAAAAATAATATTTTAAAATTTGAAGTTTAATATTTTTTTATTCAAAGGAAAATCACAAATAATACTCATTGGACCGCACACTGCACATAATTATATACTGAATCATGAGTTTAATTTAAAACAGTTATAAACAGTAGAGTATAATAATTAATGATATTTTTTTTTAAGTAATTGTTGGTGCGTGAATCCCGATTACGCAGAATTAGCTGTATATGAAAAGTTTATGTAATTTAAATCAAAACTGATCGTAGTTTATGAGTTAAACCACTTATATTTAAATAACTGCCCAGAAATTTCGTTAATATTTAAGGGCTCAATTCCAGAAAAATACTTGAAACTTTATATTAACACGACGATTTATATTGATAATGGTATTTTATTTAAAATTACTATAACCTAAATTTATTAAAATAACTTCGAAAAAAAACACTACCCTGAATCATATTTATTATTTTTAATAAAAGATTGATTCATGTTTAATATGAAAAATCAACACAACCATTTAGTTCAATATTAACATTTTCGCCAACTTTACATTGAACAATAGAATAACATTACCTTAAAGAACTAAAAACAAATACTTATTAATAATATTATAGTGAATCGGTTTTGTGTGATTTGCCAAAGTACGAAAAATAAAAAAAAATAAATCCACCTGAACATACATGTTTTTTAAATTGGAAAAAGGGTGCTACAAGTATGGAAGCTGATGGTGTTGCTGTTGGATTTAAACAGAGTTTAGAAATTCATTGTTTAAAATACAATAAACTAATAGGTAAGCTACTTTACAATTTTATATCGTGCATATT
Organism: Rhopalosiphum maidis; assembly: GCF_003676215.2. Taxonomy (NCBI): domain Eukaryota; kingdom Metazoa; phylum Arthropoda; class Insecta; order Hemiptera; family Aphididae; genus Rhopalosiphum; species Rhopalosiphum maidis. Next base: position 61,432,088 of record NC_040878.1, on the reverse strand, counting down.
TTTTCAACTATATAATTTTAGTTAATTCCTTATAAATATAATTTAAAAAAATGTTTAGGAGACGGAGGCTCAAGTGTTACAAAAAGATTAGCTGAAATAATGTCTTATGGACCTATAGACTACCCGTAAGAAAAATAAAATGTCGCAACCATTATAATATTACGAAATTAATAGCTATGACTTTAAATACCAAGTATCCGATTTTGTTAAGAAAATATTTAAAATCAAATATATTATGCTTTAGATTTTCAATAACTAAGGCAATTGAATAACGTAATTTGTAATAGATTACAAGGCCAAACAGATTACCAAAAATCAGTAGCTAAGTTAATTATTATAGTTATTTTTTTTTTTTTGATAACATTATAAATTAACACAATTATAGTATTATAATATTATGTATAACCATGCACGATATCTACAGTATGTAAAATAAACTAATTTAATGTTATTCCGACGTTTTTGTGATAATGTGAGAAAGCCACTGACATTATAAGTTCGTGGATATAATAAGACATAAATCCAGGATTTACCGAGTCAATTAACCCGTACAACGATGCGAAGAAGATGAGTGGTGAAAAAATACGACGATCTTTTAGCCAGCGTCACGTAAAAAGAAAAGCGCATTTACGTAACGTATATTCACCATGTTACCAACTGAATACGTTTTGAACTAAATAAACATATAATGTTTAATCCGAAATTATACAACGTGTCTAGTTGTTAATCGGCTAACTCTAATTGAATGATTTCGTCGATTAAATAGGACGCTGCGTATTTGCACCATGATGCCTAGAAAATATATGAAATGAATTAGTCTTGTTCAATAAAATGTATCAGATTAGTGAGGGTCAACAATGGTTGTTACAAATCTATACATTATATAGTTTAAGTAAAAACCAATTTTTTTGATATACATAGTAATCAATTAATAGGGATCAGTACTAAGTATCCTAGACTTTAAAATACTGTTGTCAAACTTTAAAAAAATGTACAATACCTAGTTCTATACAAGACTGATGAAAACTGAATAATAAATAATAAATAAATGCGTTATGCGACAATATATATATATATATAAATAATACCAGGCTTCTAAATATTATATTCCCGTTAATGTTAGAATGTAAATATGTATACTATTATAATATATAAGTACTCTCTACAGTTATATAAATATTTGTTTAAATATTCATAATATTAACAAGTTTATAAATGATTATTTAAAAAAAAACACATACTTCACATATTAGCAAATAATAAGTACGTACTGCCAATTTCCGCGTTTGTATAAACTTAGAGGGATCGTACTATTTGGTAGATACTTACAAATTTTGAAGTAGAGCCACAACTAGCTTTGAAGTTATATTTCAATGATAAATCACAATCAAGAAAACGATCGATTAATGCACTTTCTCAGTAGCATATCCAAAGGATAAAAAAAAAGAGAAAGAGAGGAACTAAAGTTACAAATGTTTTTTACCTTTTTCCCTTATAAATAATTAATGGTCAATGATCATAGAGTTTTAAAATTCCACGGACTACCACTCGAAAAATTAAATCTGTTCACACTTGTTCAAAAGAAATATATCAATGATATATTCTCTATAATACCATTTCCAATTAATCGGCATCTATCTCTCTATTTATACAATAAAATGTATAATATATTTATAAGAAAATAAAAATATTGTATTAAAAATAAATATATACAAAAATCACCAATAACTATTTACCAAAATACCATTACCAGTATGTCACAAAAGATCGACGAGAAGAATACCTCTGGATTACGCTTTTATGTGCAGTAATGCAGTATATTTAATACAAGATTAATATAATCATAATGTATATGGGCGTCTTCGGGCGGTATAGAAATTTCAAAAATGTATAGATACATAGTAAATAATGTTAACATGAGTATAAATACAATAAGCCAAATTAATCTAGAACCAAAAATGCACAGTAAATAATATTTTTTATATTTTATAATATAAATAAATAAAATTATACTAAATATTTTTGGAAACATAATTATTTTACCAGAGTTCACTTGGATTTTACTTGTATATAAGTTATACGTTTTATGAAAAATATATATTTTATAAAAAAAAGTTGTTTGGTTTATATTATATTTTTTTCATTTAACAAAACAAATTAAAAGTAAAAAAATAATAATAAAAATTCTAACGACTGAAAATATCACTTTAATTAACCATGAATTCAATATTTATTTTTAAAAATGATCAATGATTTTTACTAGACGTCTAGAAACTTACTAGATCCTCATTTCGCGTACAAAAAGCAAGTTTAAGTCCAGAAAAATGTTAAGAAATTTTAAATTTAATTAATAATTAAAATCTCAGTATTATAAATAATTTACAGTTGTTAAATAAATATACTATAAATGAGTTACAAACAAATATGAAGGTAAAAATAGAACATATATTATAAAGTTGATGAAAATTGATTTACTGCAGATCGACCCAAACCTTTTAGTAAATTACTCTCTTAGAAAATTACAAATCAAACAAACATCTCATCAGTGTTAAGTAATAAAATAATAAAATACCATCAAGTCTTACTAGCAACTTTCTTTAACCCCGGGGCAGAAAACTAATAAGTAAAATAATCTATATTCCGTTATTAAACTTTAAAAAAATATCGCGTAACACAATTAAAAATAAATGTAAATTAAAACGTTGATATGACATAAATATTATTTTATCTGCATTATATAATGCATAGTGGTAATATGTATGTATAATGTATACAATTATTGAAATTAAGCCCAAAATCCAATCGTATATAATTAATTAACGAAATTACATAATATTGCAATTATTGCTATAATTTATTGAATTCAGTTTACAGTTATTTGCCCAGAGTTCGAGCTTATAAATAAAGTTATAACTGTACTACCTTTACAAATGACCCAGGTGGCCAAGTACTTATTATACACATATCTATATAATGTTTATATCAAAAATTAAAATTAAAAACGTACATATAGGTATTCTTTAAGAAATCTTATTTTTTCATTATGCTATGCTAAGTTTATTTCAATATAATATCCTATTACCCCTATTACCCGCTATTAATATCGTGTATTCTTCTACTATTTTTAAAGTATATAATTATTTCTATAAATAATACATCAAAATTAAGTTTTCAACACGTAGCACGTATACTATAATTTTTATAGGAGTTATAGGTTATAGGAAATAAAAATATCATTTACGAATGTAAATTATGTGTCTCACAAATACAATACCTAATACTATTAGGTATATTGTATTTCTTATTATTCAATATTTATGAATACAAAAACGACTAACCATCCGTTGCAAAAATAGTAGTATTAGTGATATTAATTATAAAAAGTAATACAGTAAAATATAACTATTTATAATCAATGGTAGTACGCACTAGTCCCACTAAAATAAAAATCATAATATTCATTATGTATTATTTTCTTAAATAAGTAAAAATTGATATAACCTATATTGATATTAATTTCATTTTATTAATTTCTTAATGAAAAACATACTTTTATAATACACGTTCATAACAAAAATGCTATCTAAAACACAATAATATATATATTTTTTTAAATCTAGTGTGAGCAATAGACACTTTATACGTATAACTATAATACATATTATAGTAGATAAACTGATGGTTTCGCATTCAGAAAATCAAAACGTATAGCCGTACAGATCACGGGTGGTCAAATGGCGGCCTGCGAACACACATTATTCGGCCCGCAGACAAAGAATAAATAACACAAATTATACAACATTATATGTGTTATTGTTCTAAATTATTATTTTTGTTAAATATTATTGGTTTTTAAATATAATGTAAATATGTAATTAGAATTTTGATGGCCCGCGAAAAATTTTCAGATTCCTAATGTGGCCCTTCAAAAATATTAATTGGTGACCCCTGGTATAGGTTTTTGGCGGCGCTTCGATAACCGTTTGGACAGAGGTATATAATAATATAATATATAATATGGGAGTTTTTGCCAACCGAACGATATAAAATGACCCGCTTCCGGCGGTTGATTTATCGTCAGAAAATTTCGTCTCTCTCCGCCCGGCGGCAGCACGACAATAACAACTAAAGGTGGTAAATTGGCACCTATACTATACTTTTTATATATTTATATATATATAATGTCATAAGATACGTATCCGAACGAGTTTCACGTAGTGATTCAATGACAAACAGTTCGATATAGTCCCATATATAAATATAAATATATATATGTAGATAAGGATAGGAGGCACATTTTTTTATACAGAGTGATTCACTAGACATATCACAATTTTTTTTAAATGTATTCACTAAGGTTAATAAATATTTCTTAAAAATGGTTTTACAAAAATATAAAATATAATAACAATAATATTTGATCTTGTATTTGGTATAATTGTATAATACTATATAAATTATAATGATAGTTAATAAATAAATATTAATCAGTAATGTTTTCAAACCATCATAACCCCAAAATTAAAATTTAGAGGAAAAAATATGATTCTCGTTTGTAAAAAGTTGCTCCTTCTTAAATTTTACAAAAAATTAATGTTTGAAAAATTAGTCCTAATAAGTAAACTTTAAAATTTTAAATATTTGAATTTAAATTAATTCACTAAAATAAAAAATAGTGGTCAGCATAATTGGTGAATCACCCTGTATAATAATATTACCAACCAAAAACGACGTGTTATAATGATATAAAATGCATATACACAACACTCAAAACATATTTTTTACATACATATATACTTGTAAAGTTGTAACGCTGCTGTCGTGTATATATAATATATATATATGTATACGACGTACGACGTGCGGGTGCAGTGAATGAATTTATACAGCTCTAAATATTCCGGAAAGGATGCTCATTACAATAACAAATTGTATACACCAAGGCTGTCACATCTGCGGCTAGAAAACCAGACGTGGCGGCGACGCGTAAAAACAAAACAAAAAAAAATTAGGAACGATACCCAAACCACAAAGATTAAAATGTTGAACTTTCTATTCCTAAAATTCTTTCGCCATCATTTGTATGGCACAATACGATAGTTTGTAATATACTAACGTGTCTACGGATATTATACCGTCTGGGGGAAAACAATATTCGTCAGCCAGTTTATAAAATATTTATTGACAAATTTAATTGGACTTGAAGAATATTATACTTATGTGCAATCTAGTTAACCTAAATCTGATTGTTAAGAGCTTTTAAAATTAAATTAAATCAGTTTGACAAAAAATTCTATAATTAAATTGATCTTTCGGATACACTAATCAATAAACTAATATTATTGTTTTAAAATGAATACAATAATATTAGTGGTATAATATTATACACAAACCTTTAAATACTGTTAGTATTCATATAACAGCATTTTTATCAACCAAATAAATGGTTGTACGTGCAACACATTTGTTTTATTGTTACAAACATAATGATCTATAAATTATATAATAGTTTAATTTAAAATTTAAATTGAGAAATTACCAAAAATGAACATAAATGTTCACGAAATATTGAGCTACAAAAGATAAACTTATACAAATTCAGTGTGACGATTTAAATAGGAAGTAATATAAGTGTTTGTCCAACGTTTACTTTATTCATGATTTATAACATTCATAATTGTACAATTTTAAATACTTAAATTCTAAATTATATTTAAACCAGTAGAACCTATACATTTAATTTTTAAATTAAAAAAAAAAAAAATATATATTTAAATAAATTAAGGAATAAATAATTGATTAATATTATATATTTATCATACTACAAGATGCTATAAAATTTAAATTGTTAAATTTACGCGTTATTCACCGTTCATCCAAATAACCTAACCCAAATTAGTATTATCTTAAAAAAGGGATAGATTGTTTTCAACGTACAACAGTTATTTAAATAATTTCATAGAAAACACGTCGGTACCTAATTATTTATGTTATTTTCAAAGTTCAGTTATATCCTGTTACTATTTTACCCTATACAATTTCGAATACATAATGAAACATATGTTAATTCATCTTTTGTATAGTAAAATATGCGTGAATGTAATTTGTTATAAAATATGTTGAGAAAGTTTTAGGGATTGAAAATTTAAAATACCATAAATGAATAAATGGCATAGTAAAGAAACTTTACAGCTTGGAAATACAGTTACTAGTAATATTTCTTTTTTAGAAAGGAAAATAATATTAAATAAAAAATAATAAATCTAATTAATAAAAAAAGCATGAACAAGTTAAATAAAAAACTGATGTTTTCAACTACAAATATCTGTATATATTAAAAACAAACAACAACACATATTAGATATTTTTTAATTAAATTACGTATTAATATTTAAAAAATTAAAGCGTATGATACAAATATAAGAATTATTAATATTTAACAATTAATGTCAGTTTTATATTTAATATTTATTTAAATAATTGTCATGTTTTTGAGTAAATAAGTATAGAAAATAATAAATAAAACAATTCAGTATACTCGTATTTCAATAGCGTCTTTATTGTGTGTAAATCACCATAAGCAAAATCGAATTCTATTTAGAAAATAACACATGAAATTATATTTTACATGCCACACATAATCATAATTAGCTAATAATACTGTTAGTCACGTAAATTGTGTTTCAAAATTGAAATAATAAAATACAAACTTTTTAGATTTTTGATAAAATATTTAAGAGATAATATTATTATTTTTGAAAATTTTGAAAGAACTATCTATGATATAGCATACCAAATACTCGTATATTGCACAAGAAAATATAAATTGTATAAACAATTTATTTTCTATAATATGTTTCAACATTGTAGTTGTAGCGGCAGAAAAGCATATAAGATTCAAACAAAATATATTTTTTATTTCCAAATTAATCGCAAATACCATATTTCCAAACCATTGGGTACCGCCCGAAAGATAATATAGAGCAATAAATCACCTCTAAGGTATATAAATCCATATGTATTTTCCATTCCAGTAAAAAAAGTTATTTCCGAACAAGTCCAATCACAATACTCTACATATTTTCATATAAACACTTACCCGTCGAAGATTTCCTTCTTTTAACATTAAATCTGGTGACGGGGAACCTCCATAAGACGATTGCTGAAAAAACAAAATAAACCATGTTAAAAAAAAATTATGTAATAATTCCAAATAAAATATTGATGGTCTAATAAAAAAAACAAATAATACATTTTTGTAATGCTAAAACTGTATCAATAACGTAGAACAAATTATATCCCAAATTAAAACATGTGAAATAATTTTTAATTCATTTCATATAACAAAGTTTGACAACACACGTGTAAAAATATAATACCTCCAAAAATAATACAATAGTTTTAAATTAAATAATTCTTTAATCATATTTATCATTATCTACTGTATTAGTATATAACCATTAATTTTAAAATAAATCGAATGCAGTTAATATATGAACCATATTATACAGGTAATTATTCTAGTTTATTTATTAATGAAATCCCTAGTCGGCCTATGAAAACAACTCAAAACCACAAATCATCATCATTCAAATGTCTTCAATATAGCTTTATCTATTGAAGTCATAGATAGGATTAATATACACAAATCGATGTTTTATACTATAATAATCAATAGAAAAAATTAGAGCCATTTCAAGGTAAATTATTTGTAGAACTAAAGAATATTATTTATTCATATGCAGATGTATTAAATCTCCGTGATTTTACACATTGTTAATGTACCAATCTAATAATAATCATAATTTTATGGAGAAAAATTAAAATTAAAAACGGCAATCTCCTATAAAACCTATCTTTCTAAAATATTATGTCATAATAATATACTTAGGAATAGTCTATTAATCCAACCGCATACGTCCATCTGATTTATACTTAATCAGCGTGAATGTTGAGATAAAACACATTTCAGAGATCCAACAAATTTTTCATCTTTAACACGTCTGTCATATATATCTCAATACTACGTATAGCAACCACTTCTATTGGAAGCATTTTCCTATTATTACGTGGCATCAAAAATACATGAATACTACCCACTTCTTTCTCTTTCACACGCCCTTTCGACGGTGGCATTCGTCATCTAATGTGATTTGATGGAATTTCCACATTGTTTGGCGCAAAACGAGTTTCACATCAATTCTGTGGCATGAAATTACCAGTGTTTCCCGACCTTCTTTCCCCGAGGGATGTCGTTGATGAAATTCACACATAATATTCAAACAGCATTTTCAAGCGTTAACAGGATGATTTGTAAACGTCGGATAAGCATGTTTGAAATTTATAATACTTTTAAAAAAAAAAAAATACAAATAACAGCAATATTGTAGGATTAAAATATATTAGCAAATTTTAACCTTAATTCAAAAGAAAATAATAACGTTGAAATACCAATTTTAAGCCAACATATTATTTTAAACAGATAAAGATAGTTCTAAAATTATTTATATCCCCAACAAAAAATAATAAATAACACAAAAAACAGCATATTAAGTTATTAAATTTATGAGTAATTTTATCACAGAAATGTAATTTCAATAATTTCAGTGGCCCATCAAGTTGACACCAGTTTGTATCCTATGTTTAAAATCATGATTATAATTTTTAGTCAAATCAATCAATCAACAAATAACTTGTATAAATATATTAAAAAATAAAAGTATGCATAATTATTTTTTAAAGACATTTAAAATTCAAACTTAGACGAAATTGAATAACAGTATTAATTATTTTGTTATAATTCAAAAACATTATTCATGGGGACTGAAAACTCTAACATATATTATTATTATAATAAATACGTATAATGATTTAAAATATTACCTCCTATTTATAGTCTTATACTCTTATACCATAAATCTATTTACACTGATTTACATTAAGATAAGTATTGACTCAAAAATTAAAAACAATAATGTATTATAGTATATATATATATTATATTAATAATTAAATACTATTAATATAATAAATTCAATGTTTTTGGGAGAAATTAAATCAACTTACAGTGATACCACAGGATATATCATAAACAGCAATATCAATTAAAAGAATCATGAAATAAACTTAGTTATATAGGCTGTCAAACCGTGAAATATGATTAATTGAATTACAATTTAACACATTCAAATTAGTGATTTACACCACACCTACTATATGTAGAGCAGAATGGTACTCACTTATCGACCTTTTCATAATTTGTTTTACTCCTCATTTTAATGATACATTAAATGAATAACCTTCATTGAATTTAAATGGATAATGGGAGTTACCACCTTGTTTCTATATTATAACCTGTAAGTATATTTATTGGTAAACTTCACTAAAATGGCGATACAAGTCAAATATCAGAGAGCATTGCTCATTCCATTAATTAAAAAGAACAAATAGATTTTTGAATATCCACGAAGTCTTATTAATAAGTGAAATCTTGAAAGAACGTAAATAAATTAATAAAAATAAAAATGTTTATTTTTCAAGTTGACAGTGGCAATTCTAAAAATAATATAATAAAATAAAACAAATTTTAAATTTTATGGCAAAATAATAATGTATATTTTGAATTTTACCTACATTAAATGCCCAACCCCACACCAAAGTGCCTTCATTGAGAAGTTTCTTAGTTTAAGTTTATATATACTAAATACCTACGCCACTCACCTTTATTATAAAAAATAGTTTTTACAGATCGTGTAATAAAAAAACGAATGTTAAAAAACATTAAATGTCAATGCCAGCTTTACGAAAATTAATTTCTGAATTATAAACATAGATTATTCTTTCAATTATAATATTAGATGAATGCCACTAAATCGGGAAGTTGAATTATATTAAAATATTTGGTCTCTTTACAATAGTAAGAAATTACAAGTATACATGCTTAAAAATGTACGTCACTACATTATATAATATAAATCAAAAAATAAAATAAAATAGAACTTCAGAAAATATTCCCAAAACAAAGAATTTATCTTATCAGAAAACAAGTTCTTTGTGAGATAGTTCTTCAACTTTGAAATTAATGGATTTAAATACAATCAAGTTCGAATGAATGTCAAAACTTTAAACAGGTTATAACAACTGTTGAAAATCCTATAGAAAAAAGTAATCTTATTTCAAAAACACAAACGTCTACTATTCAGAATAACTGCCATGCGAATAAATAAAATAAAAATTCAGATAAGCAGAAAAATCTACAATGATAAGTTTTTAATTTTTAAATTCATAGAGTAAAATAAAAAATATACGAATAGAATAATATGTAGATTAAAGATTTGAGTGTTTATATTGTGTATCATTGGATTTATTCATTGACCCTAACCCAGAAATTGTTGCCCATAATCAAATTATTTTTATTTAAATATAATATATATAATTACTTATTCAATAGTAATGATATGTCATTAGTCATTACATTTAACAAAAAAAAAAAAAAAACAAGGAATACTAACTATTTTTTAAAATAAAAAAAAGTTAAAAAGAAAAAGAAACGCAAAATATTTATTAATGAACATTTATACAAATTGAAATAATAAATAAATAAAATAAAATATTTAAAATACATTCTTACAACATAAATTAAATAATTTAAAAAAAAAAACACAGTCATAGTGCACATTTTTGATTGTTTGGACAAATTTTCTTGACGGACTTTCACTGTGCAAAATAGTGTAATAATATTGATATAATAAAATGTCATACAAATTATCAAACGAATAGTTATTAAAACGAATATAGGATTTATAAGTAGTTTGATTACAACCCTTGTCGAAAAGAGAGTTCGAATTGTTCACAATCATTTATTTCTCGCTTCAACCTTTCAGTAATTGAACTTTTAAGTTTCTTCCATCACAAAACTCTCAGTTTGATATATAATATTTAATATATATAGGTGTATATTTTTTATCTTCTTGACAGTAAGCCAGACAGTTTTGACATTCAACATATAAAACGTGATACTATACTCCCGTCTCAAATACAGTAGAGTAATCCAACTTTCAAAGAAGAACAATACAAATCTATAATTTAAACACTCGTGCTGTTGATAAAACTATGTAAAAACCCTGATCACTTGGTTAAATTTTTTTATTGTTTAAGATATTTTCAAACTACTTCAAATCAGGTCCGGATTGAACCAGCGAGAAAATCTCAGTGGGCTGGTAGCCAAAACATTTACAAAAACTCCCAATTTATTTAATATTAAGGCTGAAGTCTTCGTAGCTTATCATATATAATATTTTAGCATACCATAAAATTTAATCAAATCTCCAACTACGAATGGACCGATAGAAATTTAAAATCTCAGTGGGCCGAAAAGTCTCAATCCGTCGCTATTTCAAATAATTACAAATGATATTCATTAATCATTAGGATAAATCACCAAGTGTATTTCTTAGATATTCCCTAGAGGCCTAGAATGTGAAAAATATTTTTTATTAAAATTATGTTAGCAAACAGTTTCATAATATAATAATATATTTCCAATAAATAATTAGTAACCCATAATATCATAAGTATAAATGCATTTTTACCCACGTACTTCATCATGTAGGTTAACACAAAATAACAATACAAATATCAAAACAGTATAGACAAACTACAATATATTTATTGATTGTTCGTAAATATAATTAATATTATTGTACATCCAATAGACTATACAAGTTTTCCAGATATTTATGAAAATAAAAAGAATAAACTACCTACGAATTAATTTAAATATTATTTTTCATTTTTAAATAGTTTGAATGCATTAACTATAAAAATAATAAAAATATTTATTTTAATTATGTACATTAATAATAAAATAAGTATTAAGACTAAGTAGTACGACACTACCATTTCACAAATAGTATAATCAATATCAAAATAAGTTTAGTACATTAATTGACCTACACGTGATATCAAAATAGTATTAACGCATGCTCATATTTTTTTTATATATATACAATAAATATTACTAGACGCATACGTATAGAACAAAATAATATATACCTATAATATCACTTCAAAATCCCCCAAAAAACACCCAATTACTTCTGAAAACGCTGAATTTAGGGTCTATCGCCTTTATATTGTATTAACTTTTATTGAACTAAGCTTAAACTTTTAATTGCCTACGCCTGAATAAGAAAAGTCGCCAAAGAGTTTCTACACAGTGCAATTTTGTCAAACCTCTAGAGGCAATTTAGGAACTTGTGCCACGCGAACGTATATTATTAACGTAAAATGATTTCCTGTTAATTTCATTTTCTTCTTCCAATCTAATCCTTTATAACAGAGTATATAACAGACGTTTTCAAACTTTTTTATTGTATTGTCTATAATAATATACCGTAAGCATAAAATAACTAAATGTATAAAAGGTATGTTATCTACAAGAACAAACGCGTACTCTCTTACAAACTCTATATTTATGGATGTGCACCAATCCAAATCAATTTAAAAACTATAACATTGACCATCACAAATAGAATAATAATTTGATCTCTGTGAAGACAATTATGATATATATTACACATAATACATATATTATTATTCGTCCGGACAACGCCACGTCCCGCGACTCTTCTGAACCCTTTGTGTACCTTTTTGTAAAAGAATAGCGGGCAAAAACTTTTTTTAATAACGCATACGGATGTATATATACACATTGTATACATATATATGTATGCCAACGGACAATAGACAATAGTATATACTTTTTTTCTCAACGTTTGTATTCTTCGGTTCTTATAAATTTGTTTCCTCCGTTACTTCCTATATTGATTTACGACAGAAAACTTTGCAGCCACTAAATCAGTCGGAACCAAACGGACTGCAATCCGATATAGTCCTTTTGTGAGATATCCTTTTGCGTATATATATATATATATATATATATATACATGCTCTGTCTCACAAGTATGTATACGATAATACGTCGATGACTGAACGTCCGTGCGTGTAACCAAACAACTGGTATAAACTTTTACGGCGGATTAGATGTGAGGAATATATTGTTTGAGGGGGGTGGTAGAGGGAGTTGATGGTTCAGATCGCAAGCAGCGTCAAACGGAACGATATAATTGAAGCGAACGAAGAAATAACTTTCGGTAAAACAGATAATAATATAATATATTGTATACGAACACAAGTACGTGAGCGGATTTGCACTGTGTAAGTATTCATAAAATATATATCGTTCGAGTTGCGTGTAGATGGTGATCTCTATATAATAAAATATTATGATAGTACTATTAGTGCCGAAGACGCCAACGAGTTAAGTCATGTGCATTTTGGCCAAAGAAATACAATCAACTGGGAAATTAACAATATGCGCTTGAAAAAATAACGAAAATAAAAACAGTATCTATTGTTGTATAGAAATTTCTTATTCAACCAAACGGCGGTGTGCAAGTGATCAAATAATGAAAAAATAACACCGTAAACCATTATTTATTTTTTTTTTTTACATTAATCAAGCGCATCCAAAGTCCCTCATCCAAATTACTATGCAAACTCGAGAAATTACCAAGGCAGCGATTTATACATAAGCATATAGTTACATCGTTTAGATAGCACTATGTAATTATTTCACACGACTTATGACGTAATTCATTTTTCCCTAGAACCTACCCTTTCTTTAATACTAAATAATATAGGTAACAAAAGCATGGCATCAATTGACTTACAGCATTTGTCCATAAAGTAATGGTTGAATACGATTATAACTATACAGGATTCTTAGCTAAAATTGACTTTAATAAGGATCCCCTTTGTTTAATAAAATATATAATCCATCCTTTTTAACCCTTATTGTAAAACGGACGTATTTTTGGCAATAGATACAGCAACATAGTTGTTACAGAAACTCAGAAAATCTTGATTTATATGTAACGATATTCATTTAAAAGGTTAAAATGAATTAATTTTAATCGAAACTTAACAAATCATATATTAATCTAATATCACTGAATAATATTCATTTCCTTCCACCACAACATGACGGAAGATACATTAATGAAATAAAAAAATATATCTTTCAAAATTCAAACAAAACCACTATAAATTATTTTATTTTTGGCCATCGAAGAGCATAGGGCAAACTACAAATGATTATATATACCTACGCATAAAACGTTAATACGAATAGAATGATATCAAAAATATAATTTCTATTCTATTTTGTTTTAATTGTTTTAAACAAGCGTGTATTTAATATTTATAAAGATCAATAGAAGAATCATTATGGAATTAAATAAAAAACTTAAGGTTGAAATATTTTGCATGGACCAGCAAAATCTAATAGTTATTTCGACTTCCATCAATATAGGTACTTAAATTATATTATAGTTTGGTAATTTAGATATAATCTATGACTCTACAGAGGATATAATAATAAAGATATACATATACACAATGTCACAGTAATAAATTGTCTGTAACAGGTGTGTTTATAACAAAATTAAAATTATTATTTTTTCACTAAACGTTAAAAATAACTTATTTAAACAAATGTAAACGATATTAAAACAAAATCATATCATTAATTTCTACATGTAGAATTTTAAAATACGTATTGCAATTAAATTAAATAACATAGATAAATATTAATACATAATAATAATAAAAACATTTCGACTAATATGAAACTTGTATTATATTAGTTATAATAGATGTAATAAAACAATTTTCTATATAAAAATTTAAAAAAGAAACGACAAGGATGTACATTTTAAAATTTTAAATATAGTTTCTCAATTAATATATTATACATTAATACATGATTGTAAAGCCATTAAACTTAATTAAATTATCGACATTTTTCAGGCGATTTTTTATGAGCATATTCACATTCACCAATATTTATAAAACTATTAATTATAAAATATATTATGTTTCAATTATTTTATTTAGATTATATATTAACTATAAAAGTCAAAAAGTGTCATGCTACAAAAAAACTCTATTAGATACATATACAAACACATAATTAAATAAATTACGTAATATTAACTAATATAATATTAGTACACAAACATGTAATTGACTATAAATGAATATCATATAACTTTTCAGATTGGTTATGATTACGAATATTTTATAATATATAGTTTATTAACATACTTAAATTTACCACATGCATTTTAAATTATTAATTAATAAATAAATAAAAAAAAAGAATCTACAAAATACTTTATTTATTTTAGCAAAAACACATTCCTACAACATGTTGTCATCATCAAATCCAAACATAGGCTAGACTGCTACTTGCTAGAGATTCTAATCCTAATCATTTTAGGAGTGCATGTATTCTAACATATAGTAAATCTTTCTAGACGCTGCGTCATGAGTTAAATATTTACCTAATAATTTCAAAGTATGCATTAATTTCAAAAATTTTAAATTTAAACAAAATACAACAAATAAAATATTTTCGAGATGTGTAAACAGATTACAAGTACTATGCGTATAGACATGATGTTATAATAACGAAATAAAGTAATGGTTTATATTATAAGGCACAGCTATGTTTAATAGTAATATAAATGCTATAAGTCATAGACTATAGCTATATAGATAATACAATTTTAATTAGATTAAAAAAAAACACTAACCTACCTAGATTTATTTTTTTATTTATATTTTCTCGATAATACAATTAAGTCATAACAATACATTAAATTAATATAATTCATGAAAATATTTTTTTTTATTTCGATGTTAGCGTAACAATTTTTAACACAGATATTATGCTTAAAACTGTATCGATTAAATCATGTTATTTCTACTCGTTTTTATTTATATTTATTTAGAATTGATAGAAAAAAAAATAATATTTGTATAACAAAATAGGAAAATTTAGTAAGTTTGAATGATATTATATACTTTAATATTGTTTTAATGTACATACATATATATTTTAATTTTTGAAGTTCAATATTATTTATTATTTTAGTACCTAGTACATTAATGATATATTTTCAACAGCTCACAATCATAATATTATTAAAAGCCATAATAGTACATGACCGTATATTTTTAAAATTAACGAAAACAAATGGGATTAATTTATTAAATAATAATGTTTGTTTTAATGAAAACTAGGTAGGTACAACATAACAACAGTATACAGGTTCATAAAAAGATAACTTTTTTATAATTGATGAAACAAAAAGCAAACTTTTAATTTTTAATACCAAATTTTACTTGCTAATTTATTTTAAGTAAACAATATACACGATTAATTTTTATAATACTGGAACCGGGCTAAACAAATAATTTTTTTCACCAAAGTTCCTATAATATGTATACATTCTCAAGAAAATATTTGATAAGCTTTAATTTTCACGTAAAACTACGTATTATTAGTATAAAATATTAAACAAATAATAAATTTAGCTTAAAAAGTTCCTGAAATTCATATTATATATTTTGGCATCAACACAAATTGAGGGTTCTCAGAATCTCAAAAACTTATACAATTCATTTCAGCATAAAATCTAAAGAATCGGATACTTCAGCACCTCCCACGAGAATCTTTAGTTTTCAAAATTGAAAACTTTTAAGTAGAAAATCGTAAAACTTTTAAAAGAAAACAGAAACTAATAATTTGTATTTTACCATTCATGCAAACGAGAGTTTTTTAATTGTCAGTTGATAGTAGATAATATGTAGAATAGATAAATTCTAATCAACACATTATCTAACGTTGTCATTAACTCGTGAAGTAGGTATAGCTGGTATAGGTACTACTAGAGTCACTAATAGTCAAAATATCATAGTATATTGTATAAACTTGAAACGCAAATAAAATGTCAATGAAAACAAACATTTGTAAAAAAAATAATAAAATAGATACCATGTTTTCACAAAACAGTATACTGTTATATTTTACACAAGTGGCTACTAAATTATGAGTTCACTAGTTAAATTTCTAGGATAAGATAAATAAAAATAATTTACATAAGAAAAAACGTATAATACAAATATGTAATTAATTATCATAATTTACTTTCCCTACGGATGAACTGCATCCGGCATCTACCTATTCTGCCTCAATGTCAAACCCGCTGTTCTCTATTGTTTTATTAGATTATATTTTGTATAATAATATTGTACTCATTAATAGTTTATAATAAAAATAATTATACTGAATTCGTCATTGTAATTAGTTTTGTTCTAAAAATGTAAAAAAAAATACATACTAATATATACATAAGAAGTCTATAGGTATTCTTTATCAAAATAAATTCAAAAATAATATTGAAATTAAATTTAAAATACAAATTATATATTAACTAAAGAATAACCATAAAAATAGATGAGTAATGATAAAGCACATCTATATTTATTGAAAAAAGGTATTTAAAAACTAAAATTATAATGTTAAAACAAGAAATTGTAACTAAATTGTTTTAATATTTAATTAATAGGTGAGTATTAAGACGAGCACAGCCTACAGAGGCTACATACATAATATTATAATATCTATAGTTATAAGAAAACAGGAAATACCCAATATTTAAAAACTATGTGGTACCAATAAGGAAGAAAATATAAAAAAAGATAATATATATTATAACAGTAACAGTTTTAAAGAAGATTGGAGACCTCAATTAATTCCTTTTAACGCATAAATAATTTATGGCAAATATTTACAGTAAATATTATTAAAGTTTAAAAATTTAACAAGAATAAAATTTAATGATTATTGTTTGCATAAGAAACGTGATTTGATAATGATCTGTCATTGAACAATGGATTGAACATTACAATTTTAGTAGCAAATCGGTACCTAATAAATAATGCTAAATTAATAAGTTTTAATTGTAAGCTAGTTTAATTGAAAAGAGTTTTCAAACTTTGGAAAAATAAAATATAAATTCATATTATTGATGTACAATTGTACATTATATATTATATTGATGAACAATTGTCAAAAATTAAAATATTGTCTGTTTTTTTATCAATCGCAAAAACAATATTTACATTCAATAATATTATGAATCTAACAACCATTATAATAATATAGTCCGACAATCGCACGGAATGGGTAGCGACATCTATGTAAAGAGTTTAGAGTTGTAAAATGCGTTTTAGCGACATCTGCAAAAATGAACGCTAAAAACAGCCAGTCGATAGCTAGCAAGATGGCGCTACACGTCGCTATTCTTAAACGTTGGTCCAAATTGTAATATTTTTTTTTAACGGTGACCACAAAACCATAACCATTTAAGTATCTATCTGACGGGTAGTCGTATATATTATTGTTATGTGTTCCTTTAGTAAACAGACGTGACAGAAAAATGTCAACGATGAAAATACAATATATTATAAATTGTAATTTATATTACTATTATGTGGAAAGGTACCATAATATAAAAATATTCGTTTACCCCATAAACGACACGGCACTCGACAAAAGTAGGTACCCTATTTTCATTTCCAAGATGCTGTAGAAAGGTCATCGGCAGAGGCGGACACGATAAACCACCGAAACGGAATATAAATTATTTATAATATCATTGTTGTTATTATATAAAACGAGAACGCAAGACAGCGGCAGGATACCGTAAACGATTCAAAAACAATCTTGAATCGATTAAATTTGGTAAACGCTTATCGAGCGTGAATATAATATAGGAGTACGAAGATAGCGATTGGAACCATTGGGACCCGCCTGACAATTATGATAACAATAATAATATTATATTTAAGAACGTGCCAAATTGATCACATGCAGAATATGAAGAATCGTTATAATTAATAATTCTAAAGCGAGTGGAATTATTAATATAACGTTCCATAACTAATAATATACGGAAAACCAAACGAGGAATGTAAATAACATTTTATAATATTAACAAAATCATTATGCATTTATACATTTTATTTTAGTAATAAATTAATAATATTGAAATTGAAGAGCGTATCATTTTCCACGTAAAAGTCGTTCTCTACATAGTTAGTTTACAATAACATTAAAATAATTAATATTATATTTTAATATTTGAGATCGTAGATATTATATAAAATATAAAATCGTTTCGATAATTACCTTATACAAGTGCATGCACTATGATCGTACACTATCGATCATTGTCTCATGCGTTTGAAATGTTTAAAATTTCGACGTCGACGTTTACTGTATATAATATTATTATTATTATCATCACTTAAACTGTTATTTCATTTATCTTACTATTGATATTACTGTTGTTTTTACGGAAATCTCTGGTCGTTAAACTTGGTTATCAAATAAACAACCACAATCGGAACTGTTTAACTCAATTCACTTTATGATACTAAGTAAAAGATACGATATTATTTTAGACGTTTTTGAAAAACCCACATATAACAATATTACATAACGATATCCTGATTGGAACAAATAGAAAACCTTCGAAAATTCCTTTATTATCTTTAGTCAATCTTTGAATGAAATAGCGATACGTCCCAAATCCAAAAACGGCGCCTAGTACTTACTAATATTATGTAAATATGCCGATTTTTTTTTCATTCACTTTATATAAAATGAAACAAGTTCATGAGATACGCGAACACAAATATTTGTAATAAAATAAATTATGTTTACTCCTTTGTTTTCAAAAAAAAAGTACTAAACCTTATTTATAAAGGGGAAGATAATTTTTTATTTACGGCGCACTTTATAGACACAGGGAAAACATTATCCATTTCAAAATCTAAACGGAATAAGTTTTTTGCATTTGTGTAGTAGTTTAATAGAATAGACATTCGTGTTAAGGTCACGTTAAATACATTGTGGTAAAAGATTTATGTGTACAGTTTATTTAAGTATGATAATTGAGAAAATTAAAGCTACTTAAACTAGTTAAATTTAACTCGTAAATTTAATCATACAATAAAATTGTGTTTTAATCATTAAGTATAAATAGATAATTTTATTGAAAATAATTATGTTTTATTTGTATTAGAATTCTTAAGCTGTTTTAAGCAAAAAATTGTAGATTTTCAAAAATACTAATGTGTTACTACGTGAAAATTAATTTAACGTTTTAAATAATAATAATAAATTTTCACAGAAACGAAAATGAATAGAAAATCGATATAGACAATAATGATGTGTATTCCATTAATTATTATATTAATATAATATGATCACTCATTGCACTTGTGGACTATAAACTTCGTAGCAGTTTAAAATCTCATCGAAAAATTTTTCGCTTTCCAAACTGTTAAAAAATTCAAAACACTTTCATCAAATTTAAAGGTAGATATGTATACAACGTGTCAACTAAGTATAGTGCATGATTTATATATCACAAGAATAAAGTAATAATGTGGGTGTGTATTTTGTTTATGTAAATTATTAGTTTCACCCGTAAAATCCTTTACACCGCCCTCTGGAAAAAAATAAATCAAATATGTTAATGAGATACGCATATATATAGTAACACTTATAGGATTTGACAAATTTCGTAGGTTGTAATCAAATATTAAATTGGATATCACTTCTAAAAATTATAATTCATATAATCACACTCGCCACTCGCGAGTATATTTTTTTATTTGTATAATTACATTTTCCAACATAATGTAATTTGTAATATTTGTAATTAATTACATTTTTTCAAGTAATTTGCCCATCCCTGATACTATAGTCTGTTTACTTAAATAATTATAGTACTACTTCATACATACGACTGATGGAAATTTTAGATGCTCCGTCAAAAATCCCCTCTCTATGACTGACTAAAACTATTTTATATAAATAAAATAAATGGTAGTGCGACGCGAAATTTGGTCAAACACGAGATTATGAATCACAATCGCTACAAAGAAGCGACGAGTTTTCGTCCGCCACACAGTACTATTCTCTCAAAAAAATAATAAAAGTGCACATAATGGCAAAAAGTCTCAAATCCCTACAAATAATATACATTAAATTTAAAAAAAGAGTAAGTAGCTAAAATCTATATTTTTGGTTTTAATATCTACAATATCCAATTTCGTCAAAATTTGAACTTGAAAATTCTATAACAAAAATTCTGTATGTCTATCGTATATTCATATACGTAATTTAATATGATGAACCAACCGATTTTCTTTGATTTTAAAACTCCCTTCATTCAACAAAAGTACTAACTATACATACTCAAGATTGAAGCATTTTTACTACTCCAATAGGATAGATGAGGTTAAGCAAAAAAATATATATCTATTATAAGATCACTCCACTCAAAATCTAAAAAAATGTTTGGAACAAACATATCAACAGTATTATTATAGTTGGTGGTTATGTAGACTGTAGAGGTATAGTATACATATCATCATATATATATAAACAGGCCTTTCTTATGTTCCAATTTTATAACTACACTATTGAACTTCATTCCATTTTTTTTTTTCACAGAGATGCTCCAATTAATACTTTTCTGAGTGTCACCACGTCACCCGATTTTTCATTTGTTTTTGTCTAATGGAGGGTGGGGGGTCGTATTTAAAGATAACAGGTTTTAGCGTATCATTTAATTAATTAAACGATTTGTTTTGCTTAAAGTTGTTCCAAATACTCCTATACGAGTATAAATCACTCTCATTATTTCCAATTTCATTTTATTTGTCATTTCAGTTATAAATATCATAAAATGGCTACAGGCTTTAAATAGTTTAATTATAATAAAAACCAATTTATTCAGCTAGTTATATATAATATATATATATTAAATTATATTAAATAAGCGATTCGGCGAGTTGGTACTCTTTCGTAAAAATCGATACCTACTTAAAACAGTTAAGAGAAATAAATTGTATTATTATTGTAAAATATATGCTTTTATATAATTTTATAAAATCACTTTAACAAACTTAACAGACAGGGAAGATTATATACATAATAAAGACCGGATATAATATTATCGCGTGAATGTATGTGTTCATAGATGCATCTGCACGAAAATAAACGCATTACGACATTACACACACTCCTTCATATAGGTATACAGTATACCCATATGTATATTTATATACATATATTATTATAATGGGGTCTAAAATTTGAGAGAAAAGCATCAACTACTACGTATATATACTATATTATGTATACAAGTTTAATGCGCGTCTATTAACATACTGATATTATAATGCGTATATAAAATAATACGCACCTACGTAGAAAGTGGATAAAACAATAATTTCCGTTACACATTAGCCCGACTTAATACAAAAATATTATAATAATACGTATATAATATATAGCTTTGTAAGTGAATATACGTTTATATATTATAATAATGTGTATAATAATTAATTATTACATGGCCGAAAACAATATATTAAACTGAATATAACGCTGAGAAATATATTATATTTAATAATATAACATAGACAGGCTAAACATAAAATTTGAGCGTTTCTGCTCACCTTTGTAATTTTATTGCAATATTTTCGATGACTGCAGTACTAAACTACTGCTTCTCCAGCCCCGAGTACATGAATAAAAAAAAAACAAATAACGTGGTACAAATACGCAGAACCGCCTCCATTTGTATATATAATTATACGCTTCGAAGACTACACGCTCAATTCGCAATATAAAGAATTTGTGCGTATAGATAGACGCTATCAGATACAGTATCTATACAGTAGTATACAAACCATATTATATATAAATATAAATAAGTATATACATTATATAAGAGCCGTCGGTGTATAGCCTTCAATTTTTACGGGCGTTTCTTAGTATATATCCAACACCAACTAAGATAGGTAAAGTACTAAGAAGTTTTTGAAAATGATTTTCTTAATTATTATACTCATAGCATCTTAACAAAACTTAAATTTCAGACTGAATAATTTATTGTATAATAGTGACTTTGTATACCGGTAAACATTGAAACATATACATTTTAGTTTATTATAAAATGTATTACCTATGTATCTATATTAATGCATAGCAATAAACCGTAATTCATAATCTATCCACTATCGTGTTAAGAAAACTAGGAGTTAAAAATATAAAAATAAACAAAAAAATAAGGTCTATCTTCAATATATAATATTCTCCCCTGTAAATAAGATAAAACATTATAAAATGTTGTTATCAAAATAAATTATTATGTATTAATTGAGGTACCTATAAAACTAGGTACATTAGAATGGTATAAATAGCTTTATAAATAAGATTAAGTTTTTTTTCAAAAGTAATACAAATATTGTGAAAAATAAATTTATTTATGATAAATTAATAAGTCCCTATAAATAATATTATCTATGTATAACTGAAGCCATTTTTTTCAATAATCAAATTCAAAAATCTGTATAAACACTTTAGATATTTTAGGTCGTTACATACATAATTGATGAAGAATATATTATTCAATTTACAAGCCTTAGCTATCAAAATTAAAAATGTCATGAACAATTTACATATTTAAGTAATTTAGACGATTTTCATAAAAATTGAGTAAATTGGCATTTATTTTAATTGCTATAAGGATAATTATGTGTTAAGTTGTTTTATTAACAAATATCATTTATAAATTTAAAAAAATGATAATGTCTAAATTTATAATCAATACACAAAGATTGCAAAAACATTTTGAAAATTATAATAATACGTCTAGAAAATGTAAATATAAGTATTTTAAGAAAAATCAGTCTCAACAGTAATTTATTTTTGAATTAAAAAAAAAAACTACTATTTAAAAACTGGTATACATACTCTGGTTGAGAACCAATATGGTTTATAATACCATAGGTACCTAAAATTATATCTATAGTACGTGTAACACAGTGTACTCGTGAAACTATGTATACTATATTATTAAAATGTATAATATAATATAAGTAATACAACGTTGTAATGCACTTACGTCGTCCGAAGATCTAGCAGCCGCCATGACAGGCATTTCGTAGTCGCCTCTGGGATCGTGTATGCCGTTCAACTTTATGACGCGTATGCCGTTAGCCAAACTGTCACCGTCCGTTACGTGGGCAGTGTGTGCAAAGTCATCGGGTGGCTGCCCAGCACCGCAGTCGACACCGTCTTCGGTGCGTTTGCTGCTCGTGGTCACCGTCTCCTTATACTTGGCGGTCGGTGGCGGCGGCGTCGATTCCGGCGTCGGATTCGTCGTCGGCTCGGTGGCGGCCACAGTCCGCTTCTTAGCGGCCGTGGCCGGTGGCCCGTTGACCACGGTCACCGGTTCCCACACTTCGGACGTGGCGCTCGTGTAGTAATTGTCCTCTTTGGTCTCGCGCGACCGCTCGTCCACCACCCGGCCGGCCCGGGCCACGGTCACTTCTTCTCGCGTGACCACCGTCGACTTGACGCTGAGATTCGTCTCCAGGTGGACGGGCGCCCGCAGTATGCCCGCCCGGACCAGTATCTGGTTGAGCAGGTCGCAGTCGGGCACGTCACCACGCAGCAGCGCCCGCTTAATGGCCGCACCGTCGTCGCCGTCCAACGACACCGGGCACCCGTTGACCAGCAGCACCTCCTCCTCCTTGACGCTTGACTTTTTCTCGCAATCCACCACCACCGCGCCCTTGCCCAAGATCGACTCGACCGTCTCTTGGATCTCGTCGTCCATCATCTCGCGTTCGCTCCGACCGTGTCGATACAATATGTTATCGGGTAGGTTTATTGTACATTCGCTCGATGTCCGCGTTTATTACTGTACATGCGAATGCGACATTAATATACTACGATATTATTATTAATAATGGCACACCGCGAGCGCCGTGCGATTCGGACGGTTCAGCAGTCCGCCGGTTCCATCGTCATTGATTGTGTACAAATTACTGTACAATATAATAATATTATATCGTATACTGCCGCGTGCGATGCCGAACATACAGTGTTTGTAATATGCGCCCAACGACAAATGGCTGATGTGCTTAACCTAAACGATAACGGAACAAAAACAAAAACACACACACCGATGAGACACGACATACGAATTTATTCAACAGAGCCGTGTCCGAATCGTGCGTTAAGTCACGCTAGAGGGATTATACGCATTACATTATTATATGTACTGCATGATCCTGCCGCTTGTATATTATAATCCCGCGTACTCAGTATGTATGCTGTGGGAATTTTAATGCACTATTATACCTACGCATGTAGCGGGGACGAGCCACTTCGGAATATTATACGAGTAGATTAGGTAAACTTGCGTAGATTTCGTATTATAATATATAATATCCGACCCCCGATGTTTTATAAATAATAAAACGGATAATATTATACAAATTTCGGTTTTTAATCCGTGCGATGATAACCGACCCTGTTTTTTTTCTATGACGGAATGTTCTATTGGAATCTATAAATTATGATGTGTACAAAGTCTAATTTTAGACAAATAGTTCACACAGCTACATGCATACAATATGACCGCCATATTCGAGCAACAGAATATAGAATATGGTATACGCCAATGCACGGATGCACACGTGCGAAGTAGTACACTTGTCTATACATTGTAAACAGTGCATTATACTATGATACACATGTAAATTATTCAAAAGTAAACTATAAGAGGTGCGCGTCAATTTAAGCAATTACATTAAAATTTTTTGAGAATTTGTATAATATTTATATTTTTAAAGTTTCAGAGAACTATAAACTTAATATTAAGTAATTTTACTGGTAAAACTAATGTACTTTAAGTAAACTTTGTAAGGTAACACGATTTGGATATGACTCTGTATACAAATGGATGACATAATATTATAATATTTAGGTATATGTAAAAATAGCTAACCACAGTCTCGAAATGCGTATTATTGCACAAATCACACTACGGTGAATTGTAAATATATAAATATAATAAAAAATCATATCATTATACTAAGACGTTGCAAGATTATAATATATAAAAACATTCGCGATCGCCACGAACATACAACTATACGTATGACCAAAACCACGCAATCGTCAGCATGCGAATGTAAACCTAATATTATAACATTAATAAAATTATAATAGCCCGTCACACTACGCCGACGAAAATACACGTGACTTAGGTGATAAACTGATAAGGTCCCCATTTCAAAAGAATAATAATAAATTGTATTTTATGGACTATACTTCAGATAGATTAGACTACCTTTAAAATATTACATGAAAAACTTACTAATAAATAATAAATAATAAAATAATAATTAAAATGTATAAAATACCGCGATATTGCACCGCTATGGAAATTATAGTAGTAAACAGCAATTTCAGTTATTCTAATTATTACAAGTCACCGTTAACGATTTGTGTCCCAACTATTTTATGAAATTTTACACAAACTGTGTGCTGATTTTATACAAGGATAAAATATGTATAAAATTAATGTATAAATTTATAAAATGTATAAAAACGGTATCATTTAAATGTTTGCCTAATATGTAATATTATTAAAATAATTTATATTAATTAGATGAAACCACATTGATTATGGTTAGGTTAGGTTAATATTTTTGCTATCATAATATGACGATTTTTTGTACAAACTTCTCATTTTTGTGTAAAATATATAATATTTAACATACCTTTAATATTTTAATAGATAAATTCTCAATGTGAATTTATAAAAATTGTTTTATTTATATTTTTACCTGATATGTAATATTATTAAAAATGATTTGTGTAGTTTTTTTTTAATTTTAATTTATATTAATTAGACCAAACTTGTGTGTAACTCGAAAAAACTGAGGGACACAATTCGTGTAATTCAAAAAAATTTAAGGGATACAATTCGTGTAATCTGAAAAAACCTAGGGACATAATTCAGTACTTGGGACACAGCTCGTTTGTAGCCTTACAAGTCTATAATAGACAATGACACAATTCAAAAGAATTAGCTCGATGACTTGCGATAACATATGTTGCAAGAAAAAAATATAATTTCTCTTTCCATAATACCCTTCGTAGATTTATCGTCGTACTTACGACTGATTATTATTCATACTTAATACGATTTCTGAGCGCTTGGAACCCTGCAGTTATTTAACGACAGACGACATAGTCAATAACGCTATAAAACAATAACATTAAGTGCTATATCTCTCAAACAGGGCTTTATTTTTAATATTTCCGACTAGGTTCGACCAGGCTTATAACTCTAGACATGTCATACGACGTGACTACGTAAACGAACGCATATCATCGGGTTATTATACGTAAACAAATGAGAATTTAATATTATTACTATAATGTGGCTTACCACAAATATTAGTATTGTGTACATCATTATTTAATATATGCACGACATGTGTACAATGTACATATTATAATCACGATTTAACCGAGTTTAAAGACAACATTTTTTTTTATATAATATTATTAATAAATTCGTTATTATAATAATAAGTGCGATTTAACACTGCGTTGTATACGTAGAACAATAGCACATAAATGTTTTAAAATAACTTTGCGATTGAAATGGCTTTATTTTATCTGTTGTTTTTTGAAACACGACAAATAACACACATCGTTTGATAATAAAATATAAATATTAAATAACATTCTATAACAGTTGATGTACAAAAGCCGATAATATATCGGCATTCGTGAAAATCTTTGATAAATTCGAAATGATGTGGAAATAAAGAAAATCTTTGAGAGAAAAAAACAAAGTGGGAAAAATAAGAAAATACGATTTTTCATGTGGGGGTGAATTACAAAAGACAGATCTACAAATCTGTAAATACATATCAATAATCTAAGACGTGTATAGTTGAACAACAGAATAATAAGTTC
The DNA here is from genome assembly GCF_003676215.2 of Rhopalosiphum maidis. Classification (NCBI taxonomy): domain Eukaryota; kingdom Metazoa; phylum Arthropoda; class Insecta; order Hemiptera; family Aphididae; genus Rhopalosiphum; species Rhopalosiphum maidis. The sequence goes on along the minus strand of NC_040878.1, from coordinate 61,404,307 downwards.
GCCTACGCTAATGATATTTCTGTATTCGTGTTTATTCAATTTGAAATTATTTTTCACGCATCAACTAGTTTTATACAAAGATTATAATATTATACAGACTATAATATAATAAACAACATACATGAGTGAATACAGTAACACATCAACGGTAGAACGTGTAAAAGTTCTCCAAAAACACAAGTTGTTCATTATTTTAGTAACTGATTATTGATGAACTGTAGTCAAAAGAAAGTAATGGAAATCAAGCATTGCGTAACTATTTGAAAATATCATACTAGACACATAATAATTTTTTTTAGTACTCGTAATAATAAGGAATGTAAGATTGCAACTATAAAGTAAAACTAAATCAACCACACATAAATAATAAATAATTTTACTACGATCAATTAAATCTATAACAATTTTACATTTTAGTAGTTTAATTATTTTAGAAATTTATTTACGTCATATTCAGTTTTTTTCTTATTTAGTTAAATAAATTAACACTAACTTGTAAGATGATTTTATAATATACTATTAATCAACATTATTTTACAATTTACCCAGTGCTTAATGGAACTTGCAAAGAAAAATAAAAGTCATCCAACTACCAATTATACAATTATCAAAAGTTAAGTTTAGTGATACAAATTGTGTTAAAAATAATTATAAAATCCTGACTTTTAAAGTTTTCTAACTAGATAACTTTTTCCTAAAAGAACTATATTGTATAAACAATAAACCTGTGTACAATAAGTGTAACAATAAGGTGATAGAATATTTTTTCAGTAATATTGAAAATATCATTTAGTACAGCGTTTGTTGAGTTTGTTCCAAACTAAATTTAACATAATATAATTTTCTCAATTAACATTAGTTTAACAAAGAAAATATTATACTTACAATTGAAAGAAAATTACATTTTAATTTGTTTATGTTTTTTTCTATTTGGATACTGTACGACCAAAAACTAAAAATAAAACTATTTTGAAAATAAATTATTATAAATATATGTAATTCATAACACAATATATTCGTAACAGGATTTTGAGAAAAATCTGAAAAACCTTCAGGTTTAAATAGGCAAAATATAAATAGATAAACACAAAAACGATTATACTAAACCAATGGGTTTAAATAATAATAGTAAAATACAGAGAATAATCAAATTTAAACTTTAAAATTATCCTGTTCTAGTGCATTAGTACACTTTAAAATATATATATAAATAATAAATACATTATATATTTACAAATACTGAAATACCTAGATATTACACATATACCTTCTAAAATAATCTTCAAACGAAAATTACATAAATCGCAAATATAAATGAAAATAACCAACTTTTTGAAATTTATTATCAGTTTTGATTCACAAATTTAATATTATTAAAAAAAAATCCCTCATATTTTATTTACATAATATTAACATACAAATGCAGACATTATTTATGCACAATACGTATTCTACATTTCATGAATCTCACAATATCCCCGGAAGTGAGTATTAATCACGTAGTTACACACGATTTCCATGAAAATATATTTTCTGAAATATAAGATTCTGTCCATCGGTTATAATAAAAATCCAAAATTAGTAATAGATAAGATAAATTAATATTATCCTTACCATTATAATATGCAACAGGGCAAAGAATAAGCGTTGATTATTATTAATATATTAAATGAATTTATCGACAATAGCATGCAAAATACTGTAAAGGGTTTGAAAATTAATCACTTTGTTGAATAACAGCCAATAAAAAGAAGTAAAGCAAAGAAAAATACGTCTCATTATTGGCATAGATTAATTACGCATCGGGTCCAGGCGAAACGATTTATAAGAACTTCTAAGACAATCAACGTACTACCCACTTGTCGGACATCGATCGAAGCAACACGTGTGTGTCAGCACTTTATGCAATAATTTATTAAAAATGTAACGGCCTGCTCGAAATAATCCTAGGGATCCATTAATCTGCGTTGTACGCAAATAGTCATTTTCCGGGCTTGGTGTAGGTTTTTTTAATTTTATAAAACACTATAGGAGTGCCGATATAAAATACGCACACAAAGAGCATAAAAGAAAAATTAAAACCGTGTCGTTTTTAACATTATACTATAACGTTTGGTTTTTTCTCCCACCACTGATGTCACTGTTGTAGCTGTTGCCGTTGGCGCCCACTCGCGACGTATGGACCGGAAAATAACACGTACGGTTCGGGCTATTTAGGGTTATAATATAGTGTGTATATGATATTACAATGACCCCGTGCACATGTTTACCTATTTGTTGGCTGCGCGGGTGTGGTGACATTATTCAGGGTAAATCGGTTGGAGTATGCAAGTCCTTGAACAAAATTGCCGGAAACGAGACGTTTGTGTGGACCTATACTCAATCAATATCGAAAAACGTCGATCGTCGTCATCAACGAAGATGATTTTTTCAATGGAAACACAATTGGGGGAGAGGGGATTAATTCCATAAAATATCCTTGAAATATTACACCAGATGTTAAACTCGTGTGGTACTAATATAAAGGTAAATATTATATAATATAGATTAATTTTAAATTTAAACTATACTAAAGTACCTATGACCTAAATATATTATAATATAATATAAGATGTATTGATAATTAATTAACTATAAAGAAATCAAAATACCAATATTAATATTATAATTTCATATAGTTTTAAAATGTTGAAGCTTTAATATTAGCATAATTTTTAATATCTCGGAAAATAAAATTAATATTAAAATGGCAAAAGGGATGTATGTTTGAAATAATTAATTTGGTGTTTAAAAATATCTAAAGCAGTAGTAAAATAAAATAAACCAAACGGCATATTTTGAAATGTTAAAATTAGTAAGTAAATTTTACTACCATAAAATTCAAAATGTTTAACAATTATCAAAACATACCTAATATAATTAAGTTTATTATTTTTCTCGATTATAAGAATAACTACTTCAATGTCCACCCATGTCATCAATCATTGTCATAATAAATATAATATTTTCTATCTATTTCTTTTAAACTATTTTATTTGTATATCTTTTTCCCGGTACTATTTTTTTTTATACATAATTAAATTATACACAAAAATTACATTTCGTGATGTTAGCTTTAATATTAGAGTAAATTTACCTATTATCAAACTTAAAGCAAATAATATTATCTAAGGCATCTCATAGGCTTTTATTGATCTCTTAATTTTTAAGTGAGTTATAGTTATGTAAAATATTAGAACTTTAAAATGCTCGTAATTCGCTTAAAAATTAAAATATCAATAAAAACCTAAATAATATTATTACCTTTAAGTTTGATAATAAGTAAATTGACTCTAATATTAAAACTAACATCACAAAATCTGTTCTGCTGAACGCAAATTTGCTATGATCTACATTAGTAAGACAGAGACAACACATGCGGGTATAACGTCCTCTTAATAATCTCACTAAGGCATGACTTCTGTATGACTGTATGAATATTGCTATACGTAAATATTAATATAAATATATAATAATGATTTAACATCATAAATCACGAATACGAATAAAAGTAATTTAAAAATTATATGTGATTAAACTAAAATTTTGTGCCCAGATTCTTTTATATTATGTAAAAAGAAAAATGATTAAATATTCATTAAAATAATGATAAATCATTATATTTTTATTAAGTCACTTTTAACTGTATTTCGTGATTCAACGAGGAACTATAATCGTAAAATTATAACAACTAAGACGCATTTATAAACTATATACTAAATGAAATCTTTGTAAGGCTATTTAGAAGTTAATGGCATTCCAGAAGATCAGTGGACCAAAAAACGCGATTCTTCAAAAAGTCGTAAAAAGTTATACTTCATTTTGGCATTCGTCCGAAAATATAATCAGAAAATAAACTATAACATACATGATTTACGCTTAGTCCTAATATTAAGCCAAAAATACGAAAAATACCATATTTGAATTCATGCCACGCCATTCAAAGTAATACATTATTTAACGTGTATTTTTTTTTATTATAGACAATATATGTTTTAATTGAAATTATTTACTTTTAGAAATAGTAATAATTTTATTATTTTAACAATGTGTATATTATACATATAAACACACAATAACTGTATGTATATTTTAAATTAAAATATACATACAAAATTAACTAATATATAAGTAATAATTAAGCTATTCTAACTGGATTCAAAATACCTTTAATACCTTTTATTTAAGTATTCATAGAACTAGAAAATTTACTATTATACGTATTATGAAAGTCTAAATAGACAAATCAAAATACTAAAAGTATGAAACCATTTACTACTATACCTACATTTAATTTTACAAAATAAAAATGTTTTTCAATGCATATATATATTATAATATATAACATATATATGTTATAAGCTTATACTTTTTACTGCTATTAATATATATCATAAACAAACAAACTTTAGTATGAAATAAATGTTATGAATGTGCTTTATATTAATACGATTAAATATTCAAATATTTATTCATCAAAAACACTATTCCAATATCTAATATAACTAAACAAATAAAATTTATTGAAACTAATAAAAAAATGTAAGACTTAAGTAAATATGAAACTTAATAAAGATGTTTACATTCTAAATAGAAGTAACCAAAGCGCCAATTATAGGTACATATTTTATCTATTCTCTTTCTCCTCGCTGAACATAAAATAACATTTAAAAAATAATTTAAAATAAATAAACTACATTTTTAGGTAATTATATAAAAAAAAAACTGAAGAAGTCACCCTTTAATTTAGTACAAGTTTTGAAAGTACTTCATTATTGAGTATGGTCACTGTAATGGATATGTTCAAATTACAAATTACATAAAGAGAAATTTAGACTTTAGAGTAATCCTAAAATCGTTATCAAATATTGGTTTAATATCACATAACTTAATTTATAAATATAAAATGAATATTTTATATATACGTATGCCTTCTACTAAAATAACTTATTACTACCTTAAATGAATAGTTTTAAAAATCAAAAGTTAATTACAAACTTTTTTCATTCCTTAAAAGGTAATGCGATATTAGCCACAAGGTACTTAAATTATAAAATGATAACAAAATTAATTAGATTTTTATTTTTTCATTATTATTAGGTAATTGCTCATAAAAATTAATACATTACACTAACATTGTTTTAAAAAAAACAGGATACGACATACGAATTATTTTTATAATAAAGACGTACAAATATTTCGAAATTGAATAGTTGTTCAAGTATTTCGATACTCGCTACCTAATTACATCAAACAATAATTACCTATTCCTTTATTTTTTATCAACAAAATGTATACTTAACACCAGAAAAACGTATTTTATTATATGATTTGTATTAATTAACTATAACAAATTGCATAACTATCATTAGAAAATCAATATAATGTCATCACTTTTTATTATAACAATTATCCTAAATAACTATGAGCTTATAACCATCACAATATTATATTGAATAAATAAACACATTATACAAATCAATATAAAAATATTATACAATATATCTCCTTCTATACAAAAAAAAACTAGGGTATCTATCTAGACTAATTTGGAAAACTCAAATTAAATAGATACGGCTTTTTAGTATATTTCATAGAATCTTTCTAAAGAATAGAAGGTAGGTTTATTGGCTCTATTGTCTATAGTATAGAACTATAGAAAATTCACTAAACTCTTACTACTAGAAAACTGACAAGTAAAATATTCTTACAAAATACACACAAGTACCATTAGTAGACAAGCTGGGTTCTTAACATAATTTTACAAAATCAATTCACCATCCAGGCAGAATCGAGTAATACAACCAAAATATACACACATACATATATATGTTAGGTATATATATATATATATTTAATTAAAACTAATTAATATGTTTATTTTATAATAATACAAATAAGTTATAAACACATGTTTAAATAATATTTAAGAAATCTATTTTTTTTTTTGCAATCTACAATTTTCTATAACAATCTTTAAATTGTTTTAGCATCGTAGTGCAACGATAAGTAATGGTACGTATACCATGTAAAAATAAAATATATTAGGAGTAAATCTGGGAGTAGAAGTAAGACCTTGATTAGTATGCAACGCGACAACGACAACCATATGAATATACCGATAATCAATCACACAAACAATAATATTGAACTTGACAGAAATCGATTTATATTTATATATATTATTATGTAGGTACAATGTTTTCTTCAACATCTGTACAGTAAATTAATCTAAAATAAATATTTAAAAAAATAATTAAATACTCTTTTTCTTTATTATCGAATAATATGACAAATTAATTCATCTTTAACTGTCATCACTTAATGACTTTTATATTGTTTTCTATAAAACAAATAGCTGGTCAACTGTCACATATTATTCAGAACACTCGGCCACCAACGGTTCATTAATTAATAATTTATAATGTGTTTTACTTATTTTTATTTAAAACGAAAATACCTAAGATATTTACTAAAGAAATGCCATTTTATCGTAGTAAAGTTATTCATGTGTTGTTGATTTTTATTACATATTTAATTACCTAGACAAGGTCATAATAATATAATTATAATGGTCGTTAATGTTAGCTAATAGTTTTAAATTACTTCTTCAATCACTTCATACACTGCAATATTATACACTTTAAATTAGATCGTCGCCTCTTGGCTCTTATCATATCATATAGTACACAATATAGCCTGTCAGTTTACTATATCATGAAAATCATAGCTTTAAACTATTTAGTATAAAAATAAAATTAATTAATCTACATATAATTTAATGAAAAATAAAATCATAAAATGGTAATTATTGTTTAATATAATAAGTATTAGACAATTAGACATACATTTTCATACCCAGAAATATTAATAAAAAAAAATTATATTATATTGATATTATTATTATTTTCCTTATGAAAATAAAAGTTTTTTTTTCATATGACATTATTCGCCAGAAATAGGACTACTCTAGCTTAGTTCAAAATTTTAGATTTTAAATAATCAGGTATGTAAATAGGAAATATACATTATACACTACTTATTAAATAGACAATAGAAATTATGGAAATATGTATTAGGTAAAAATAATATTTATAGCATAGTATATATTTTATATTTTGTATTGTTTTCAAAACAGAATGATAGATCAATCATAATTATGTCATAATTAATTAATAAAATAATTTAAATTCCCTAAACTAAAATAATAGTAGCTACAGTCACTAATACATGCAATAAACATTTTTAAAAGCTTCATTAATTTTAATTATACACACTATGATTATAATCAACAATCACATTACTTTAAAATGTATAATTATTAATTTGTTGGTAACTTGTGTCAACAAAAATTTTATCTGATAGCTCTAATAATTTTAATTTTAAACTGGATTATTCATCTAAATATTAAAGTAAATATTTTATTTTACACTAAACAAACAACTTTATTTATATTGTTTAATTAATTTTAATTAATGAACTGATAAACTTCCATAATAGGAACCAATGACAAATTTACGAGTATATGGTAATTAAATTTAAAATATAATAGTAAATTTTATCAAACATAGAATTTAACTGTAAGAACTGCAGAACACGATTAAGCTTATTATTTACTTGGTAAAAAGTAATTCAATAAATGAATTAAACTAAAGAAAAATTATATTATAGCAAAATTTTTAAAAATATAATACATTATTTATTTTTATTTTTTTATTTACATATAAACGGGCTTGAGCCCATGTTAAAATAATACATATTATAATATAAATATTTATATTAAATCATCATCATATTATATTATTATATTTCTACTTATATTCCTACCCAATATAAACTAATAGCAAACTAAAAACCGTTTCAATTTAATTATAAATGAAACAAAATTGGAAATTAGTAAGAGAAAAGAGTAATTTTAGATTTACATATGTATTCACCACAATATTGTATACTATTTATATTTTAATTAAATAATATTATAAGTTCTTATGCATTATGTATTTTAAAATTTATGAATAATAATAAATATTATAAAACCAATGTCAATGCGGCATGTTCATAAATAAAAACTATACACCTTTTCGATTGTAAAATTATTAACTATGTACACTTATTCAAAGGCTAAATTATAATTTACGGCCTATTCGCAATAGGTAGTCTCAATAGTAGCGCATAACATATGGTCAGAGTATTTACAATTGTCAAGTATTGTTAGCCCTCGCCAAAATTACATACTAAATAAAAACCGTTAAACAAATAGGTAGGTACAGCATAATATCAGGGTATAAACTTGCAAACCATATAAACTATATTATGACATCAGTTATTACTTTATTAGTTATTAAAGTGACAAAGTTATGACAGTAAAACTTCTGATCTTACAATATAGGTACATCAATATCTATTTTTTTATTTTCCTCCATTAAAAAATGTGTATTGTGAATAGTAAAAAAAGCATTTCATATTTTTATATGAATTTGAGTTTTAAAAAAAGTTGATTATGTTAATTAAATGAGTTTCGTTGAATTGTTTGAGTAATTTAAACATAATAGTTTTTGTTTTATTTATAGTAGTATACTAAACACTGAAGTATAATAGTAATGGATGAATGTGTGTATAATGTGTTTTGATCATTTTCAATATAGGTACTACTATAGTATAACCAATACCCAATTAAAAATGTTTACAAATAAATCATTTTATCCTTCTTATTTTAATAGAATTTTATGTTCACTTAATTTATTCTAGTTCTATACCTTTACACATCGCGTTATCCGTAAACATATAATACATCAACAATGTCTCGAATGTTTAATTAACTTACGAAACTTATGTAAAATGTAGATATGTAACTATTAAGATATTCCTTGTCTGAGACCGAATTAGACGCAAAATGTTCAGTACAACGAGTTTCAAGTAAGTAATTACATCCATTATCATCAAGTTACAGTGTTGTCAAAATCGTTTAAGCCCAATGTCCGGTGTACGGAAACGCTGTTCACCCACGACTTATTAGTACATTGTTTACATCGTTAACCTATCATATTACCAGTGAATGGTTAACTATTATGTTTAACTATAATGATTGGCTATAACATTGATAGAATATACTTTTAATGTTAATTATTATAGTTCAATTATTTTTTTTTTTTAATAAATTAGCTCAACTATATAAGTAATCAAAAATTATGAATATAAAATTAATTTACTAATCTAAAAATTCAAAAATTACATTAATTTCATTAGATTTACATCGAATTGTGAATCATATATGCATACATAACATGCATGTTTTTATATTAATTTAATTTTACAGGTAGCCGATAGGCATATATAACACTATAGAAAATAATCAATTAATATTCGTTTAATTAGCAAAAAAACTATTTTAAATAAACTAATAATTGTTCTATTATAAAACTAGTAGAATTATTATTTTACTGATTGTTTGTTTGTAATGAGTGTAAATATACTTAATAAAAATTACATGTGTAGGTACGATGTTGCTTCCCTATAATATTTTAGACCTATAAGTAAAAATTATTATTATATTTAAAATTATTTTCACTAAGTTAGTTCTTTTTTAGTTTAGGTCTTTATAGCCAGCTAAAAATCAGAAGGAAAAAAATCATTGTCCAACAAACTAGCAGACTACACGCATCGATGCATCTATAATACACGGTTGTTGTCCGGCCGCCTACAATTTCAGTCGCCCGCGATTCCGGTCGCCCAGGCCGCAGTGTTGTCGTCGGCACCGACCATGCACTCAGGCCTAACACATGGAACGAATCAGTTAAGATCAAACATATTACATTATAGTTAACACAAAAGCAAAATAAAATGTATTGTAATATACTGCAGAAACTATAAGATTTATTTTTGCTTTGAGACGTGAGGAATATTGAAGTATATATATTATAGAAGTATAGTCTACAATACATCGCAAATGTATATATTATATATTTTATTTTATATAAACTGGTTTATAAATAATCAAAAATCTACTTGATAAACTCATAGAAAAAAATACAAAATCTAAATCAATGATCAAGACTTAATTTATCTACCTAATAATTTCTACAAGTATTTTTAATATTTTTATACAAACAATAAGATTTTCAGTTTCCAATAATTGATTAATAAATGAACTTTAAGTAGTATAAACATTTCAATAATACTGCAAAAACTGAAAAAACTATAACTGTACTTACACTTTAGAAAACTTTATCTAACCTACTTATATTTTTGGTGAATAATTTCTTTAATATTTATTAAATATAAAGAAAACATACTATCATTGTCAGTTAATACATGCACAATGCAGTTAACTCGATGATAGTTAAAATGACAGTTGTGTAGCATGTTAGAAACTAAAATTAGAAACTAAAAAGTACCTGCATATACTTTTAGATTGTGAGCGGAGTGATGAACTATTGATTTTACAATAATAGGTGATATTTTTAAACGTGTATGTTTACACGATCAAAATCAAAAATGTTCAGTAATTATCAAATCAACCTAGAAAATCATGAATTTTTACATCAAAAATGTAAATCAAAAACAAATAATCGTAGATACTTAAATTTCCATCAATATAATACATGATCATTTAATCCACTTTTTGAGCTATTTATATAAGTAATTAAAATTTTGGATATTTTTTGTTTTTTTCCTTGAATGTTAGTAGAAAAAATTTGGCTGGGTAAAAATGATTAAAAATATAATACAAAATTTCTCATAAGTTGTTTATTTACCAATTAAAAATGTCACCTTTTTTTTTATAAACGTTGAAATTTAACATTTCGACAAAATCTCAAAAATGTTAAAATTATTATTTAATTAAAAATTTATAAAATATTTATATTTTTATTTAAAGTTTAAAATTAAATACTAGATCCTCCTTATTTTTTCTATCCTATATTTAAAATTAAAAATTTTTACCGGAAAATCACATTCCGGAATTTACCTATAGGTACAATAACTATTTGTCTCAAAACGATTTTTGTTTTTTATTCTAATTTAATAATGAATAACTGTAATTACTTGAAATTTTCACAAAATATTTATATTTTCATTTCCTACACATAGTGCAATATTTTTTAATATGTTGCCTCTTTTTGAACTAAATATTTAAAATTAGTTATTTGTTTTAGTTTTATTTCTATAATTAATGTCAATGTCAATAGTACGTAAAAATATTTTTAAAATAACAAAGCACCGTTTTTGTCAATAACCATTTAAAAGTTTAGTAAAATTCATTAAAATTTATAAAATGTGCAATTTTTATATATAAACCTATGAATAACTAACTATATTCAGTATTTTGTTATAGTTAGAACATTATTCATGGGGTCATAAAACTTTTACGTATAGTATAATATTTTATACACAAAATTATATTTTCAAGTACAATATGTTATTGAAAAAATTAATTTCATCACTTACTATTTTACTAATAGTAAAATTAATTACTTTAACTAATAGCACTTTCAAAAAAGTCACCGCTAAGAATAGTTTTTCTTATACAGAGGTATTATATCATTGAATTCAAATTAACAACATCTATAACAGTGACCCACTTAACCCTAACATTAACAGAGAACATCACCTTCTTTGATATGAAAATATTATTTCCACCTCAGTCATAATATTATCTATTCGAAAATATATTTATTAAATCATTTATAGCTCTCTGTGTTCATCGAGGAAAATTTCAAGTTATTTTAATTCAAGCGACAGATATTGTATATTATAAATGTATAACTCACTATGTAGAGATTAATAGATAACTTTATAAAATACAATAGCGGTATATATTCAGATTTAGTGTCCATTAGAAAATTATCATTATACATCGACGTCATGCTAACCACGGCGATTGTGGCAGCATACCTATACATACATGTATATTACGTTAAATAAAGTGATAAAGCAGTTAAATTTTGGCTTATTATTTCCGAGGTCGCGGGCGTTTCAATTGTACATAAAAATAATTACATATCAGACAACTGCGATGGTGTGGTGTCGTCGGTACTCAGTATAGTGTAAAATTACTAAAATTGCAGGAATTTTTCAGACACAAACAAATAACATTATTATCTTTTATTTGAGCAAATTACAATACAAATATACTACAACTGACAAAACAGCTGTCAAAAAATAAACACAATTTTTATTTTTATAACTGAAAATTAAATACACATATATTTATAAAATATGCGAAAAACGAAAACAGAAATTAAAAATGGATTATTGAAACAATCATTTTTTACATACATGCAAAGTATAAGTATTTTGACTTAAGTATTAACAATTCGTATATACTTTAAAAAAAACCATAAAATACATTTTTAGGCAAAACTTGTATTATACGTGACTCGCAACAAAATGCACCACCAGCAGAAAATAGAAGTAGCTCCGACACTGTCATCAGCACACAATACCATTTTTAAAAACGGATACACTGCCGGTAAAAACGAGTTGAAATTCCGATCCGATCCGATGCGCGCTAGTCGTACGTGAACGACTTTCATCTCGGATCCTGTCAAAGATAATTTCTAACGAAGGCGGCTGTCGTGTGAACCGAAGAAACGTATATAACATACAAGTCATCGTTGAAATGTAAAATATACAATATGTGTGTATAAGTAAAATGAATAATAATAATATAAGTTAAACACAGAAGCGGCATAAACACGCAACAGATATATACATATATAGTCGCAAATCAATTCATGTAACTATGGAAGACGATACATATAAAGAATCACGCGCCACATTTTATTTTTAACAACATCGTCCGTTCTACATCAAAATTAAAATAATATTATCTGAGTTAGATCTTTGACAATAAAAAATAAATTTCTATTATTAAAATTTAAACTTTATACTTTATGAATAAGTCTATGGAGTCTGAAAATAAATAAAGAAACGTCAAAGTGCACGTCTACATGGTACTTTTTAAAAGCATCGTAATAAATTACTATATACTATAGGAATCATTCTAAAATATGATTTTAAAATACAATTTTGATTCAATCTTATCTGAAATGCAATCTTCATAAAAGACTATTTTAATAGTATTATGGAGTATGTCTAACTTAAAGTGAGCATGTTTCCAGTTTCCGCGCAACATACTGCACAAACAAGAAAATATAGTTTCACAAAATTTAAATTAAAGAAAACTATACGATAACTTCATTCGTGCTCGGTAATATATAATGGAAAATTATACACGTCACGTTATACGAGCATGAACCCGATTCTATAGTACAGACAAAGTTAACTACGTCCTTGGCCACCGTACCATTCGTACCACAGAACTAACAAGAACCATATATGTACGACTGCTAAATGAAAAAAAAAATCGTGACGTATAGTGGTAGCCCACGCACAATAGTGGTTCTTGTAAAACATACGTACATTCTCAATATTGATATTCGATCACATTCTTATACTTAAGATTATCATTATTTTAATTTTAGATTAACATCTAACTCTCATAAATACATTCTTACCGACTTTAAAAATATTTATATAAAAATATTAATCAAATATTAATATTATTATTTATTATTTAGAATATCATAACAATTTATCTGACCACAAATTATAATATATATAATTATATTACTTTTTATTATTTAATTTAAATTACATAATATTTAATGTAATGTATTTTTTTATTTAGATTTATTATCTTAATATTTAAAAAAAAAATGTAAAACGTGTTCGATATTTAATTATTATTATTTAATACTAAAATTTTGGTAAAGATTAATTCTGTACAAAATATCCGAAACCACTAAGATAGTCTTAAATTACAGTACAATTTCTATGTTCAGCTAATTATTGTGTAGTATTATATATATATATACGTAAAAACACTGTAAACCAGTCAACAGCAACATTAAAAAACATAAAAATGATAAAATATTCCTCAGAAGTTAAGAAATATATTTATACATTTCTCTAAAATATGAGTCTTATATTACTTATAAAAGTCACTATGTTTCCCTATAAAAAAAACAAACTGTAAGTGTAAAATACGATTATCTACTAGAAAATTATTAAGAGCAATTCCTTTGTTTATATTCGTCTAATTATAATAATAAAACAATAGATAGTAATAATAACAATATAGACAATTTTATGTTTGAAACTTTTAGTTAATTATATTTAAAAAAAAATAAGCATAAAACAACCTGCTATGTAAACCTAAAAGGTAAGCTGGAGTGGATACCACTCTGCTGTACATAAAGAGTCGAGTGGAACTCATTATTGAGAAAATCACTATAATGAATTTTGTTAAATTAGAATTCAATTATAACCCATATACAATAAATGTATGAATAACGATTTGAGCCTAGACTGTCAAAAGTATGGTAACTATGACTAAAAAATAATATTGGATTTGCGTGAAAATTCCCCTTTTTCTGAAATTTTTGTTTTTTTTTTCAGATTATAAAAAAAAAATACTAGGAATTTTAAATTTTGACCTCTTAAATATAAAGTAGATCCAATTTTCTATTAAAGCAACTCTCAATCGAAGCATTTAATTGAATACTTATTGATGTACACAGACATAAAAAACACACATTGTTACAAAATTAATACATTCATTACTCAGTTAACAGATACAGCTTAGAATCTAAAAAAGTGTATATTTATAAATAGTTTTAAAATATAATATAAGTACCTACCGAGATCTTTACATAGTACATTATTGTATAGGTACCTACTTATTTCCTTAGACCAATGTATAATAAATCATAATATACTATTTACTTAAATAATGAAAACGGTTGATATATATAAATCCTATGTACTAAAATATTGTACAGTAATATAAATGAATTGTCAAAAAACTTTTGTCAGACCGTCACAATTCACGACAACTCGTTGACACTTTGTACTACGCCCAAGAGAAAACTATTCCCCCTAGCAAACTATTGTTATCGAACATCGTTCGAACTCCCTGGGATGTTAATCCACAAAATGACGATCATAAAATTCTAGATCATAAACTACTGAACAAATAAAAACAAGTCAGTTATTTTCTATAATTCGATAGCGATAATTATAATCAATGTACTTTCCTTAAGATGAGTTTATTTGGAACTACACATTCCCCCTAAATAAAAAAAATGTATATTCTTTCTATGTACGGGACTTCACGATTAGTCATCCAAAACCCTCTTTGGAGGGTTCCAGCGGTTGCCATGTGACTCACGGCTGCGATTGCGCAATATACTCGAAAGCACACCCTTTGAAACCCGATTTATACTATAACATATGACATTCAAAAATGGCCAATGGAATTTTGAAACATATTAAATATTTTAAGACTAATGATAATTAATTATGGTGTGTATATAAATCACAAAAACATATTAAACTTACTCTAACAAAAATATACACATATATACATAATATAATTGTATAAATCATTTTTTATATTATAAAACTATAATCGATTTGTTATGAAATTAATTCAAAACAAAATTTTGAGTATAAATTAGATTAAAATATAGTAATTGAAAAAAATTTAGTATTATTTTTCAAAATATCAACATTCAACAGTTTTGGAAATAAAAAAATTGAAATCATAATATTTAATGATAAATTAAAATTATAAAAATGCAACTACATTGTAAATGATTATATACACATTATCTCTATAAACTTTACATAGAAAGTATATAATTTTGGATGTTATTTCTTATTATTTTAATAATACTGACTAGTTATTATATTATGTACAAATAAGTGAAAGTATAATATTATTGTTAACCTAAGAATATTAATTGTTAAAAAAATATAAACAAAATAAACACTAAATATTAAAGTTTTAAATAGGAAGGTCAATCATTGACTAAAGTATAAAACAATAACGTGTACCGATAAAAATTATAAGAAAATTGTACTAAAACGAAAAAATCACCAACATTTTATTACAATAAAAAAATTTATCTAAATTAATAGTTTTACGAAACACATTTTAAACTCACTTCACAATGAAAATGAGATTCTGGTAAAAAAGTGCAAATGAAACTACTTCATAGCCCTAATCATAATAAGTCGAATGTTTTAGGCCCCTAAAATTAAAAATTTTAAAAATAAAAACACAAAATACTAAACAAGCAAAATTGAAAACTTTTTTAAAAACACATTATCATAAAGTTTGAACCAATAACATTAAATATAATTAATATATATAGTATACCTAATAACATACAAATACATTCAAATATATCCCATTTCAAAGTTTTAAAATATCTGGTGTCGTCATTTATAAGAAATTAGGAGTAGCAATATATATTATGCAAAAGTATATTTTATAAGACTTTTTTATGAAGCAAAATTTAATAACAAATATGAACAGTAAAATAAGCTTCAAAATTATATTATAATAATTAATAACTTATAAGTATTACATTTTGTGGTGGATACAATTAATTAAACACCTATACATCACAAACACTGCAATACTTTAATATCCGCTGAAAGACGGATTTGAAAATACATAATCTATTACCGAATTTTTCATATATTATTTACTATTTACCAAGTATTAAGTTAAAGAAACCACCATACAATTGATATAGTATAATTTGTTCAGACCATACAAATATTTATGACTAAAATTCTTTTTTCCACTTATTGTAAAATCTTTCATTCCTTACGCTCTCACTACTAAATGAAAAACAATACTGTCAGTACTTATGCAATATATTTTTTTACAGTGGATAGGTATATAAGAAAAGACAATATTGTTAGATGTATCTTTTTTTAATACTTTATTTAAGATTATGAATATTTTATACAAGTGCTGAAAGTTGTAAGCATTGAAAATTGTGTAGGTAAGGTTTTATGTATTTTTTACGAGAATAATTATGTAGGTAAAACAAAATGAAATTTCGACACGGATTTCTTGAATTCAATTTAATATTTTTTAAATCTCTTTTAAAGTTAAAAGGCGCACTAAACAATATACTTCACTCATTCATTCTTTCTGTCCCCATAAATATAATACTTTGTTCTATTTTTGTATGGTTAAACTAGTGTAGCTATTAATGAAATACAACAGGCCTGACCGTGAAATTACTGAAACCTATTCACATTTTTGTTTGTGCCCCACACCATATGATCACGAGGGGCCAAGCATGATATTTCTTTAACAGTCCGCAAAACTGGCATCGAAATGCACATAAATCACATGCGATTCAAACTGTACATTAATTTATGTTCTATTATAATAATTGACGTGCACGTGTGCTCACAACCTTTTCAAATAAACTGAAAATTGACAAAAACGAAAGGCACCGAATAGTTTTTATGATAAAACTTTTATAAAAACAAATATTCAAAACAGTTATAACCAAAAAATTAAACTTAAAAAAAAATTTAAAAATACTTTAAAGTTTGAATAGATATGATACGTTTTATGTGTAAATGTAATAATATGAATAAATTAATTTCCTAGTTTTTCCCTCTTATTTCACAAACTATATAAATTAATAGAATAAGTACAACGTTTGAACATTGGGTATATGTGATGATGTTGAATGATACAGTTACAGATAAGAAGCTGATCATTAATGGTGGACTATAGGTACTATACATTCCTAAAATTATATTATTTTCAATCCAGCGTATAATTTTAAGTGAAGCTAGGATATAAAATAAAAGTGATAACAATAACTATATAGAATATGTATCGGAGTATGTTAAAGTAGTTATAAGTTTATTAACCAATACTTGATTAGTTCATACGCTGATACAATATTATTACCTTAAAGTGCAAAAAAGTAAGCATATTTAAAAATTAACTTTAGAACGAATCAAATTTACATTGATAATTATTAAATTTTTAAATAACACCGCATTCGACATTGATCAAGAATAATTTATTTTAACACTTTTTTGTTAATCAACAATTCATGAATACTCCCACGTTGTACAATTTATATTTTGGCAAAGCTACTACACATTTAAAGGAAAAACAAAAAAGAAATATTCATACGTACAAATTATAGTTAAAAACATAATAAATCATTCATAAAAAAAGTTATAAAAAATAGTAAGTTATAGTTAAGGATAAGTATTTAGTTAAAATATTATAAATTGATAGTTAACTTTAGGAAATCCAAATTGTAACTAGTATTAATTTTTATGAACCAAGCTACGATTTTTTTGTACTTGTTATTAACATATTTGTTTATATAGGTAATGAATATAATTATATAATTTATTTTAAAATTAAAATAATACTTTATAAAAATGAAATAATCTGAAACATTTCTATCATTAATATTAATAATTATTATTTTATTACTTTAAAATTTTATAATTTAAACCCTGCCTACTATATCAACTTGACCTTGGTGTTTTCTTATACGAATTATCATATTCTTGATATATTCTCATGACTTGGAACGTCATTTAACAATGGTTCATACAATAGTTACCAAAATGTAAAACAATACTTACAGGTAAAATATAAACATAAAATTATTTTTTTTATGGCAAACAGCCGTCAACCAGGACAAGTAAATTTTTAACGTTTTTATCACATCGTTACGACAGAATTACAAATAATAAAAACATTGACGAAGAAAAATTATAACAACATATTTTGAACATTATGATATCTAAAATACATTGAAACGAACTGGTTTAAATAAACCAGTGAAACAAGAAATTATGTATACTATAAGGACTAGTAGAATATTATCTAAGAGCATAGACAATAATAACTTGTGTAGAACATTATTCTATGTCTATTTAATTTGTCAATTAATAATAATATATAATATTAATAAACCAGAAACCTATAATGGGTAATATCAAAATATGTCATAAATTTTGATATTATTATAGAAATATAATTAATATGTAGGTACTTATTATCACTTACTATGACCTGACTATACCGCAGATTAATGAACTTATAAATCCTCGTATATTCATTCACCATATCTCTTATGTGAAAAACAACAATTACCGCAATACCGTTGCTCAAGGGAGAGTAAAATTCTACATAAATACATTAACCCCACCTGTTGTAAATCGTATTATATGTACTGTAAAAGAAAACTTATAGACCTAATATTATATTGTACATTATATATAACTGTATTGATCAGATACACACCACTGCTGCAGAAGAACGACAACAGATCTGGCTCCTGGCGATCAATATTAATAAGACTAATTATTAATATGATTATAACAATGTAACGTATTATTATATTATTTCATATGAAAAAAAGTGACAAAAAACGCCTGCGGTTTAAATGTAAAACTAATATAATAGGCATTGCCTCGAGTAAACGAATTCACTATATATGTGTATCGTGTATGTACCTACATTATACACTAGAAGAAGGCTACTACGCAATTTAAATAAATCAAATTCAGCCAAATGAAGTGTACTACACACCACATACAGTAATAATATGTCAAATGATATGAGGTTTTACTTTTAATATAGTTCTTAAGTTCTTAATATTAAGTTTTAAAAATTCAAAACTTTTTACAATACAATAAAGAGTTTAAAAAAAAATTGTCAAACTTTCACATTTAAGTTACAGACATATTGTTTCACATAAAAACCTTCCAGAATAATGTTTCTTAGAGAAGTTTTAGTGAAATAAGTATGAATAGGTTGTTAACTTCATGGTTATATCGTTAAATTTCTGACCAAAAAAAGAAGCGTTTTAAGAAAAACTATGTTAAAATCTAGAAAAAAGCCACATTTTGGCACGTCGTAAAAAATAAAATTAAGATAGTGATATATTCAAAAATAAATGAAGTTAAGCGTAACTAAAACATTATTTATCAGCATTTATTTCGAGGTCATTTGTATATCATATTACAGATATAAGATATTTTTGTCTCATCAACCTATTGTTATCTGGATACATTGATAAAACAATAAAACTACTTAAAATATAAATTTTTAAAGAAAGACTGTTTCTCAAAGATTTAAGTCTGACTATTTTGTTTTATCTATAGGTATATTGTTAATTCAATATACATACAGTTTACAGTACGTTCCTAATAATATATAAATTATTAATAAATATTATAATAAAAATGATAATAAGACCACATATAGATATTATTATACGTTGCATTTCAACAAGATCGAAATAAGTTTGTATTATAAAAGTATCTACAACATGTAATACGAAAAGCACACTCATCATCACACATCCAAATCAACCAATCCTTAACGAGAATTTCTCCAGCCTCTCTGCAATTTCAAAATTGTGTATTAAAACATTACATAACGTTTATAAGTCTAGGTCGTAATTAAAACCAAAAGTAATAGGTACCTACTTAACTAATATGCATTTAAATGTGCTGATACTGCCATAGTTTAGTAAATAACCTAACCTATAACTTAACTATTTGGTTTTGTCATACATAAATTGCAATTAACATATAAAGGTAAGTAAGACCGATAATAGGATCCTATAATTTTGAATTTTTATATCCACAATTATTTATTTTATTTCTAAATTCAAATAATGCTTAATTTAATTTTTCTGATCAACATTTAAACAAGTGAAGTAAAATTATAAGTTTCATATTAATTCATATATCACATAATTACACAGGTACAATTTTCAATGAATCAGTAGTTTTATAGGTATTCGTTATATTTACTGCAATGCATTTTTGTTAATTTTTAAATAGGTCAAATCCAATTTATGAAGGACGATATGAACATAATTACCATTTATATTCAATATTCATAAATATATATATGCATCAATTAATGCTATATATATGTCATAAACGTTTTATATGTCGTATAAATTGTATATTATCCTATACAGTAGGGATGGCCAGCAACTCAAAGTTGCTAGAGCGCCAATTTTTAGAACTCTTAAATTTAACATAATAGAGAATATAAAAAGAAAATAAAAAAAAAAATTAATACATTTTAAATTTACAATTAACATTTACTTTTTATTTATTTATAATTCAATATGTGTTAAAGTTTAAAAAAAAACAATAAAATAAAATACAAAAAGACACTAAAATTGTGTAAAATAATTTAAAATGTAGCACGGACCAGATAAAAAAAGTACTCGGGCCGCTAAGTCTAAAAGGATGTTAATTTTTTTCTAATTAAAGCCATATGATAGAATCGAGGATAAAATATGTATGTGATGTATCATAACAGTTAGGGTATACATATCACAATGTTTTGCAATATACTGTAACAATTGATTGAAAATTTGACTACAATAAATAATAGTTGTATACATATCGTAATAAACGACAATCGCGGAGCGTCACACCTTTATAAACTATATTATATATTATAATTGTGCACGTAACACATACTATAAGATGATGTATGTCCGTACAGGTAATAACTAATAATTAATAACATCTACACAGGTGGAGATGGTTGTGGATCACGCGCTGTGCTTTCACGATGTCGTCAAATCTTTTTATTAACGCGACAACGACGCCTTAACAATATACCTGTAGTTTATATTATACACCTATCTTATACATATTACATACTGCCTATGTATATTATTTTATTATAATGTTTTTATATTATATAATAATAATATTCATTTGTTAATCATAACAATTACTGTTGAGTTATGACCAATTAAAAAATACAGTTTTCGCGTAAATAGTTATAACAACAATGACTTCTATATGCACAGAAGATACATATACGTAAAATATGATGACGTATTATGCTTCAGTATAAACATTTGATGGCTTCTTGACCTCAACCGCGAAATAGTTATCTTGATTTATAACATAATATTTTGTTATGTACACACGCGCGCTATTATAATATAATAAACTCCTATTCATAAATCGTAACATAGAAGTCTCGTCACACGTGTACCTACACACACAACGCACGTACATTAACACGTTCGCTAATAGACTTCCGGTTGTGCGAAATTGACTGCGATATTAAAATAACACGTTATACCTTATGCCTAGGTATACACATTAATACGTCATGATACAATAATTATATATTATATACTCTGATAATGATTATCAAATAGGTATAATGTATAATGACACGTATATATATCATACAGCTGTATGGAAATCACGAAAATATAAATAATTTTGCTGGCAAACATGATGGTTTAAATGTTTATGTGATACGATAAGCCCTCAATGTAGCAAAAATAGAGAAGGTTCAATTGAAGAAACAGAAAACTACTTAAAAAAAAAATAACTGTACAACAAATAATTCCAACGATTATCCGATGCCCAGCGACCTTATTACACAACCTAACGTAGATGATATTAATGATATTATATAATGTATATGTATATTAAAAGTATACAGGCCAGCTGGTTCTCCCGTATTATTATGGCGCAATGCGTCATTGGGATGGAACATCACGTGCTGCGCCCTTGCCCAGGCTGTATGGGTTTATACAGGGATACTTTGTGTAATGTATATAGTATACCTATATATATATATGACATATAATTCGCATGGCCACTGTATGTAAAGATTTTGTGACAATGTAACACGGTTTGAAAAACGCCCGAGTAAGTATAAAAGTATTAGACGAAAAAATATCATTATTTATTATAATCATTATTCGTTATTACTATACTACTATCGCTCCACGGTACCACTACAAGAATATAATAATATGTAGGTAATATAATATTATTACGATAATAATATATTGTTATAATATGACAACGCAATGTATTACAATAACACTGATATTTTTGTTGTTATACACGTCTTGGGGCATAGTTTAGCCAAGACTCCTGTGCCTGTCCATGAATTCAAATGAGCCGACACCGAAATTCCCCGCAACGTTCGGTGAAATGATTGTGTATAAAAAATAAGGAGTGAAACAAATAACCGATGGCAATACAAAAAAAATATACCACAACGCACGAAGTAAAAACCGATCTTCTTATACAGCACGTGCTAAGGGTAAGATCCCGCCGCAAAGTATACTATAAACATCAGTATATTAGGTATCTCGCATTAAGAGGACGTTATACCCGCATATATTGTCTCTGTCTTACTAATGTAGATCATAGCAAATTTTAGTTCAGCAGAACACTTTTTGTGATGTTAGCTTAAATATTAAAGTAAATTTACCTATTATAAAATTTAAAGGTAAGAATATTATTTAGAAAATGTCAAATGCTTTTATTTATATTATCATTTTAAAGTTTTAATATTCTGCTGGACAAAAATTTGCTATGATCTATATTAGTAAGACAGAGACAACACATGCGGGTATAACGTCCTCTTAATATTATATAATATGTACAATTATAACATGCTAAATTGCTAAATGTAATCAAAAATCTTTTTTAAAAATTTTTCTCTAATACTTTTAAACTAAAAACGACTCTACGTCTCATTAGTAATAAAATTATTTCGAACACGATTATAAAATAAAATTACAGCTCTGTTTAATATAATAATATTATGTCTACGTAATATTATTTTACTTTTACTTTTCTTTTTAAAAACAATAATATCAAAAACTTTTGATAAACAAATTTTACATAGAGCTACATTTTTGTAAACATAATCAAAATAATTTATGTTCGTATAAGTACGTACTAAATAAAAAATGAAAAATTACTAAAAACAACTATAGTAAGGTAAGAAAAGAATACAAATATGAGGTTTTGAAATATTAGGTATATGATATAATGTTTAATTTGAAAATTTAACTGCACAATCTAAAAAACTGTTTAAAATTAAATCAAGTCTAATATGATTAAAGATTACTTACATGAATTATATTTTAATAAGTAAAAATATTCGTCTAAATTATATAATATAATTAAATTATTATAAAAATAAACAAATTTAATATCTTTGCAATTCAAAAATAATTTGCTAAAATTCACTCGTTTAAAAAAAAACGATTCATTATTCAAACTCTAAGTCCTAAGACAATTATCATTGTTATCTTCGTGTAATGACGAAGTCACTCAATGACATAAATAGTTATAGATGTCTATCTACGTAATTGTAACTTAGATATTAATAATTATCACTCATCAGTTATTATATAATTTTTTAAATAGCTCATGCCGTGAGCATCCAATTACGAGTTGCGTGGGAAATAAAAGTGATAGTCATAGCTTTATGATGTGATAAAAATATATTACTATTTTACCTGTTAACATTTTCAAAAACTACACTGTCAAATAATGAAAATTTACCTGTTACTCATTTTTTTTATCAAGTTATAATAAATTAATCATTTGTTTATGCATATATCAGAATAAACCGAATATTTGTAAACAAAAGCAATAGTTAACTGTAAAAATCTTTCTGAAAATATAAAAATATTTTTTTCTTTTCTCTTAGCTGAAGAAACGTCTAAACGTAATAGAACGATAGAACACGAAGTGAATTACTAAAATTCCATGCAACTTCAATATTCACAATTTTATGCTGCGTTCTAGTTAAAAACAAATCATCGAAAAAATAACAGTGCAACAACCGATAATATCGCTATATCAATAATTAAAACGAAAATAATCTGTGCAGCGTATTAAAATCCTATCGTGGTTAATAATATGTCGAGACAAAAATCGTTGTTTTTGTGCCAATTGATAAATAATAAAAAAATGTTAAGCATATATTATGTATATACATATATCCAATAATTTTCAATAATATTATTGTTTCACGTTTAATCGGTTTCTACGAAACGCGGGCGTACCTAAACACTATACTCAAAGAAACGGAATGTAAAATTTGACGTTTATCTGTTGCGTTCGCCGAAAGAATTAAAGACACGTTGCGCCGCCTGTGTATCTACCTACCTACGAGCTACGGCGATAGAATCTTTCTCTACGTTACAAATCGGATCATAAAAATGAAAGAAAAAACGCGTAAAAACACGTCGGAGGCCGAATTTTATTGTTTGGTTCCGCGAGTCGCGACGTCGTTATCGTCGTCATTACACTACAATACTACATAAACGCACAGGCGATAAACTCCATTCCCAGTATAAAACGGAAAATATAATATTATTATTACATTGGCCAGATCGTATAGTCGTCGTCGTCGTAATAATAATAAAATTTTCGGTGAGATCTCTTTTGAAAATCTCCAGTGGTCGCGACCAGACGCAATCCGACATCATAATGTAAAGAACCACGAATACAACAATAATAATAACAAATAATAATACGACGCATACGGTACAATATTATACGCTAGGAGAACGTCTATAGTCTACACACGTCGTATCATGTCCATAGCCATTCAGTCGGCGTCGGTGGTTTGTTGTGGTTGCTAAAACCAGTTTACTCCGGTCTGTGACCGGGCTACCGTATGGTCGTCGTAGTGTCTGCGCGCGGGGTTACCCCGCGCGTTATGATTTTTAAAATAAAAAAGAAATATTGACATTAGACTGTGTGCCCATGTGTTGTAGTATTATACTTACAACTTACTATATTATTAAAATCGCGACTAGAAAATCGATGACGATTTGATTTTCAATCATTTCTTGGAACGAAACGACTACAGTGACACCGGATAAATATTTGCCTATACACTATATTTTACTATTATTTCTATTTCTGTGCCTACAACCAATGCAATCTGCAACGCCTAAGCAATAATAATGATATATATCAAGGTATGTGTATTAATAACATGTTGATTATGTCACGATGTCGTGTACTACCCGCCCCGGTGATATGTGGGACGCATTTCGAGACTTGGCGTAAAAAAGACAACGCACAGAGTACGTTGCAACAATATTAATATTAGGTACCTACATCAACGACGATCACAGATCTCGCATGCGGTGGCAACGGCTGCTTCGGCGGATCCGGTTCGGATCGTCCATAAAAAACTCAGCAAAAACTCACGGATCGCGTTTTTTATTTTTCCTCAAAAAGTCTGGGCGGTTCGTCGTCGGCCAGATCACTGAGGGCGGATCGTTCCAGAACGCTCGACGACACAACCACCATAAATCGTATACGACTAAAATATATGACGATATTCTTATTATTTACCGTTTACCGCATTAAATTTTCGAACAGAACTTGAGAACGGTCTACGACGCGACAGAACACAAACAACAGACACACGCACGGCGGACGCGAACGCGGCACTGACGAAAAACACGCGCGCACGACGGCAGCCGGTCGACCGGTAGGTAACGGCAACGCTACACACACGTTTCGGCCAATACCGGCACAGCGTTCGGCGACGGCAGTTGTGACTGTGGCACCGCTGTCGGTCGGTGGTGGGGAGCACGCGCGTCGTTGTCGGCGGCCGACCACCGATCGCACGCGATATCGTAGTTATTGTTATTATTAAATTATTATTATTATTATTATTATACCGCGGTACAGCCGCGCCGCGGATGTCGTGAGGTTCGGCATATATATATATATATATATATATATATATATATATATATATGTATTGGTGAACGGTGTAGCGCGGGGGTGGCGGCGGAACCGCAGTGGTGCCAACGTGGACGTCGGCGGGACGCGGGGCCCGATCGATTAGGGTGTCTGTCCGCTGCCGGCGGTGACTCCCGAAGGGTTGTGTAAGCGTGTGACGGAGCGGAGAGCGGCGCGTCGCACTCACTCGCCTCGCTTCGCATGTGACTATACCGACACCGCTCTGACGGGACCTTGATCGCAGGGAAGGAAGAACTTACGGTTCCAAATTCGAAGCGCGTTCGGTTAGAAAAAGCTAGTGGATGGAAGAAAACATATTCTCAAAATGAACTTTGCCCTGCTCCCACTGCATCTTTGAAACAAAACATTCGTACACAATCTCCAGACCGTGGCGGCGGCGATGGCCTGCCCCCGGAAAATCCGAACCGTAAAATCGTATTTTACCTCACAACATAACGGACGCAATAACTAGAATAACAATTTATTTTGTCAACATAAAAAAAAATACTTATTTTTTACCGTTTAAGACGGAAAACATTAACGATTCGAATTGTTTAAAAGATCCTACAATTGAATGGGCATGATAATAATAATATAATATGATATGATATATTTTATCAAAGGTTTATTTATTATCCGATTATTTATGTGTTGTACAATTTATTTCAAAGCGGATATTTTGTCGGGGCGTGATATGTAATAATATATACCTAAAACATATTATATTATTACAATATCTTGTTGAATACCTATTGATTTAATGTGTTTATATAATACGTAAATACATTAACACAATAACGCGTGTAAGTGTCACTGTAGAATTTAATGTGAATGCAATTAGCAACAAATCACTAATAAATTAGTAATTTACCACTATACACCTACACGAAGACGTCGTTTTAAGTGATACGTCAATTATTGTTATAACAATTCATGTTTGTAGTAATAGTATTATTTTTACTTGAAAATTACGTTATAAGTAAATAAAATAATAATATATTCATTGAATTAAAAAATAATAATAATGGAGTTGTCTGGTTCTGAATTTGAATACAAAGACAGCTCCTTTTATTTAAATCCTTAATATAAATAATCATTTTCATAGAGTTAAATAACATTTGTTTTAATTAAATCAAAAAATTGTTGTTTATTTAGTCTTAAATAAAATATATATATTACGATACGAAATATGAATGGTGCAACAACGAAATAATTCCATGTAGTTATCAACTTTGAAAATTAAAATTAATTTTTTGATGGAAACGATAATTAAGGTATTATATTTATTTATTACTATTTGTCATTTATAGAAATAAATTATACTCATAGATTCTGTATTGAGAATTTCTAACAAATTACAAATAATTTTACATTTCTCTTGTAGATTTATGAAAACGGAGTATACCTGTCGCTACAAATGCAGGTCCTTCAATTGCATCTAAGAAAAAAACTGAATTAGAGTCATAGTATTTATTTGTTATGTAGAATAAATCAGTCGGTTGATATTAAATATTTTACTGTAAGTATTTCAATGCAAGATTATAGGAAAAACAAAATTTTCAAAAAATAAAAGAACTTCAAATACATCTTTTTATAACTTATTTACCTATGTACCCATTTATTTGATCTTCTTATCTGGATTCAGACGTTTCAGTATTCTGTAAAAGTATAAACTCCGTATATATCGTTCAAAATACAAAACATACAACATGAAAATAGTTTTTTTTTTATTTTGCATAAAAAGGAAAATGTAATTTAACTTGTATTGAAAAATACTACCGGTCACAACTCACGGTATCCTAATTTTATTTACTTATGTTTACATTTTAGACCTTTTAGAAAAACCAAACCAACAACTCACAAGGTATTCAGTTTTTTTAAATTTTTCTAAATTATTGATTTTTAAAAGAAAAAGACTGTAATTATATTTGTAGAAAGTTCAGAGTTTAATTATCTGATAAAGTCACATAGTGATATAGATATACATAACTATGTACATGTAGCCATATTACATTTATCATAATTTATAGTGTATGGTTTTTGATCATGTTTATGATACATGTATTAAATTCTATTAAGACTGATATATATTATATTCTTATATGGTACTAAAATGAAGTTGCAGTTTTAACATTATATTTAGTTATTTGTATGTAAAAATAACTTAATACTTACGGTTACGAAAAATCTTTCAAATATTCTTCCTCGTAGGAGGTATGTTGTTTTATGTAGATCAATTCGTTAAAATATGTAAATTGAATACATATATGTAAAAAATCAATACTTATATTATGATAAAAATAATTTTTCAAATTTTAAACAAGATGAAATTCACGTAATATTATAGTATTATATTACAATATTTAATGAAACTGTTATATGATATTCACATAATATTAGGTATACATAAATATTTTATTTTAGCCAATCGTGAAATTAAATTTTGATTAAGCTTTTTAATAGGTATACATAACCAAAACTGTCAACTTTGTATCAATTAGATAATTATATTCTTCCTTATCAATTATCAATACCTAATGAATAAATCAAAACATATTATATAATATACCTAATAATAAATTATTGTTATTTACTATTGTATTCCAACATGCGTTATATGAAATTAAGAACGATAATATATAAATAAACATCACTCGTTATACGTATATACTTATATTTTAAAGACATTTTTATTTAATAAATTTTTTGCTAAAAATTTTTGATGCCAAATAAGTTAATAATAACTTGTTGATTAATAAAATAAACATGTCTCTTTTTTGAGGTCGTAACAACTATGTCGTAACAACTAAGAACATTTTTATTCGTTATCGTTAGAGTAATAAAATAATACTATAAGTAGCTCAATTATTATCACACCATCGGTATTTTTGTAACTAGTTTAAACCTCATGAAAAGTATTTTTAACTCTCTGTACGCAGTTTATTTAGTTGTAATTGTATAAGTAAATACCTGTTTTAGGAGCTTGTACACTTATAAAAGTATACAAAAAAAATTGTTCT
Source organism: Rhopalosiphum maidis (assembly GCF_003676215.2). NCBI lineage: Eukaryota > Metazoa > Arthropoda > Insecta > Hemiptera > Aphididae > Rhopalosiphum > Rhopalosiphum maidis. The sequence continues at coordinate 61,374,818 of NC_040878.1, read as the reverse complement.
TAATTTTATTTGGTTAGATTAAAAATATCATATTTTTAAATTATTAAAAATAACAGTTAGGTACCTATATGACAGTATAGACTTTATAAAAATAACACTATCATAAATAAGGTTAAACATAAAAACGATTTTAACACTTACCTAATAAGAATTATTTAAATTTGTATTTGCCTATACATAATCAATAATCATATTATTCAAAAATAAAACTTGCACTCTTAAAATATTATCATAACTAAGTAGAAATAAATGATAATATAATTAGGTAACTATTTAGTTTTTGTTTAGGTTCAAATTATTATTGTCATTGAAAGACAACCTGCAACCAACACCTTGATCTTTGAATCTAATTGGCACGAGGTGACATAATATAAATCAGATTTTTGAATATAATTTAAATACATATTTTACATTAATTATTTATTTAGTAATTAAATAAGCCATACTGCTTTCAATTTTTTTTATTTATATATTGTATATATTAATTTCACTTAATAATTTATAAAATATATAATTACATAAAAAGGTACTATTTAAGAAACCAATATATCCCAATGCATTTAATAGCAAGTCGATCAAACGGCTCATTTTCAAAGAAGCTCTACTCTTTTATTTTAATTTATGATAAATTAAAACATTTTAGGTACCTACCTACCTATCTATATATATGCGCAGTGAGTAAAATTTATGATTATTATTTATTATAGTTATTTAAATGAAACAGGTAGCTTAAGTATATAATTAAACACAAGTATATTGTAAAACTGAAGCTTGATAAATGATAATTTAATCAACGGCCATAATATATCATATAGATGTTTTTACACTAATGTGTTTGCAAAGTATGGATTTTCGAATTTCCTCAGCATCACGCGTACAACAGATACTCTATACATTTTGTCTTTTGTCTCAAGCTATTTTCCATACCTCTGCACTGTTTATGTCCGTATCAGAAATGTGCTGATTCAATTATTATTTACGATACGGGAAAACTTTTGTCCTCCTACAAATCTTCTTCAATTCGTTTACGGTTCACTCTACCGCAGATTCCAGAACACGCGTTTTATATCGAATCATTGTTACAAATAACTCAACACACATATTTTTATCTAATATATTCAGTATTTCGGCGTGGTTATATTTTCATGTTTCAAATTATACAATATCGTCACCAAAATTATTCCACACTTTTCTGATAATCGGAAACAATATTATGTATACGCATTGCATTACGTATATAAGTCAATTATATCATCATCAAACGCCCATATTTGGTGACGACTGCTATGATACACTCTATCACTCCCCGTTGACCAATTAGTTAGTGACTAGTGAGACACCTGTGTGTTTTTTAGATTTTTTATGCCTGCCACTGAGATAATATATACACATATACAGTTTTACAAATATTACACATTATACAACAGACGAAGGCATTACAAATAAAGTAGGTAATCGACAAACGTTTCAAGAGTTCCATCACTGTAAAAATGTTTTATTACATATCAATTTATTAAAAATTATCAAAAACCTGACATAATATAGCATGTATACAAGTTTAATATAACCACACAAATTCATACCTGCATGTGCATACCAAAATAGTATATATTTTACGAGTAATACAAAATATAATAATAATAATAATAATAACTAAAAATGTTTATGAACAACACGTTGTTATTAATATATAAGTAAATTAATGTTTATGGCGTTAAAAATAAGTAAAACAAATTTACAAATATTATCAATTATACTCAATGCTATTGTTTCGTTCGCGGATTTTATGACTTAACATAATAATCGTGGCTTACCTTTGGCTTGTGCAAGGATTTCATTATAGCTGAATTTCCTTTCCCCTAAAATCATAAAAAAATATTATTTTAATTAACTCGTTTTCCCATTATTTTTTTAAGTATAAAGTAATTAAGTATTCATATTATGTATAAAATATCAATACTATCGTCTATCACTAATTTCACAATATTGTAAATATAACTAAACTTAAAAAAAATATTATTATAAACCACTAAAGCTGCATCACAGGATACTATCTATAATGCATTATTTGCATTATATTTACATAATAATGGAAATTGCAAAATCATTGATCTGGTAAATTTAATATTGTTTTTTTTTAAACAATACAACTAACTAGGTAGTGTATATTAACACGTATAGTAGTTAACCAATATTTAAGTAGGTACTCCTTGTCATGGTGCAAACACTTGACTTTGCAGCAATATCGTTATTGTCATATAGTATAAAATTCTTCTCATCGATATATACATAACGTGCTATTGTATCTATAAATACATAAACCCCATAATTGGTTGTCGAGAACTCTTCATATTCTCAAAACAACACTATTTTTTTATAATATTTAAAAAAAAAATTTAAATTGGGTGCACCTGCGGTGGCTGGTATATATTATTATATCTATTGCAGTATTTATATAGATACAAATACTATATTATAAATATAAATAGTAACAAAGGTTATTGTTAATAAGACTATAGGTATTAAGTAACTTGTAACATACATTTTATTAAATCCTATTATTCGAGATCAAAAAATAAAAAATGATAAAATAATTGTGTATCTTTAAATGTATAAAATAATGAAAATACACTTTTTACAATTATTAAAATTTATTTTGTTTTAAATACATTTATCAACAGGTAAGTATGAAGTACTATTGTTATTCAACATATACATATATGCAGTACATTAAGAAATAAATCTATTGTTTTTTTTTTACACATTTCTCAGTTAGCTGATTTTATTACGAATAATTGTATATATTTCTTTTATATTCATACATTTCTATTTAATAAAATTACACTTAAAACTTGATAAATATACATATTCTGTTTCTGTAAACAAATATAAAAATAGTTACTTGTTTTAATATAAGGTTCAGCATTTTCCAGTTTTGTAGGTTAATCTTTTTCACTTAAAGTAACTCAATATTTCCTTCGCAGATAAATTACAACCCTCCTTCTCATAATTTATCATTGAATATACTTTACTATAATTAACGCTTTGCTATAACATTTTTCATTAAGCCATAATATAACTTTTTAACCGCTTTAGACTTTCAATCTCTACTCCTAGCAATTTACCCAACCCCATTAACCACACCGCCATATCTCCTATAAAAAACTTTCTATATTATTAAACACCCATCTCACATAATCTCTGCAAACTAAAAAAGATGGCTAAGTGGTTGTATGGTCACGTCAGAATCACTGCAATAATAATGAAATCGTCTTACATATTATATTCCAGAAAATCTTGTATATACTGTGAACTTCTTCCTCTATCGACCATATTCTTACTCAAATGCCACGTGGAACATCCGGTAGGCAGCCCAAACGGTCGTCATTAATCCTTACTATCCAACCTTTTAACCTGACATATATATATATTCACCCACAATTTATCGAGGCTCTGCAGGAAGCCAGGTTCCATCATAACCTTCTCTTGACTTTACACTTGGTGATGAATCATAATCGAATCCCTAATAACTACTACTGGCTATTCCTTATTGTAACTCCTACGAAATGTCTCCTCTATACACTTCGCATTAAGAAAATGTCACCTAAGACACCTGTCAACCACTGCGGTTTCTTTTTATAATTGTATTGATTTGATTATTACAGCTAAAATCACTATCTAATTAAATAAATTAGAACTATCTAGTATCTAGAGCTCTTAGTATTTTATGTATAATAAAATAATTAAAAACATAATTATTCCTTTTCCTAATAATTAAATATATTCTGTTATAACCAGCAATATATTTTTTAACGTATTATATCTATAACAGAGCATATTTTAACATATAAAGAATGTGGCATTCATGCCACCTTGTGGTTAATGAATGTGCCTTGTACCCCATGGCCGATGATCCAAGTCCCGGAGTGCATAATTATTATTATTATTTCCTTATGACTTATAGTGCCACCTAGTAAAAAATTCTTAAAATATGCTCTGATCTATAACCATTCTATTTATTCAAATTTATTTAGCCATCAAGTGTTTTTTAAGCTAAAATCTTCTTTACAGTACAATAGTTTAAAACTGATTGATTTTTCACAACACCATATAATTATATCCCACCACACATAAGTTAATTCATATACTTTATTAATATTTTAATTATGAGCTGTTAATTTATCTTGTAGTTAATTCAAATTATAATATTGTTCTAAACGCATCATATTTTAAAATATATGATGCATTATATATGTATGTGCATTATAAGCTTTAAACCATATTAAAAATTTAACTAGGAATGGAAACTTTAAATATTTGTAATTTTTAATATACATTTATTTCTATAGACAAAATAATGTTCAATAAAATATTATTCTTTGCTAATTTATATGCTTTATTATTATTATTATTATTTGTCTGTTATACCATCAAAATTAAGGTACTTGCATATATTATCGTACTTCTCGTTGTATAGTTTGAATATTCTGAATATATAAACATGTAGTTACTAATAGGAAATAGAGTTGAAAGATGTTTTAATTTTATATTTGTGTAAATGTTCTACTAATCTTATCACTTTATTTATGTCATTCTAACAATACAACGTTTAATCTCGGTTTGCTTAAACTATATATATATATATATGTCGTTGGAATGTGTTTGACCAAAACAAATGAATGAGTTACATTTAATACATCAACCCGACAATAAGCTTTTGCGTTAAAAATTTATTCATGTCAAGTTACATTTACATATTGTATTCGTCTAGTAAATATCTATATTCTACGTATAGTATATACTTAATTTATTTGGTAATATAATTTATTTTTATTTCACAAATCCGAATAAAATTGTTCGCACAAAAAAAAAAGGGTAAACTCACCACACGATTAAGCTGTTTCCGTTTTTCATTTGTACAACATTTCCGGAACTAATTTGGTATGAAATAAAATAATTATAAACGTATGTTTACAACGATTCAATTTATCGTACTACTGTGATCTGTATTATACTGCAGCTATATAAACTGATTTATCGTATGCCAAGCATAGAGCATATAATTTTTATTTACACTTACACCGTTTAACATACGTACAAAATTAAAGTTATATTATAATTATAATATTTTTATTATGTACAATTTACTATAGGCTTGAAAATTTTTTCATTAAATTACTTGAAATAAGAAAATACACCAAAATATAAAATTACAAATAATGAAAAATTCGACGAAATATGTTTATTATATACACTTACATACCTAATTTCAGTTTACTTGGTTGACTTTAAATTAACTGGAAAAATAAAATAAATTCACAGTGCAAAAATGTATTTAAGTATTTTTAAACACTTTTCCGACCTCGAGTTTAAAAAGGTAGATAAGTGATTATCGCCTGATGTATATTAATTAGTTTCAAGTGGGTCACTATTATAACTTCAAATACATATAAAAAAAATTGCGCATATGTATTTTTAATATGTTTATACATAAACATAGTTATATTTATATGCATCTTTTGTGAAATCTTGTATTGAATTTTCAAATATTTTTACCAACTAAAAAATTTTAAATCAACATTTCTAAAAAAAAATAACTAAAAAAAATTGAAAAAAATTTCTTGTCTATAAATAATCAAGTTTAAAAAATTTGATCGTATTATGAAAATGATTATGTAAACATTTGATAACAATGTTAGATATCTAATATAATATAAAAGATTGTTTAAGAAGGAATAATTATTTTTCGGGTGAATATTGAATGCCGTAAATATTTGAATTTGAAATGCTCACAAAAAATTAATTTAGCTTTCCAGTAGAATTTTCTTTTTTACATATTATAGATTATACAACTAATAAAGAACCTTATATTAAATTTTTAAATCTTAGATATAAAAATAAAATTGCTAATGAACTTGTTGTATTTTGTTAAATTTTAGTTGTTTTTTCCAAATTATGAAAATAAGTATACTGGATATTTTTAAGTTTGACCTCTTTTAAGTACAAAATAAATTCAAATTTATATCTAAATACACCCCCATTTTTGAAAATCGAAACATTTTATCGACAACTTATCGTGTACTCATATCTAAAAAAAAGAACACTTCATGATAAAATCAATACATTTATCGCTCCACTGAAAATCTAAAATATATCTTATTATATTTATACTATATCGCATACCTAACATTTTCAACAAAATTCTAGAAAGTTAATATGAAAGTTTGCAAGGTATAATTATTATAATTCTACTTCTGAGTTTTAAAAATAACTCAATATGATTATTACTATACGTTTATTTTGTATACTATATAAAATGCTTTTTTTTTAAAGAAATTTGTGATTTAAATTTAATTCATTATTTAGAAGTCAACCACTCGAACAAATAAATATTTAGCACACCACAGTAAATGCCGCAGATGAAAGTATAAATGTATCAGAAAAACGAAAATAGAACTTTTTCCGTGGAAAAATACGTGCAAAGAATAAAATTAATTTAACATTTTTTTAAGGATTTTTCAAGGAGATTAAAGTTTTAATATGGCTTTGTGAGCAATTCTTAATTTCGTTCTAAAATTGTTTGCACTTTGATAAATTATTTTTATTCGAGTTAAATGACTATATTCCATCTTGAATATTATACAAACAAAATAAAATAATAATAATAATAAATAAATGTTGATAAAATTTTATGATTTTGTTTACGTTTAATGACACGATTAAAAAAATAAAAATATACTACTGAAAATAATAATTTTTTAACGAGTCTGCAGGCGCGCAGTGGTGAGGTGATCTCAAAATCGTATACGATATTATATCAACAATTATGCCACTTGTAGTGTATAATAATAACAATAATATACCACGGACGATAACGTGTGCCTCGTTAACATACATAATAATATAAAGTCGCAATATTTCTGTTGGTTTTGCGAATCCAAACACCACACCGCACCGGAGTACGTTATGTTTTATACATTATAATATATTACGTCTTCTTTTACTCGCTATATTTGTCTCTCGCACACATTTATTTCTAACTAATATAGACACACGATGTTGCACAAAGCGAACGTGAAAAATTAAGTTTATTATACGGTGTGTACGATTCGTACACCGTGCAACATTCGAGAGAGAAATCATTGTTTTAAGGCGTTCATAATACATACATAAATTATGGTTTATCGACAAACATGCCGCTGGTAATAATTTACCAATATATATATTGAGCTAATAACATCAGTCGTTTCAAAAAACGGGATCATGGTGTATGCAGATGACTAAGATACTAAAGTAAGTACCTCTTCACCACCACCAAATGCATTGTCCGCGAAAATAATAAACAGGCTAATCGTAGAATAATAATTAACGTCCGTATTCGACGAGATCATGCGATCATTATTACATCAAAATAATGCACTACGCGCGTCTACGCCTAAGTAACAAAGTCTGTTTCGATCTTTTCTTTACTCAGTGATATATACCATGTACGTATATTGTGTTTATATATAATATAGGGTTACTAACCGTATATTTTTATTTTTTATATTTAAATAGTATTATTTATCGCACTATTGCATAATGGGTACAAAAACACGCGTATATACATTATCCTTAGAGTATTTTTAATCACTTACATAAAGATAAACGATAAAAGCGAGTTGATGCAGTTTAGCATACTATTACAGTATTAGAAGTATTATACCCATATTATAATAATATAAACTGCATTACTTTCCTCCATAGAAAATTATAATATATTATACTCATACATATGTTTCCATTCTACCGTTGAGGTTTCACAACACTCATTTATTCAATAAATAATAAGGTAGATGCGAGATACCAACTGGGTAATCTATTTCAATACTTAAATAAAAACATTCAATAGACAAATATGAAAATAAAAACAAATCCAACGGAATTTTTATATACTATTATAATATTATATTTTTCAAAAAAAAAAAAATGGTCATACAATGAAACGTACAAATACTTTACAAAATCGGTTTATATTATTGTATACTAATCGAGTAAAGACAAAAATCGACGATTCGAGAAAGTCTGCTGCAATAATCAATTTAAGAGCTATATACTGCAGTATACCATTGTATAGCTGTAAACAACTGAGTGCATTTTTGAAGAAAAATTTTTATAAAATATGTATTGAACGGTTGTTGTACGTGCATAAAGTTTCAGCAGTACTGCACTGACACACTGCAATAATAGGAAAACGAGATCATGCAGCCCACCCTACCTTGCAAATATGACGTGGTATATAATAATAAACAACAATATATGCAACATATACGTTTACTCTTGTGCATCTATATTTGTGACGTAAATCGGTAAATCAAATACCAGTTATCATTGAATAACTAGCTTATATTAATAAAAATGTATAGATACAACGTGAAGTAAAATATAAGCAAAAAAAAAATAATTAATTCACAATTTACAATATTATGTTTAATTTCGAAGAATACTCGATAGACTATAATAAACGTATAATGAGATAAAAATAAAAATTAACGATTGATTTTAGTTATTCACAGTATATACGAGCAATCGTTGATTTTTAATATTTTTACTCTAAATTTCCAGTATGGCATCCACCTCGTTTAAGGTAAAAAATATTTTATTAATCATTAATAATTTTACATTTATAGGTACAAAAACTACCGCCAATGATTTTCAATTTTATATTTGTATGAATGTAGCATGTATGAATAGATATATAATCAAGTATAATATTATACAGACAATATTATTTTGTATAATATTAAAATAAGTTATACATTTATAATAGATATTAAAAAAATCTGATAACTATAGTGGATTTTTTGTATGTTTAAAAATATTTCTGTTGCTATAAAACAAGTACAAGCATTTCTAATTATTTTAATGCACTAATTGAAAGTTGTAACTGTCAAATTTTTGAAAAACTTTATGGAGTTAAATTAGTAATTTATTGATTTCATAATGATATATAATTTCGTTTTAAAAATGTACATTCATTTTATAGTTAGTCAATTATTTATAGTTCTTATTTAACAAACATTTAATTATAAATTTAAAAAATGTTAAATGAAAAAATATTTATACGGAAATTATGTCTCTGAGGAAATCAAAATCCTATTATATCGTTAGATTTATCCAAGTTAAACAATAATAGACTAATTTGATTACTTTAGTTACTACCTATATAATGTTTAGTAAAACATAATTCTTTTAATTCGATTTTTTAAATAACGTTTAATTAAATCTAAAAACTCGCGCAATTTATGATTCTAATAGTATATTACCATTTACTACCGAAGGACCGACGAAGATTTCTTATTTACACACATAATAGTCTAATAGCGTCACATTAAGGCACGCACTTCTATTTGTTTCGATGAAGCTATTTAAATTTTTACACCTATTAATTACCACCCTTTCTTTAGATATTAATAAGTTTAAATTTAATTAATTTTCGTGCTCATTAGCTTCGAAACAAAATACATTTACACTGCCACAGTGCCACTGATACCACTTTATTGCATGTTTAGAATATGGAACTTTAGTCTTTGCCACTTAAATATTTTTTTATTATTATTATTATAGCTTCAAAAAATTTAACTAATAGCCACAAATATATGAAACATAAATAATATATAATATGATTAATATGTATATAAATTGATGAACTATTTTCTTGTTTGTGAGCTGTTGCTATTTAATTAAGACACAGTAAACTAAATTTTAAGTTACTTAATAATTCACAGTTCTCACTACGGCGCGTAAAGCAATATAGAACATTTGTACACACTAGTTATAAAATAGTTTCAATTTTAGTTCATTACCAATAACCAATTCTATATGTAAAATCTTCGTCTATAACGATGAATCATATATATGTATAAATTCAATAGAACATGGTTAAATTGCATAATTAAAACGAACATAATGTATTTGTATTATAATATTATAATTGAATACCTAATAATAAAACATATGGAAATATGCTAATAATCATTATAGTATTATGATATATATTTAGAGTTATAAAGAATCCATTTGTGGAATGTTATTGCATTCGTAAATTGTTTACAGTAAACGATATTTATAAAAATGCATTGCTATCCATATGCACTTATCTATAAGTTAGTATCTTGTAAAAAAAATGTATAATAAAAACTCCTATCACATTTTGCTGATTCACAAACATTTGGGGAGACAAAATGTCTAAATCCTTAGTTCTAACACCCACTTATGCGTGATCCAATGATCAATATTCGACGAATGACCGTTTTGAACAGTTATGATTATTATATTACTGTTGTATAGCCCAATAGACAATTGAATGAGCTGCATGATTGTTTTTCATAACTACAATAATAATATAATTAAGATAAAAAAATTAAATAATTAAATAATTTCATTATAAATTTAACTTAACCGCCTCATAGTTCACAATTTCAATATGTAAAATACTTAAATACCTTATACTTATTTATTTACTTATATATTATGTACAGCCGAGTCTTTAAATTGCTTTAGTTCATTCAAATTTAAATTTTTAGTTACAAAATTTTAGAGACGAATAAATATGATTTTTCAACTCCATAATTAACGAAAATTTATATAAGTTTTATAAACATATTGCTAGTTAAGTGAAAAATATTATAACACATTTAATTATTGTTTTTTTTATATTAAAACTAATTTATTTGTAAGGTATTCTATAGGTAATAATACACTACCTACTTTTAGATCATTTATTTTTTTTCTCGCAATTAGAATGTTTTCATTAAATATAAATGAGACTTGTTTTAAAGAACAATTATAATTTTTTTTTCAGGATCTCGGGACACAAGGCTTTGATAGAATTATTATTATAAAAACTAAATTTTAGAAAAGTTTAAATATAATATCAAATTTTGAAAAGTCCGAACTTATTTTATGTGTTCACATAATGATTAGGTCATGTTAAAATAATTATTGTAAGTCCTATTAACTTAGGATTTGTTATAAGTGTGCACTAAAAAAACCTATTTTGTGCTAAATACATAAAATTGAAAGAATCAAAAAACATGTAACAGTGATATTTGACATAACATTCAAAATTATACAATATGAAAATCTACTTATTAATATTTTTTTTTTCAAATCAAAATTATATGTGCCATAAACAGATACAAACGCTTATTCAATGTAAATATATTTTTTTTAGTTTTATTAATTCTATAGATATATTATTTATTAATATTTTTAATTTTCGATTTCGTTTTAAATAAATCAATATTTATGCTGATATAATATAATTTAATATGGAATGATATATAAATTATTCCCTTAACCCTATACTGTTTTTAATATAGAGTTATTTAGCTTATTAAAATATATATTAAATAAAATACCTAATGAAGTGCAAGTTATGAAAAAATAAATATTAATATTAATATGCTATACATAAATTACTAACGAAACCTCTAATATTTTATTTTTTAAATCCTAACCCCAAACTTATCGATTATAAAATAAAATAGTGTACCTATATATAATATTATTTAAACAAAATCGTTGATATTAATATGCAAAATTTATTTGAATTAACTTTAATTCGATATGTATATTATTACAGCTTAAATAAATGATAACCTTGTTAAAATGTTTTTATAAATAAATAAAAATGTAATAATTATATTTTAATTGACATATTTCTGCCCATAAGAAAAATTTTAATACAATTTAAGTATTTAGGATATATTGTATGTAATCCTTACGTACTTAAAAAAAAACCATTTTAAAATTGTCTAAATTAAAAAAAATTTAGAGATTTTTACTTATTCGATGTATCATATAATATTACACATACCTACCTATATAGATTCATAAAAAAACAATTTTTAATTCTATATTTCTAACCCCAGTTCGTTTTTTACACGTATTCTCTTATTCGCAAAGCCACTTAGGCCAGGTCACGAAGGGTTGTTATTGCGAACACCGAATTACGGGAACCATAAAAATAATGAACGTATATTAACCACACGAGATTTCAAACTTTATGTCCACATAAGATAAGTGCTGCAATTTGTACGATAAAAATAAATAACTTTAGATTTTCATGAAAAAAAATAAAAATAAAATAAGTTCAAATATGAAATAAATTCTAAATAATTTAAATGTCTAAACTGTAAAGAAATACTATAAATATATAATAAATGTTATAGTTTCTAAATTAATTTACATATGGAACTATAGTTACGAGTAAACAATAAACATACAGTTGATATTAAATATTATAAATTATCTCGATAAATTTAGCATACCTATAGACCCCTACTCTTTTTATGATAAATCACAACTGCTATTTATATAAGATAAAATTGTATTTAAAACAAGCAACATGTGTAAAAAAAATAATAATAAAAAAAAATATAAGTGCTGAAATACAATTATCATCTTTTTGGTTACTTTATACAATAATTATACTTTATAGTTGACATTATAACTATATACAATTTATATAGATGATAGAACATAGCTTATATACATCCCGCGGTACATCACACTTCGATTGTTAGTTGCTTCCATTTGTCGCGCTACTTTAATATGCAGTTATAGTTGGCATTAAAAATTCTCGATGATATCAAAATTACCAAATAATAAACGAAAGTATTGAAATTGTTGATTTTGTAATAATATTATCCATTGTTTACTTTTAACCATTTAGTACAATATCAAATTAATTGATTGTCTATTATTATTTCTTATAACTAGATATACCATACTTTTTAGCAGAAACCTATACATGTTAATAAGTTAAACAAGTATTACAGTTTAAATATATTATAGGTCAAAATTAAATACCTGTTATATGTATTTAATTTTAAACTCGTAAATCGCAAAAAGAAACCAAAAGGTGTTGCATGGTTGAAGAATACATTTTTTTGAAATATCTCACATGTTTTTTAAATAAAATAGTAAAATTAATCTTTAAGTCTTCAAGTTAAAATAAAATAAAAATAGAAACTTATCTAAATCTATATGCACTCATCTTGTAACGAATACAGGTATTTTTCATATTTAAGTTTAATTTAAGTAAACAGCAAAAACTTTTCATGAAATATAAATTTATAAACATAATGAAGTAAGTAGCGATTCATTAGATAATTTATTGTTCAACACTCGTCACCGACATCAATCATTCTCGAAATAAATAAATAATGATGTGTTTTGTTTGTTTTCAAGGAAAAATATTTTTCGAGAGAAAATTTAAAAAATTATTTATAAGTCAGCACTGTATATTCTAACAATGCTCGTTGATGAATCGTTCACACTAAGCCAACAATACGAGTATTATATAGCAAAGGTATGGGATTTAATCTATTGCAAAATGCATTATAACTTTATAAGATAGCTGTTTAATAATAAACATATAATACTATGTATAATGTATACCTACTGAAGATAAACACGAGATATTTGATGCGTAAAATGTGTGGAAAATGCAAAAATTGAAAATCTAACTTTGTAATCATAGTTTTAAAAGATTGTTCAATCATATAGCTGTCACATCCTCACACGACTTTTTTTTAACAATTGTTGCAGGTGTCTATTATAGCATTGCATTATGCTACATATTTTAAGCTTCTGAAAATCTGAAATTGCTTCTCTCGGAAAATATTTATATATACAATCAAAAAAATTGATAAAACTTATTCATTTCATTATAAAAATGCCATTTCAAAAATAAGCTAATGCTGATAACAGATAAAGTATTTCTTAAAATCAATTGACAAACAAAATAGAACAAATTTCCTCTATACCTACCTAGGTTAAAATGAGGGTTCTACAAGTTTATATTAAAAATAACCTTATTACTTATTAATAACGGTTAGGTTAGGTAAATAAAAACAATTGGTATAGACAATTCGAAAAGTCAATTATAAAATTATAATAATACCAATATATAGGTATATATATTACGTACAAATATATATATATATATCGATTATAATGGGTATAAAATATATATTTGTGTTTATAAATTGAATAAAAGATCAAAACACTATACAGTTATACAGTAAGCCCCCAAAACACATAATATATACTAGCTTGTATTTGCAGTTAAAAATTGCATGGGTATTATTCAATAGGACGCGACATTTTGTATGAGTTGAAAAATGGAGCAGTTTGTAAAAAAAATAGTTTACTCCATAATTCTTGTGAAATACTCACTGTTTATCTTTCGTAAGCAAACAGTTAAAAAAAACCATACTCATCTAAAATGTATAAGGAACATGCACACATGGTCAGTGCAATAAATATTACTAGACATTCATTTAAGTTATAACATATCAAAAAGTAATTATTAAAAAAAATCTTAAAGAGATTTTATTTCACAGAATTAAATTTAAATACGTTACTATTCATACATAGATATAAAGTTTAAATACTGAAATAGTGTTACTAGATGAGAGACTATTATGTCATTCAATTTATTTTAAATCCCGCACCAAATTTTTAAAAAAAATTTACTTATTATATACATATTCATATTTATTTTTAATAAAAAAATGTGAAATTAGCATTTTAACTAATTTTAATTTTTACTTTAGTCTATATGATAATTTAAATTGTTATAATAATATCAACTGTGATATCATATTATTTATTGATATTTATTTTATTATTATTTTTAATAACCATGGAAATTAATAAAAACATATTTTATCAAAATTGATAATGGAATACCGAACTTTTTTTCACATTAAGTTAAGTTTTAACTTTTAAGATTGAAACACATCACATAAATAACCTAATAATTTTCAATAAAAGAACACTAAAACACCTACCAGTATAAAATCACATTATCATTATTTATCAATTATAAACCATATTAATTTCGAAACTAAGATCACAGTTATTATACGTTTACAAAGAACAAATATTATACATTAGAGTAAAAAACTAAAGCCGATTTAAGTTGTCTTATTCACATAAGCTCAATATTATAAAACGGAAGTAAAACTTTTTTATCCACGTATACAAAAAACTAAAGACGATATCTGTACGTAAGATTTCGTGTAGATGCCTACGGTTGTTAAAGCTCAGCGATATATACGTCATATACTATTTTGTTCTATGTATGGAAAAAAAATAAAATATATCATAAAGCAATTTGTAATGCTAGTAAAAGGGTATAGCTATGAATTTTACATGGTTATTTAAAATTTAAAAAGCACTATACTACATTGAGCTTATCAATAATAAACGGAAACATTCGGCGTACCGAAACGCATATTATGATTATATCAAGTTTAATAGGCGGTGTGTAGTCAATATGTGTATATACGCATTATAATATATTATGTGCTGTACAGGAAACGAGCAAAATTATTTTCGATATTAATCGATAAATTATCGTGTGTAATAATATAATATACAATTATACTGATGCATACAATCACACTATCGCGGTAGTTGGGGCACTATACTGCAGATAACCGTATATATGTATTATATATACCATATATGTATAATATATCATGGAATCTACATTCTACATCACAAGAACCCGCCGATTTGTGTTTCCATATTTCGTTTCTGAAGTAAAAAAATCGTTTCGACAGCGATAAACTTTTTTACGATGCTACTTAGCATAATATATACGGGAGTGTGTATTGTCGTCACACGTGATGGAGCTTCATCAGTATGTAAGGTATAGTAAATTTCTCTGTGTGTATATTTACACGTCGTGTCTTATTACTACCTCAATTCATCCTTAATTCGTACTTTACAACTTTTGCGCATCACCGCGGTCCCCATCTAAAATATATAATACTATACATAAGTATATTACGATTACCTATATGTTTACGCCCGAGGACACGTGAAGTCTCGTCGAACACTTCTTAACATTCGTTTAACGGATGACAGTCATACGATTTTTACAACTTAAAACGATTACATAAAGAATAAAGTGAAATATACATTTGACAGTAGGTGGACCATGGATATAATCCCCCTCGTTTATTTTTTTATTCACAAGTTTAATTTAATTTAAGCCAACAATTCTCTCCTCCCCCCCCCACCACTGAAAATAACTTCTAATTATTCTAAGATTTTGTATTAAAACTTCTCCTATTATAAGAGTAAAAAGTAAGTAATACAATCATACAAAACAAAAAAACCATTTTAAATAAAATTTATCATTCTCGAATATGACACATGTGTTATTACAAACGTACAACAAACTAAATTTGCATTCATTATTTTTAATTTTGTCTTGTAATGTCAAAACCACTGAATAGACTGAATAGACAAAATTCACTGATCATGATCTTTATGTGTATTCAAAAGTTGTTCAAGAGTTCTAGACCTATGACTGCTCGGAATATCTCTAATAATAACCTAATAAAAGTATAAACATGACTAGAGCCTGGTGTTAGTGTTGCTAAAACAATATGATTTAAAAGTATAACGTCAACAGTGAGCAATTCCATAATTATGAGTTATAGTTTCTAGCTGAAGCGAAGTCAAATGCTATAATAAATAGGACTTGTTAGTTGTAAAAATTGCATATTGTTATAATATATATATGCTTTCGATTTATAGCAGACCAAGCTAAAAATCCAAACTATACGATGATATAATGTTAAAAATTTAAAATTTAAAATGCTTATTTTGTATATTTCGTCAATTTTAGGGAAAAGTGCATATTTCATTGATTTTTATAGGCAGATTAAGTATTTTTAATATAAAAAAAAAATAGATTTTTCTAAATCTGTATGCATTAATAATATTGAATATAAAACTCAATATTATTTTACGTAGGTATTTATTGTCATCATCACAGTCAAATATTAATTTGACAACTACAGTGCGATGTGCATTGATCTATATCGCGATATAATATGTTGAAATATTATCCTATCGTCGATAAGTTATCAATTTAACTTATTGTAAATCCATTTATTATTTATTCGTTAGTTAATGTGTTGTAAACGACTGACACTTTACAGTAATTTTATTATTTTGAATATTTTTTTTTATTTAAAAAAATAATTTAAATGCCAACCATTTGTTTTTCATATCTAAATATTAACTAAAAATGTATTTCTCCATAATGTTAAATTTGTTGTAATCCATATTATTAACAAGACTAAATTTTTTTTTGGAATTTTCAATAATTTTTTTGTATATTTTACAATAATTGTTCGTACATATTTTTCCTATTTAAGTTCCTATAATTTTCAATCCCTAGCTATATGCAGATATATATATTATTAACTATTAATCTATAATTATTAACTATTGAAAAGCAAAACTTTCTATGGTAACTTATTCGCTGAAGTTTAAGGGCCCGACGGCACGCTTACATTCGTTCTCACACATCCACCCATGTGGTACATGAGCACAGTGCACATTTTAATTTATAATATATAAGTACTATAATAATATTAAATAATATATACGGAGTGCGTCACGAAGATATGACTTTAGGTTTACGTACATTATTTCAGATGATTCACCAAGCAAGCTCACTCCTTTTTGATATCTAATAATAAGGCAGTTTATTCAAATTCTGATTATTATAAGCATTTTCAAATGTACCTACTTTGAGCAGATTTTTTGTTCTACTCAAGAAATGTACAATTATGATTCAGACTTTAATTTTACAGATTAAAAACCCCCCTTTTTAACTGTAAATTATTTAACAGATAATTTTGTTGAACATTCTTACGTATCAAAATCAAAAGACAATTTTATTTTGTATAGATTCTAAGGATAAAATCTACATAATAATTTTGGATTTGGTTTTGAAAGATTGGGGGCTTTAGTGAATCATTTAGTGTTGAAGTGAACTCAACATAATATGCAATTTATATATGTATTGATTATTGTATATATTTCGTACAACCTGCAAAACGTCGGCAGTAACGGCCGGAAGCTTGTATGGCAATCCGTATGGGTGCGGATGTTGCGGCGGCAATCTGGTGTTTATGGCGCCAGTTCCGAGAACGTTCAGTTCGGGCGCAGCGGCTGAACCGACGTCTTTGACTTTTAAATTGCTCTTGAATGGTTTTTTGACGACTGACGACGAGGACGACGAGGACGACGACACCGGTTCAACGCCGCCTGCCGGCCGGCCAGCCGTTAACAGCTGATGTTGGTGTTGGTCAAGCGCGAACGTGACGCGTTGCGGAC
The DNA here is from genome assembly GCF_003676215.2 of Rhopalosiphum maidis. Lineage (NCBI taxonomy): Eukaryota > Metazoa > Arthropoda > Insecta > Hemiptera > Aphididae > Rhopalosiphum > Rhopalosiphum maidis. The sequence goes on along the minus strand of NC_040878.1, from coordinate 61,356,620 downwards.
GGCCAAACGAACCGCGGCCACCGGACGACGACGATGACGACGACGCGGACACCTGACGCCCCGCGGCCGTGAACAGATCGGCTTCGGCCACGGTGACGGCGGCCGGTGGCGGCAGCAACTCTTCGGCGGACGCAGTACGCTTGTTAATGAACATCGGCCTGGACGTGGCCTGGTGCTGACCACAATTGCACGTAGACGACCGTGGTGGCCTACCGCAGTCGACACCGCCGTTGTGCAGTTGCATGTGATATGCCGAAATAGCCGGCGGTGGCGGCGTGGGCGGCAACCCGGACGGCACGATACCGGCGTTCTGCAACTTCGTACCAACCGCCTGCAACTTCTCCTGAATAAAAGCCCGTTTGGCACCGAAGTCCGGGTCCCGGGCAGCCGCCGCTCGGCTTCCGGACTGCATGGTGTGGTAATGATGGTGGTGATGGTGGTGGTGCACAGGGTTCCGGCCGTCCGCGCTCGAGCACCGTTTCGTAAACTTTTTGCGCCTGTAGTCGAACGATGGTTCGCTTTGAGTCGACTCGACGTCTGTCTGGACGCCCGACGGCGGGGCCCACGACGAACGCACTGACGAAGAGAGCAGCGTGCCGAACCGCGATTCCGCGAGGTTTCCCAGCGATTGACGTCGGCACGCTGCGTCTAACGTCGCCGACGAAGGAAGTATGCGTGGACACGGTTTAGCCACCACGCCGAGCGCCTCAGCCGCGCTGATTTTTCTGCCATCCGAAGACGATTGCTGCTTGTTCTGTTGGCTGTTGACGGCCAGCAGTGCGGGTGACGAACACCGGCTACCGGCCGATAACCGGAATGACGACCTGGACGAGTCTTTGGCAGGTGGTGATGAACTCTTCTCGTCCACGGCCACATCACCCGGCAGGCTACCACGTTTCTCGGTTGGTGGCGAGGACGTGGCTGTGACCGCCTTTATCGCGCTGTCGGAATGGTGTCGGACCTTTTGCGGGTGTACGTTCTTAACCGGCGACTCAATGGTTCGCACCCATATGTCCGCTGCGCCATCGTCCTCTCCGTCATCGTCGTCGGCATTGTCATCATCGTCTGTGCTCTCGGCCAACGTGGAAGTGCCCGAGTCCACTTCCACAGGAAGCCTCTGGTCGACCGTTGTACCGGTGATAACTGCCGTTGGTTTGACGGTACATCCGCTTTCGAACTTGCTGATCAACGCCGAAGCGGATAAGTCTTCGTCCAGTTCAGCGGTCACCGGTTCAGTGATCACTGGTTTAGTGGTTGCCGGTTCAACGGTCGCCGGCGGTGGTATAATAGGCGGCGGTGGTGGTAGGAGGTTAGTGTCTACATCCGAAACGACGGTACGAGGCGGCGATGGTGGCGGCGGCGGAGGAGGAGGTGACGGAGCGGTCACCGTCGCCGGTTCCGGTTTCTCACAGACCGGTCCCGCTGCAGATCTCTTGGCCGGCACAGTGGTCAGTCTAGTCTGTTCACCCCTAGGCGGTACAGGGGGTGGTTTCTGTTTACCCGTCGCCGTCGTCCCTTGCCCTGTAGCTGTGGACGTCCTGACCGGTGGCGTTGGAGCGCCACTGCTGGCGCCACCACCAGTGCCGGAAAACGTGTGCAAGACGGATGCCGGTACGGGCGTTTGCAGTTGTTGCTGCGGCGGACGGTGATCGGCGGCGGCGGGCGAGGCCGCCAGGTAAGTGAACGGTTTGCCGAACGCCGCGGCCGGCCGCATAGTGTCGAATGCGACTATACTTCCGGTCGGACCGAGCTCGTCACTAAGAGATCACATAAAAATCGCGAGTCACCGATCGAACCGACGGACGGAAAGACGCGATCTTCGCGAGCGTACGACGGCGCGACGGAGGATCAAAAACGGAAACGTACACGCGCCGCAGAGGAGATATTTTTGTGATGTATGGTGTGCGACACTCGCGACCGCGGAAAACGTCGTCGGTGTACAGTGGTGTGCGCGCCCCTCTCGAGAGAGCCGCCGCGTGCGTTTGCGTGTGTCGTCGCGAACTGGGGACGCGACGCGAGCAGCGCGGACGGCCGTCGAGCGGCGGCGGCGGATCGAACGGCTGGCCGTGCGCATGACCGTTGCAAAGGAGCGCGACGTGCCGCTCCGAGGCGGCGGGACGTGCAGGAGGTCCCTCTGTGCGTGCGTGCCGCGGAGGAGTAATACAGCAATTATACCGTGGAAACACCCCGTCCCGCCGTTCGCGCGGCGATATTATATATATCATGCCGTCGCCCTTCCGCGCGGCTGTGTCGTCGCTCGCCAGCCAGCAGCTTTTCATCTCCAATAACGAATATATATTTTTACTCCCCGCGAAAAACCTAACCTATAACAACACGTTACGTTCAGTATCACCACACTATCATTATTATTATTATTATTATTATCATACACTCTTTCGATATCGATCAACTGGATATACATAATGCACGACACCACGCCACGCGCACGCTATACATACATGCATGACAGCAACAATATACCACTGCCGCTGCCACCCCAAAATATATCGTTTTTTATAACAATATGTATGTGCATGTGCGTACATGAAGTACGATTGAAAGCGCACATTGTTTTTTAAAATATTTTACATTCGTTGATGTATATGTGGAACATATTTTTATTGTTTTGAGTGTTTTCGTTGACGTTTTCGAGATTTTTATTGTCATGTTATTGTTGTTGTTATATCGACAAGTCCTATCACACCTGTTTGAAGTGTATTTAGAAAGTTCCGAGATTTTGGCATTTACGAACAACGGTATAGCTTTTCCCGCTCCGGCACAATAACTGAATAACTCAGTAAATGCGTAAAACCCGATTATTGGCAATAATGTACTCAGATATTATTACCGTTATTAGTTAATACGAGTATATACTGCTGTTCTCGACGATTTCTCATTTCCGTCCCAATTAATTTTGATATAAATGATATAATGACGTTAACTATTAAATAATATTAAACTGTTAACGGACACGTTTCTTTGAGGATACATTTTTATTGAATTCTTGTTCATTTTCGTTTACCTATTACGAAATCCGTTCGGATTGACGCTTTTATTCCATTTAAAATATTATTGTGTTGATGAATGATGTTATAATAATATATGTTTCACTTTAAATAATTCAATTAGTGAATATTTGTATTTGTTATTTCTAAATATGCAAATTGTATGATTATATTATAATATATTGACATGATGTGTACCTATATCGATGTCAAAAAAAAATTCTTCAACTCCTTGTCGTTTCATGTTTAAGCACATTATTCTAATTTATAATAATTGTTAATAAGCTTAAATTTAATATTTATTTATTGAAAATATAAGCAGATAGCCCAACAGTAAACGATTACAAAAATAATATTATAAATATAACTTAAATTAACAAATCATAAGAGACATACAAAAACAAAAATATTATTTATAATTATTTTCTTTCTCTAGTTTTACTCATATAATATTTTTGTTCAAAATTAAAAACAACCACTACTATAAATGGAAAATATTAACGGCTAGAACTGAGTCAATGTATTTAAAAAAAAATTAAATGAAATGTAAGTATACGACAGGTATAATATTATAAAATAAATACATTTATTACTACGACCCAACTAAACTTAATTAATCTCATTAATATGATGACCGGTGGAGAATAATTTCAGTTAATCCAATTTGATTAATAGTATTTAATACTCAAAGAGTAGGTCTTGAATAATATAACGTAATTTCATCCATGTCAAAGTGCCTTTAAATTAAGTTGGTAGGCAATAACATTTCACTCAAATTTTAATCGCACCAAATATGCTATAGGTTTATATACTGATGTTTACGAGTAGGTATATCATATAAAATAATATACCCAACGAATTAGTTTCTCTTTATTTTATTTCATATATAATATTATACATAATATTACAGCCTGTAGACCTAGATAGTACGTATTCGTGATATCTTTCGACAGATATACTAAAACGAAATATATCAGTTTTTAATTTTAAATAGCTAAAATAATTTCAAAATTTCAGACTTAAAATATTAATAAAAATTAAAATAAAATCACTTAATAAACGCACTTTGTATTGTTATAACTTATAACTTATAAGTTACTCATTGCAAAATACAAAATATTTCAATAAAAATAAATTAAAATACCAATGTTGTGTGTATAAGAAATTAAATTGTATATTTGAAACTCAGTACTTTAGATACATTTATAACATTTATTTTTTTCATATAAGTAAGCTTCTTACAAACAAGAAATTTTCAGCTATCGATCGACTGTCCGGCAATCATTTCGAAGAAACTGTAATTATTGTAGTTATTTTAGATTCTTAGCGGAACGATGAATCTATTGATTTTACAATGATATATTTTTGTGGAGCTATATAGATATAGAATAAACACATTAAGTACTTGAAAATATTATGCTTTAATTTTCGAGTGAATACTGTTAGCACATTGGATCTAGTTGGTATTTTTAAGAGATCAAAATTAAAAATTCCAATCTTTTTCAAAATATTTGGAAAAAAATATTATGTACTTACCTAATTAAACATACACATTGGTAATTTAATATCTAAATAAAGTTATTTATTTTTATTAATTATTAATGAATTATGTATTTGATTCATTGCGTTGTGATTGTTTGAGACGCATGCTCGCGGTATTTACTAATGTTATGTAACAATCACACTAGCGCAACAATCATAAATTCATAATTATAAAATCAAAAAAAAGTCAAAATAATGAATACCGACCATATTGGAATAGACTACGTCTCCAATTAAGTTATTATAAAGTAATATCTGACACATTTACGAATTTAATTTATATTACTTTATCAATGTGCATCATCTTATAAATAATCTAACAGTAATTCACTATAATAATATACCTATACTTGATAGATGCCCTAGAATAATACTATACATATTCAAGTTCAGAGTTCCCCAAAAATATTTTTACATGGTTTTTCTTAGATTCACAAAATCTACCCGTTTTTAATACATGTAAATACATAATTATATTTTATAAATGAAGTTCGTGATAAGTAATAAGTAGGTATATATTCTAAACAACGAACTTGTGAATAGTATAAAACAATTTGTGTATCTTACCTTAGCGTGGCCAGACTCATGTCAAGCACTGCCCAATAGCGTGACGAATAATAATTTCATAGGTAATGGCTTCTGAGATTTTTTTAAATAGAGAGCTGGGTGTTGTGATCGGCGGTGACATCATTTGGTCCGGTAAATTATATCCGACGACAATTGATCCGCGACATTTGATCCGGTTCTTTTTATTATCTTATCTGTCTATAAACAGGCATTTAACAATAATATCGGAAATATTATTTCGATTTTAAAGTAACATAAAGTTGAATTTAGTTCAAATTTTGTCAGAAACAAATTATTCGTAAATTTAAAATTCAACATACTATAACTTTGCCAATTTTGTAGTTATAAAAAAACTTTTTATACAAAAACTGTTTAAAAAAAAATACTCTAATCGAATCTGTAGGAAAAAAATAGTATTGTCATTTAAAAAAAAGTAAGTTGTATTGCGCATGCGCGTACCGACAGGGTTAAAAATTTGAAATTTATCTGAAATTATGTATTTTGGTAGTCCTTTTCTTTCCCCGAAAACCCCATTTCAATACAAGGTCATCCAGCTGAAATATTTTGTGGTACCTCTTAGCGTGAACACACTGTATACCTATAATCCACCTTATATAAAGATTACCTTATACTCGTATACAGAAAACGGTCAGAAAAACCACGAATTAACGAATCTAATCAGTTCTCAACGATTTATCAGATATAAGTTATTGTTATTTTTTCTGTAGGATCAATCTTAAGAGAAACTGATCATTCGCATGCTCCAAACTTAGCCAAAATTGAGGCCAAACAACTGATGAATACTATAAAGGATACTACTATAACAGAAATAACTTCTACAAGAAATATCATTTCAAATGTGTTAGGCCTGTGAAACTTCTGTTCTGGTAATTAGACAATTATCAATCATAAAATCATTGTCAAGGACTATTCAACGGACTCGAGTAATAGAAGAAAATGCTCCAGTTAATCCATGTAATACCAAAAACTTAATTATACCTGAAACATATAAATTAACTAATAAAAACGAAACATTTAGTATAGTAGTGAAAGCAGAATTTTAATTTTTACAACTCAGTACAATTTAAATATGCTTCAAGAAACAGATGACTGGTTTGGTGACGGAACTTTTAAATCTGTTCCCTCTATATTTTCACAGTTATATACAATCCATTGTTACACACGTAGCTTAGTTATTCCATTAGTGTATATATTAATGACTAGTCATACAAAAGAAGCCTACGCTGAAGTTGTAAGACAATTGCTAATATTAAAACCAGATCTGAACCCAAAATCTATTAAAATAGATTTTAAGCAATCTTTTATTTCGGCATTCAAACAAATTTTTTCCAATGCACATATAAGTGGATGTTTTTTCATTTTGGCCAGTGTGTATGACGTAAAGTACAATCTACTGGGTTACAAAAGAAATATGCAGAAGACTCAACGTTTGCTCTCCATGTTAAACAATTATGTGCTTTAGCATTTGTACCAAAACTTGATGTAGTAAAATCTTCCAATACTATTCTAGAATCCCAATATTTTATTGATAATGAACAGCTATTTGAACCATTATATTAGTAGATTACTTTGAGGAAACATGGATAGGTTCAACAGTTCATAATAGAAGAAAAAAACCATTATTTCCATTAGAAATGTGGAACTGTTATGATAATGTAATTAATGACCAACCTCGAACAAACAATGCTGTTGAAGGTTGGCACCATGCTTTCAATGCATCTTTGGGATGTCATCATACGACTATTTGGAAATTTATATCTTTTTTGAAGCAGGAATAGGGGCTCCAAGAAGCAAAATTAGAAAAAATTATTCTGGGTGAAAATAATCCTACAAAGAAAAAAAAATATAAAAACATAGACCAACGTCTTAAAAATACAGTAGAAAACTATGAAACTACAAATACCAATACGTATTTGAAGGGTATCGCTCATAATTTTAATTTATAAACATTTGTATTCTATATTATTACTTTTATTATGATGTTTTTAAAAATTATGAAAATAAAATATTAACTATTTTTTATATACCTACCTATTTATATTCTATATTATTTTTATAATGACGTTTTTGAAAATTATGAAAATAAAATAATAACTAATTAAAAAATAACTATGTATTTATATTTTATATTTTTTTGTTACTGGACATTTTTTAGCAGGATATTTTTAGTACAGGTTCTTTTTGAACCGGATCAAATGTCGCGGATCAATTGACGCCGGATATAATTTACCGTTAATTGGATGTTAGAAAATCGTCCCCAATTGAAAACTCGTGTATTATGAAGCGAATATTGGCCGAGGACCGCAACAGAATATCTACGTATAACAGGTTAATATGTACGTTTAAAGAAAGAACATAATATATACAGCGTAATTTAAAATATACATTGGCACGAACAATAATTGTGTAATACATAGACTTGTAAACACAACCGTACCTAACTAGATTACAGTCAAATTATGAGTGGTTTAATTTTAACAGTCCTTATTTCATAACAATTATTATTTATTACTTATCTATATTAAAAAATAGTATTGATGGATCATAATATATTGTCATAAAATTGTTGATTTAATGCTTAGCCTCAAAATCTCACTTACCCATCCTAAAATGAGTATAGATACCTATTTAGTAAATTGAGGATATTGGCAAATGAATGTATACCCTAAAGTCCTGGACATCCCAAGATTTACGCACGATTCATAGACGTAAAAAACGAAAATATAAAAACTGTGTAATCAAGAAAAGATGGAGAGAATGTCTGTAACGGTGGCCGTTTTATCGTGATAATTAAAACTAAACAAAAGAAAATATCATGGTTTCCTACTTGTGTACCCTATACAATATGGTTGGTTGTTGCGGTTGCTTCAAGACTACGCTGCTTATCACGGTCAAACCGCGTGTTAGTCTATAACCTCGTGCCGACATTAATATTTAGACGAAAACTTTCAGAAAGCGTCCGTCCACGAATACCACAGTGAGCTTCTATAAACTTGCGGTCCCCCGTGCGCCACCAGTAACCGTTGTCATTGTATAATATTATGTGTATATAGTTATATACATGTATATACAGAGAACTCGCGGCGTACGGGCAACCGTGATGTCCGTCAATATCTTATTCATTTCAACAGTAAGTTGATGTCGTTCGATTTATTATGGTTTTCGATCGAACCATCATCGTCTGTGATATATATTTTATATATACGTATATATATATTTATTATAATAATTTGCAGTCCGTCGAAATTTCAACGATAATATTATAATCTTAAATGTGAATTTCAAAATTAGACTTGCATTCACATGAGAAGATCGGTCTTATTACTATTCGCAAAAAAAAAAAATAAATAAAATTAAGCAAAGGCTGGCGACACATATTGCTGACAGATTTTGCATATTTTTCATTTTACATAATTTTATGGAGATTAAATTTAAGTAATAAATTCAAAATTATAAACTTGCATGTTTGTGGAAATTATAATCGTAAAAAAATTATTTCAAAAATCTTAACTTTTACTAAGAAAATAATTCCAAACCGTATATTTCTGGTCGCTTTACGTAATATTTTACTTTGCGAGGAAAGAACATTTGCTGCAAATTTCAAAATTAAATTTGTATGTTTATATGAAAGACGTATCTTACGAGTATATTCGCAAAAAAAAAAATTCAAATAAGTTAATATTTACCTATATTATGTTAATTGGTATGAGAATTACCTATAATATTAATTTATAATATTATATTAATTAAAAACCTCATAATTTTTCTTATCGACTAAACATCAATGAAAAAATCAATACATTACACTCTCAATTCAACAAAAGAAGCTCTTCATTACAAAATATAAGGAAAAAACTACCGAAACCACACAGTTGTTTTACTTTATTTATCACTGAAATAATATTATAAGTACGTAAAAACGACTTTTTTAAAAAAAAAATACTATAGGTATGGTATTTAATACTATATGTCTGTAAGGGTATAGGTATACCTGTTTAAAAAAAATTGAATAAATAAACTAAAAAATTGTTTAAAAAATATAATTGTCCGTAGCTTTGTTAAGAAGTTACAATACAGAACTCAAATATAATTAAAAAACTGTTAACTCTGTTGTAGACTATTATTGTAAAACTAAAATCGGTGATGGGGAACAAAATGTTGCATTTTTTCAATTACAAGAAAAAGTATGTGTAGATACATGGTCTTTGGTTAAGATATTTCAATGTAGGTATAAATACATCTTTACAATAATAATAATAATAACATGATTATAAAACGGTGTTCAAACATTTTATGATAAAATTAAATGAATGTTTACTGTTTAGTAAAATATATTTTATCCTTGACCAATATTCCATCTCAAATGTTCTTTTATACATTTTGCTGTAGCAACAAATAAATACAATATTGTCCGTGAACCTCTGCTATTCGTTATCATCAGATGAAATTGATAGTAATCAGTTCAAACGTCAGTAACCGTGCGTTTACCTCACCGCACCGTATAGAAATAATTTAAAATACATAATATATTCTGGATAGTTTGTTTGATCGCCAACTCGTGATTAATGAGAGCTCAGAGCTATATTGTAAGATTTTAATAATAGACTCACGATTCAATAAATCGGTCGATAAAACGGGATAACGATTCGCAGAAATGTAACAAGGTTGAATTAACGTTAAATTATAGTAGTTCACATCACAAATATTCAATACAGTGAAAATCGGGAAAAAAAATCGACCACAGCTTATTTTATAAGCAACGGTGACCATAAACTCAGGCTGACGATTAATTGAATTAATTAAACTTTAACAACCACCTTGTCTTATACATACTAGTTATTATTAGGTATTATTATTATAATATATTATGTTTTCTTCTTATATGTCACTTATAGTACTTAATATTTATTATATATCATTATTTTCTTGTTCCTTACTAATGTAGTGGTAATTATTTGTAATTTTCTTGTGTACAACTTAAAAATGTAATGGTAAACAAACTTTAATTATACTTATGTAATATAATATAGTACTTCTTTCTCGTTCGTTTTCTTTAATCTCTCCTGTTCTCTCTTATTTGTTGACCTTGTTTAATTTCTAATTCGTATTTCTTATAGATTATACGATTGTTTTTAGTAATATGAAAAAACTCATTTGTAAAAACAATTACTAACGAAACTCATTTGAGTATAATTATAATACTACAATTGAAGGTTTTTAACTGAATAAGGAAAATAAAGTGAAAATAAATTTACGTAGGTAGATACAGAAAATACCTTTTAAAATATTATTATATCTAGTATATTAAAATAAACGACCTGCTAGTAAATTTATGATCTCTCGGATATTTTACACATATCCTTGGGGATATGCAATGAAAATTATATTTTTTATAACCTTCTTTTCATATTAAACGTACCTATATAAATGTCAATAAGCTTAAATATTTAGAATCTACAGCGTTACGTGCGATCAGCGCTGTAAAAAACTAAATCACAATAAATTGTCCATGAAGTCTAATCCAATAAAGTAAAATAGTTTACTATCATAGGTATAGTGTGGCCGAATTGAGCGAAAGCTAAGGGCTTACAGTTTTAGTTATATTTGTAACAAATATATACTTTTTTATATAAAAATAAAAAACTATATTAAAAAATATGAGTATAGTGAAATATTTTAGACGGAAAGAAAATTCTACAACGCGTTATTTTAGATTAATTTATTATATTACTTAATTGGACAAATTCTAAGTATAATATAATTAATAATCTATTAAAAATAAATTATATTAAGTATATTGATATTTACAAATGCAATAAATGTAATAAAATCTATACTTGATTTACAAATATTCAAATATATAAAAACATAATTGAAATAATTAATAAGGCTTATAAATATTATTATGTAGCATTTGTCCTCATAGAAATGAGTAATTAGTAATATCTGCTATCATATTAATACTACCAAACAACGATTGTAAAGTTACGAGAACATAATATAGTCTAATTACTAATTACAATTATTACAATTAAAATTGTTAAATTTAACATTATATAGTTATTATTAACAGCATGGTTTGTTTTAATTTTTTTATTTGTTTTATACATTATTTTTTTATTGACTAGCAGCGTTAAGGGTCAAAAATGAGAATATACCTACTGTTTTATTTGAAGAAACTACGAAAGACAAAACTATAATTATAAAAATTACGTAATACATTGATATTTATGTAAGGTAAAAATGTTGTTATCATTTTTTTATTTAATGAAAACCCATTTTAATATTAATTTTAAAGATAGCCATTTATATTATGGGTGATGAAAACGTATATAATTTATATTTTATACTGAGATGGCCTTATCCAAAAAGAAGAAATATCCTGTTCACGCTAGTAATACAATAAATACACCATTTGATATGTACTCATTTTTAAGGTATAATATATAAAATATATAACAATAAATTATGATATATAGCATATTATTATTTTACTTATAAATTATAATCAATAATATTACCTATTATGTTATACGTTAAATGTAATGTAATGCACCCATAAATAATCTAATACGATTTTCTATTCCTATTCAATCAAATAATAAATTCCAATTTGAATCTGAAGGGTCTTAAATATATAATTATTAAGAATAGAATTGTTTCTTATTATGAAAAAACTACTATGTATATGCTTCTCAATGTATAAAATAGTTAGTAAATTTAAATTACCTTTAAATACCTACCTAAACCTAAAATTATAAATGAAAAGTTTATTTGTTTGTGTATATAAATATATAGTATTATAAAATAAATATCCGTCAAATCTGGTAAAAAACAAACAATTTTATAATTACTTTTAACTTTTAAGGAACTTTTTAAATTAAATTTGAATTGCGCTTCTATAAAAAAAAAATAATTTCTCGTATTTTTTTTCGAAATTTGTACAAAATAAAATTTAAATTATGTATTAGTTTTTATAAGATAAAAGCATGTATTTTATTTTTATTTTCTATGTGTATATAATATATTAGTATATGAATAAAATGTAATACAATCATTACCATTAGTGATCTAATAATTTTAAATAGTGAATACCTATAATAGTCCTAATATAATCCAGTTATTATTATAATGCACTTACACATAACGCTTTAGATGTTAACTTATTAAAATTCTTTGATATTATATTAAATTATATAAAACTTGTGTACATTTGTTTGTCTCAATTTTCTCCATATATTTATTTTAATACATGTATTTGTAAATGATATAGTATAAATGGTTATTTAATTAAGTAATTACAATTTACAGGTAAATTTTGACCGTTTGATATCTACTTTTATGTTTAACAAAATGGCTTCCTAATAAGTTTCATACCAAATACCAAAATTAACTAATATAGTTTTGAAGTTGGAATAAACACATTTTATGGATAAAGACGCAATTTGAAAATCCAAAACTAAAATGTTTTAACGGGCTTTGTAGTGACCAAGTTGCACCAATTTGCACCAAGCCACACAAATATCTAATATTTCTAATAGCTACGGCACTGCTGGTATACCGATATCTATATAGAGTATAGACATATAGAAAATTATCTATACATTTAAAAACGTATAGATATACTTAAAATCATGGCTTAAACTTTTAAGTTTAATAGCTAATAAGATATTTTACAACTACTTGGTAGAAATTTTATTTACTAAATATATTATTTTATAATAGATATATAATAACATTATTTGTTGTTGTATTAAAGTTAAAAACTTATAATAATTTAAAATTAAAAACAATCTAAAGCGGTAACAAAAGTCTAAACTAATTATGTATTTTTTATGTTTGACGTGCTTCCCTTATTATAAAGTATAGATTAAACAATACATATAATAGAGTATACCTACCACTATTGTGTATAGTAATTAACAATTATAACATTAAAATTAAAATATTTCTTTTTTAATCATTATATTATTATTGTAAATTATAAAAGTAATTTAAATAACTATAATAATATTTAGATACATAAAAAAGAACCTATAGATATATATTTTTACAATATTTAACGCCCTTTATGAAAATGAATGAATTTTTTGTTTCTAATTTTATATTAATAATTATAACTCGTGTATTTTACTACAAATCAAAGTAAGCCAATTAAAACAACTATTCTTATATGTTCTAAAAACTTTTTTCTATAGAAACATATTACCCGTTAAAATACATTGGTATTATGATGAAAGAAGATTATTTCTTTAGACAACTTAATTATCTATAATTTGGTTATTTTGATTAGTCACTTAAAATATAATTTTAGTACACCAAATTTAAAGTAATGATAATATTATGATGCTATATGATTAATCTCGTGAATTTATCTTTTTCTCCATTTATTTTATATAAGCTAATGTAGGCAACCTAATGTACGGCCGCTGTACAAGCCACCTAGTGTCTTACCAAGTTGAATTCGTCATATACCGTTTTGAATTCATCGATGAACTCTATTACACTTTGATAGTTTAGGTCAAATTTTTTTACCATTATTTCCTCCTCCTTATTTTATAAATCATTAATATTATTATTATTATTAAAACCACTAAACAATAGATTTTTTTTATCATGACGTGTTTTTAAATTAATATTATACCTGGCAATATAAATGTATAATTACTGTAACCCGTGTATTTGTTTGTTTAATACAATTGCCCACTTCTACCATATTTTGTTTTTCCTATACATTAGTTCAAACTTAAAGATACAATTTACTATAGGTACTCTGAAATAGTAGCTGTACGCAGTTTGGATTGGAATAATATTTGCATTTACAACATTCAATGTCGTCCGAAATAGAGTACACAAGTTCTTAAAGTTAAAAATATATTTAAAAGTTCATATTATGTAATGTTTAAGAGTTAAGATATTTATAAATGTATAGGTACAGCTCACACTTGGTAATATCTATTTAAATTAATAAATCAATTTTCTCAGGTAATATATAATTTTAAAAATAAGATATTTTATAATTAAAAAAAGAAATACCTGCTTAATATTTATTACCTATAAAAGAATATTTTTTTTTCAAACACAAAATATCACTCACATAATTAGTGGATGTTAATGGTATCATCCATTATCCAGTATACCTTATCGATCTGAATAAAATTTAAATATTAATTAAGATACACAAATTATATACACGTACAATGTATACCAGTGATGCATATATACATGTGTATATATCGACCCGGCACAAAAAAACTCGCGGAAAACAACACCTTCGTGTGCAACCGTTATTCGTTCTACGCACACAGATTACCATATAATAATTTATACTTCACATATTAATTTTCTAAGGTAACCAACCACACATATTACAATACTAAATATTTGAACACACTATGAGAATATTATGAATAATTGAAATTTAATCGGAAAGTCAAAAAAATAAAATTGTTGTGCTTTATATATTTTCAAATACATACCTAAAGCCACACTAAGCATTTGTGCACCTATAATCTATATACTCATATAAATACAAACAATTGTGAATTAATTATTTTTTCAGATAGAACAAAAGCTAGATAGGTACTAGTGAGTATTGATCTATTGAAATTTACCTCGGGTTAACATCTTTATTATAATAGTATAAAGTATTCATTCAACATTTAGTTTTTATACTTATAAACACTATTTCTTGTGATTTTGCTTGACGTTTGTAAAACTATATTTTATTTTCGGTAAACAACAATTATATTTTTGTTAATTTTTTTTTTTAATTGCTTTATTCCCAATTCGTTTAAGAGGACATCACACCTACATCTACGTGTGTTGTTTCCGTCTTGTATAGGTAGTACAGTTGGTTCAGTAGAACAAATTTTCTGTTGTTAGCTTTGATATTACAGTTGATTGACCTAATAATTCTATACCTCGTTATAATATTTGTACTTGGGGGGAGGGGGGTTAAAAAAAATATAATTTTTAATATGAGTTACGACTAAGTAAAAGATAAAGTTCTTACCTTCAAGTTAGATTATAGTTCGATTCTCTCCAATATTAAAGCTAACGACGCAAAACTGATTCTGCTGAATGAAAATTTGTCTGTTCATATTTGTAAGAACGAAGATAACACACAAGACCTTTTCTAAAAATCGTATTTTTTAATAAAATATTGTATTGGGATTTTCCCGTCGAAATCGCTTTATTCGATGTATTCCGCACAATATTTAAAATAATCCTATAAACTTTTGAATAGATACATGGGTTCTTGGTAAATGGTAAACACCAAGTACCAACATACCCGAATAAAATCATTAACGAGTTACCGAGTTTAACTCGGGAACCGTACTACATTTGAGTAGATTAAAAATTTAATTTAATTGTTCTAATCAATTTTTACGGGTTTGCGGGGCTAATAAAACGTTTCTACAAACCGGTGTTTACCCTATCCGTCACTAATACCTACCTGCTGTTTACACTGGTTATTCGGACAAATCCTAACTAACCTTTTTTTTACCCGTAGGTTGTATATGTCACTGGGTGAATTTAATAAATAAATAATACCCACCCATGACTTTTGACTCAAACTTTCTATAATTCATGTTACTATTTATAAGTACAAACAGTTACATAATGGTTATAAAAATAATATAATATAAATACAGCATTCTTGTTAATTTTTTTTTTTACGAATTAATAACTGAACTTTAGATAATATGACTAACTCAACATTTTTAACCGTGTCATAAAGCTCCTATTACTGATAGTGGACATTTTTTTTAACAACGCCGAAACGTACAAAAGCAAGGACGCGATTACGACCGATTTCGTGAGTTTTATAGATACCTATATGTCTGCAGAGTAGCAGACATAAGTACATCGTACATATGATAGCATTGATCATAAATACGCACTTTCATCGTACCTACTAATCTTCTCAAAACATATTAGCTTATTTAAATTTACTTTTTTGTACATAATTTGTAGTCATTATAATGAAACTTGAAACATCGAAAAAATTGAATTTCTTACTATTTTTACTTTTTTAAATAATGTCATATATTTTTAATTGATTACTCCAAAGCAGAATTATTTCTCGGACCTTTTATATATATGTTCGAATTCCATGTGAGTATGAGTATATTATAGCAATGCTTTCGAAATTCATTTTTTAACGGAATTAAATTTTAAAATAGTTTCAGAGTTCAAAAATACATTTTATTGCCAAAAACGTCAATACTTACGATAAAAAAAAAATTATATTTTGAATAATCTAATTGTATTTATAGTAAATAGATAGATACTCAAGTAAAGAATAAGATTTACATTGCTTTACGGCGTACGGATAACAAATTTATGAAATAAAAAATTCTGAAAACCGTATTATAAATAATATATAGGTACGACAATACAATACGATACGCGATCAGAATTAATAATGGACTTAATAATGGAGTTAGCTAGTAAAGACCAACGCCATTGATTAAATATACTATATTGTAAGTAATACAAATTACAATAGATTATAGATATAGTATATTTAATCAATGTCTAGCCGTCTAGGTATAACTTCCAGAAACATTTAGAAGGTTTTATATATTACATAGAGACTATATCCAGAGCATGGTGGCCTTTATCCTTCATCCCCAATATTTAATTTTCTGTTTATCTAATTATATATATTATTATTAATTTACAAGTTCGATATAAACTTTTTAATACACTTTTGTTAGTGCAGAATATATTACCTATTATACTTAATTTATTTACCGGATTACCACAGCATCAGTTTTCAACATTCATTATTATTGGTCAATTATAATTTATATATAATCCTAATCATTGGCAATTGCTATAATTATTTGTCTGCAATAATAATAATTGTTGTTCTAGTTTTAATTTTAATTTTAAATTTTTTTCTTTTTATTAAATTTCACTTTTATATATCCTTTACCACTTAATTAATATTAATAATTTTAATGTAATATTTGAGATTCACGTACATATCTAATCTATAACAACAATTACTTGTAAATTTTATCATTAATTTGATTATCCGGCTTATAATGATAATTACCAGTGTATTTGGTAAATAAAGTTAATAACTAGCAAATAACGTTAATTTCCATTTAACATCATTCACCGTAACATCTATAATAACATAAACTTTTGAAATATTAATAATACATATTAAATTATAAGCAAATATAATATAAATAATTAATTGTATAATTTATTTATTTTAAATATAAACCGAGCAAGATTTTATTTTATGCAAATATCTTATATTTAATAAGAAATGCAAGGTTTATGACCTAAACTTTAGGCATGAAATTACATTTAAAATAATAAAACTAAATTAAATAACAAGTTAACTGTTTTTGTATAAATAAATTTAAACAGATTGAAATCCAATAGCTTTTATTAAGCCTGTCAATATTATTTGAATGTCACTAGTATTATAATCTCACTTCAGTTATTATTCCAATATATTGTATTGGATATAAATTTGTGTTCAATTGTTCTAATTTTAAGTTATAAGCTTTGTAATAATAGTCAATAAAATTAGTCGATTATCAAACTTAAAATAAGAACATGATCTGTTGCTTAAGATATTTGAATTTCTAAGCAAGTTCAAATAAAAAATGATTTGGGTCTATTATTCAAGTAATATACCATTAATTAAAAAAAAAATACTAAATAAATAACAGTATGAGATCGTACTTTATTACATTATTGTAACTTATAAATATAAAAGTTAACACATAATGTAACAACAAATAAATCTCAAATAAATTCATGAAAATTATGATATTAACAAAACAAAAAAATATATTTTGTATGTTTTTGAATTAAACTATATAAGAATAAAAACAATAATAATATTTTATAAACATGAACATTATCACAGTCTAAAATATGCTATAAGTTAGTACAGTCAAATTTCAAAATAGATGCAGCCAAGTAGAAAAGGATTAAAATAAAATTTAGATTCCTTTACAATTCATTGAATTACACAGGATTCTGAAACAAAATATGTATTTTATTTTTTAACCAATCACTTGCAATCAAATAAAATATAATAATTATAACAAATTACAAAAACATAACAACATTCTTAAAACTAATAGTACATTAATTGAACATATTTGTAAAATATTAATATAACTTTTACATTGATTAATTATATTTTAATAATTTAACATGATTTTCAGTCTTCTTGATAAAAAAAACATAAAATCAGATTAAAAAAAACAGATCCTAAGATTAAGGGATTGAAACAATAACTTTTTCTAACTGAGATACATATTATTAATACCACAACTAGTTATTTATCTCTATATAATATCAAATGAAATATAAAGTGTTTTGTATGTAACATTTTATTTTAAAATTAAAAAGTTTATAATTTGCAATGCAAGGATTTTAAAAAGGCAACAAAATTTAACAAAATTACTCTTATCATAAAGCATACAATTTTGAATGTTTCACAAGAAATAATTTTCTACAAGTATTAGGATTAAAAGAAGAAAATGATCCAAAGTCATAGATGCTATCAATGAATAATGTTTAAATACTAATAAAAGTTGAAAAAATATTGTAATAATTTTCATTTGACTTTATGTTTTGAAATAATAATTTATACATCGAACCTCTTAAAAATTGTTACTGTTGTATCCTCTTAATTCACAAATAATATTTATTTAATTTAATTAAAATAATTTGACATATAAACAATGCCAACACTTAAAATCAAACATGCGCAACTCATTAACAGGCAATTACCTGCAAATATAGTATGAAATATTATTATATATATAAAAAAAAAAAAAAAAACTATATAATAGTTAAAATAATTAATGTAAATAGTCAAGTTCTATTTTTTTTCAGGGGATAAGCTACTTCTATTATTTGTTCTTAGAACTAGTCTACTAACTACACGGAACAATTTTGGAGACTTCTTATCTGTTTTACCTTTGGATATTGGGGAAAATCCATCAGGAACATCAATGGGTTGATCATTAACTTTCTGATCCTTGGACTGTAATAATAATCTAGCATTTTCACACTGGCTTGTCCAATCAGTCACCTAAAAAATCAATAAATCATAAATATAGATTAATTCTAATGAACAAACATTATATTTTTAAATGACCAATATTTCTAATATGAATTTACCTGTTTGATGAGTAAATTATATCGGATACCCGGAGGTTCTTTCTCTAAAAGCTTTTCTAATAAATTCAAACCAATTGTATACTTCTCCAAGGCTGCTTCATATTGTCCTTCAACTAGATACATTTGACCAGATAGTGCAATTTCTACAGCATTGGCTAATTGAGGTGTGTTTTGACATAATGATGCTATAAAAAATAAAACAATACAATACAATACTGGATATTGGATAATATTTATTATATATAGCTGTAATAGACAAAACTCAATTTTTTAATATACATAAAATACAGTACTCATCTAAGAATACTTTTTAACTAACAAAAATGATTTTCATAGATTTAAGTTATATCGAATTAGGTATAAATGTATATGTTATATAAAATGTGATATAAATCTTTGTTTACTATTTTTAAATCTAAACAAATTGGTCTAAATGTATAGATGAAAATAATTTAAAGACAAATTAAAATCTTTAAATATTATAATATTAGTAATATTTAACAATTCCTAATTTAAATATCTTTATTATTTTTACTTAATGTTGGATAACTGTCATCATATGATGTTGAAGAGTTGTCTGCTTTTTCTTCACTACTAATTTTGATCTTTGAAACATATAAAGTAGCTTTCAATTCTTCTGCGCGCTTAATGTATTCATTTAGTTTTATTTGAAATGCTTCTTTTTTAATTTTATCAGGTTCATCTAAACAAAATTATGCGTTAATGTAACAATATAAAATAATATATCAGTTTGAAATGTATTACATCTTTTTTATTTTTTGAATAAATATCTAAATATCGCCTATACTTTTTTAACATTTAATTTTTAATTTTTTAATGAATTTCAGTTTTAAAATACTTAAAAAACATTTAATTTCGAAAATGTACCTATAGTAGACAATTTAAAATAAATATTAAAAGTCCTTCATATCCATATATATATATTATTTTTGTCTAACTAACATACAACAACATTAGTACAAAATTAGTTTTACTGAAATTTGTAAGTTAAGACAACAAATATTGAAACAAATGTGATATTCAAATATTGTAAAAATATCTAATTTACTATTAATAAAATGTGGAGATAGGTTCTCAAACTCTTTAAACTCTCAAACATCTCAAACACCAAAATTTGTAAAATCAAGGGACAATCGTCCAAAAATTCAATTATTTAAATTAAAACATTTGATTATTGTCACTCAGTCAATTTTGGTTTTAGCCAAAGTTAGGAGGTTAAAATCACAAAAAACTCAATCTATCCAAATTTAGTATTGAAAATACCTGTTGTTATTTAAAAAATGCAAGTTCAATTGTGAATGCGTGAGCTGAAAGATGTAAAAATTTGAAAATCATCAAAAATATGTATTTAGGTTTTTTACATCTCCTCCCGAAAACCCCTTATCAATCCGGAGTTACTGAACTGAAATATTTAGTGTTACTTTTGAAAGGAAACACACTAAATATTTCAATTTTTGTAATACTTAAATTTTTAAATTAGAAAGTTAGAAAAAAAGAGTTGACTCATCTTTAGTTTAGTAGGTAATCCCTGTTATTTAAATCATAAAAAAACATCACAACACCAAATTATAAAAAATGGCAAAATAAAAAGTAATTGTTTTTATAAATAAATAAATTAGCGATGTATTATCTCCTTTATTTACCCATACTTTATATTTATCTATATACTATATTAAAAAATATTAAAATAATAAATCTTAAATTCTTACTTTGGGAACAAGGAATTAAATACTGCAGACCTATGCAATATTTACTAAATGCTGCTTTATATTGCTTTTCAGAATCTAGTTGAACTGCTTGGTGAATAGCTTCAAGTCCTTTAGCATATGATTCAGTAGTAGGCATATGATCTAAATCTACAAATGGGTGTTTAAAAAACTGGTGATAACTCATTCGCTCAGATGGATTGTGTTTGAGAAGACCCAATAATAAATTTCTACACTCTGAACTGACTTGATTAGGTGGTATTTCTATTGGTAAGACTTTTTTAACCTTCTCACATAAATCTTTTATAGAATCTGAAGCGTACGGAGCACGTCCAAATATACATTCATAAGCAATCACTCCAACTGACCAAAGATCCGCTTTAACATCATATCGATTGTGTAATAACATTTCAGGAGCCATATATAGAGGTGAACCACGAATATTTTCCATTTGAGTTTTTTCACTCATAAAATTTGCTAAGCCAAAATCTAGAACCAAAAATTTAAATTTTAAGTCCCTAATAAAATGTAAAACACAAAAATATAATTATTATTCAAACAGAAGTAACTATAAGTACAAACCTCCAACTTTCAAAGTTAGTTGCGGTGACCTCATAAGTAGTAAATTTTGTGGTTTGAGATCAAGATGACAAACATTATGAGATCTTAAGAATTGCAGAGCCAAGGCTAATTGTTGCATGAATTTACGGCATACTTTTTCAGATAGTCTTTTACGTTGTTTAATAAATGTTGACAAATCACCACCATCACAATGTTCCAGTATAATATAAATATTTTTACGATCCCATATAAAGTCAATCATTTGAACAATATGTTTATGTTTAAATTTTTTCATCACTCCTATTTCAGTTACTACAGCATCCTCTGCACTCTTGGATAATTTACTGCGTTCTATAACTTTTATTGCAACCATATTATTGGTTTTCTCCTAAAAATAAAAACAATAATCATGAATAAAATAATTTTGACAACAATAAATTAACTGCCTTAATGATTACTGATTACTAGAGATAGGATATAATTACTTTTGCATTTTTCCCCTTAATCCTATAAAATACTATCTTAACTGAAAATTTGTTTCATGCTCGCTCCCTTGATTCAAAATATACTAATTTTATTTTACATTTTTATTGTATTTTCAGGTCATATTTTCATATTAAAGGTAGGTTTTAGTAGTTTTTGTATAATGTGGTGGCATTTTTACAAATTTTAGATTTTAAAGAAATTTATTCAAAAATAATTTTTGGTAGGTTTTTGTTGTAACAAATATTATTAGTTATTACCATTGAATATAAATACTAATATAACATTGATTATAAATAATAGTATTTATAATCAATGGTTATTACTTATTAGTTGAATTTATATTTTACTTTTTAATTTATTAATAATAATAATATTTTTTTTCACTGTAAATTTAACTTAAAATTTAAATGTTTACTAAATTTGAATTCCAAATATTTTTTATATTTTTAGGCTGTTTATACATTTTTAAAAGCATTACAGCCCTTTTTAGGTCATTTTTGATACTTAATGAGGTCATCAACATCCTATCCCAACTGATTATACATATAGAAATAGAGAATATATTTTAATGCACAAGCCACTAGGTAAGTACAGTAATCAATACAAAATTAAAGATGCAAGTGTTATTTTAAATTCCATCTAACACTCATTTCAAGATCAAATTATCAATGAAATGATACAAGTTTCTATAATCAACAAAAAATTAATAGCAAATAAAAATATAATTAAGTAAAAGTACCTTGACATGAGCTAGATACACAGTTGACGTGCTTCCTTTTCCGATATTTTTAATTATTTGGTAACCCTTGACTTGTGGAAAGGCAGACATTTTATATTAATTATCTATCTGCAAACATAAAACGTTATTCATAAAAACACAATAAGAACACAATAGTGTTAATAATAATTAACATTAGTCGCAATTGATCATCACATAAACTTATCAAACTTTATAATTAAAACGATCGAATATAAAGGGGCTTACATAATTATTATTTATTTTTAACGAAATTCAATATCACAGCACTTTAAGTCTTGAAATGTTTATCATATCGAGGATTTACTATACGCGTCTTACGACAACTAAATCATAATCAACATTGTTAGCTATTCATTACTAGGTATGTACATTCAATATTTAGATTAAATTACCGTCATCTCGTAACAATAATATTGATATGATTTCCGAGTGACCAGTGTCATACTACCGCCTGGCACGTAAATAGTCACGTCGAGTAAACGAAAACGAGTTACAAGTTACAACTTCCTTTCCAGTTTCCACATATATTCACGTTATAATATTGATTACCGTAAAAATGCGCCATAAAAATTGATAACACGAGGGTTGTGGTTACCAGAGTGTCCAACGTGACAAAACAAATTCCGAAGTAAATGAGAAAAAAATAATTATCGTTCGTGTTCATCCCTTCTTCACATTCATTCGATTTACATAACACTATAATATGGTATTACAGTTTAGCACTTGTCTTGTTTAGCAGTCACTAGTCACCAGTCACCATTCACCAATCATAATATACTCAAATACTGACATACTCACGTAGTCACGTTCATATATTTTTATACGCCGATGTAACGTGTACAGTTATAACTAAGACTAGGATTTATATGCATTTGCGTGTTTTTTTTCCTTAAGTAAAAATTGATTGGTTGTCAGATTTGTCCAGGATTTGGCTTATGCTTCTTTAAATAGAACCAATTTTTTTTTTTGCATATTTTGAACACAATGCATATAATTACATAGTTATAGATTTTTGAGATTTTGATTTTTTTTAACTTAAATTTTTAAATTTATAGATAATATATAGATATATATAAATAGAATAAATATTACCTATCTAATCTTATCTTAGTCGGGCGATCGATAGAATCACCTACACATGATTAAACGACGTATACAGTGAGATAGCACAGATTTAATTTGTAATTTCATTAGTACGTTGTGTGTTGCGTAAATGTGCGGACACTTATACTTAAAAATTTGAGCAGTTTTTACTTTTAATAACAGCATCAGTCTTATAAAATTCCGAAAGTTCAAAGTGAAAGTACCAAGTTATGTCAATTTGTTGAAGAATTTTCAAATTACGTTTTTAAAACAGATGGTAAAATATTATATTGTATTTTTTGTGATCCAGCTGTGCCCGTAACAAAATGTTTTCAAGTTGTACAGCATTTAAATACAAGCAAACATAACAAAAATATTAATTTAATAGCCAAATCTAAACAATCATTCATTAAAAATACATTAGAAAACCAAGATAAACAAACAAATTTTCCTCTAGATTATGTCAAGGAATATTAGAACCTGATATACCTTTATGGAAGTTAAATCATCCATAATTTAAAATTTTTTTAGAAAATTATACAGGTAAATGTGTTCCTGAACAGTCTATAATTCGCAAAAATTATGTTTCTACAGTTTATGAAAATACTATTTCTCGTATTCGTTTGGAAATTGGTGATAGCCCAATTATGTTTAAATAGATGAAACCACCGACGTTGACGGTCGATATATTTCTAACGTCATAGTTGGTCTCCTCCACGAAGACAATTATTCAAAACCGTATCTATTAATGTGTGAAGAACTTGAAAAATGTAATTTCCAAACTATTGGTAAAATATTTAATGATGCGATGCACCTATTATGGCCATCAGGAGTGAAGTACGATAAAGTATTATTTTTTGTTTCTGATGCCGCGCCATATATGGTTAAATCCGCAGATTTCTTGACTATTCTAATCCCCAATTTAATTCATTTAACGTGTTTGGCACATGGGATTCATAGAATTCGTAATGAATATTCTACTGTTGATAAATTAATAGCGACGGTTAAAAAAGTATTTTTAAAAGCTCCCAGCCGAATTATCAAACTACGTGAACTATTCTTGTGTTTACCTTTACCACTCCAGCCAATTATCACTAGATGGGGTACATGGTTAAATGCAGTTGGATCATAGATCTTATACTCTGCTTATAAAAAATTGTTAGTCCATAATGAAATTAGTGGTTCACAGTATGATAATTGTGTTGCAATACTTGATAGCACTCAAATATCTGTGGTTAACGTAAGGCTAGATTGTATCATAAATAATTATATTAAAGAGGATTTAAATACAATTAAACAAGATCATGATTATATACAATCTTTTGGAAGACTGACACCATTTTTAGATGAGATAACAAGTTATATTGCTAGTTTTAAATAAAAAATAAAATAACTTGTAATATATGTCACCTATTTTTGATTGATTGCTCAAATCAAAATTTTAAATTAATAAAATAAAAAGATAGAAATAATGCATTGATAAAACCCAGTCAGGATGTTGTGGAAATATGTCAAGAAGCAGAAAGAACCTTTCGATCTTACAATGTTTTTTTATCAGATATTAAACACAGAATGTTTAATGAAGTAAAAAACAAATTTTACCAAAAACCAAATATTTTTAATGAATTAAATGACTATTGTAAAGGCCAACAATTATTTAATACACACCGAGATCAAATAATAAGTTTAGCTATTTTTACATACTTAAATTCGTTTTCACCATGTTGCTGCGTCAAAAGAAAAAAAGAATAGCATTTCTATAAGGAAAAAATTTACAAAAATGGTTTTATTTCGCAACGAGTAACAAGATAAAATATAAAATTTAATATATGTTATAAATATCTACTTAATGTAATAAATTGTTTTTATTATTAGATGTTAATGTTGTAGCAGTAGACATGTACTATTTTTTTTTTTTACTTGTATATTTATGTTTTACACTATAATTTCAAATATTTATATGTTGACTATCTAAATTATCTATATATTATGGAAATTGTACGAAATTACGTTTGATGAATAGGGAGGATTGTATAATTTAAAAATTAATCCAAACTGGGATGGATATGAACATCTCAACCCGCCTTCCCCGTGAGAGCACCACTGAAGGAAGTACCAATATATCAAGAATGACTGCGTATCACCAAATGGCGCAACCATACAATATGGCGTGACCGTTAAATCGCGCATTTATACACATCATGCGGTTACGTAAGTATTGAAATATAATGATATTCGTGTACCGGCGCTTATTTCTCGCCTTAACGAATGGGTTTCGACTGCACACAAGCGCAAATGCGGACTAATATCGTATTATATCCGCGATGATATTATAGTCTATTTTCGGCATGAGATAGCTCACTCATCTAGATGAGCTCATGCATAGTTAACACCACGGGTTACCTAACCTAGCTTACAACGACCGCATCGCCCACGCTCGGTAGCATGTATAAACGAATTAAAGGCTGTGGGTCGCAAACTCGCAACCACCGAAAACAAAACCGTCGAATGTCGATGGCCAACATAAGCGCAATTTGAGTTTTAAATTTGGGAGGGCTATTATAATTTGCATATATGAGTATGTATGTGTGTATGCTCCCTGAGATATAGAGAGGTGGAAAGAGATATATACAAACCATGTTGGGAGGGGCTATGATTGATTTTGAGGGGGTTAGCACCCTTATACCCTCCTCAAATTGCGCTTATGATAGCCAAAACCAATAACGAAAATGAGCACAACAATATTAATATACCGGACAATAATATCATATATAGAGTATCCCGCGAGGATTTACCCATTAGGATATCTCCTGAAATAATGGAGATATCATAATTCTGGTTTTTTAATAAGATTCACAGGAACAAAAACTACAAATATTTCATGTTATAATTTATTTTTATGTTTTGGTAAAAAAGTTAAAAAATATATTTTTTTATTTAGTTATTTAAAAAAAAATTGAAAATAGCCATTTTGTAGAGTTTTTTTTTCTGGAAATATTGATGTTTTAACATTTTAATTTCATCAATTTTTTGATTTTTAATATTTTTTCGAAAAAAACTGCGAATTATTTATAATACGATAGTGCCATAGTGGTATCGCTCGTTATTCCTTGTAAATTACAAAATGTGTTAGAATTATATGAAATCAAATACAAAAACCCCACACACTAAAGTGAAAAATATCGATGAAATATTGAAATGTTTATAAATCAAAATAAAAGTTAAAATGTTCAACATTCTATTTTAATTCCAGGGGAGAACAAATGCCCCGTCTTATTCCCCTCCGTGCGCCCATACTTATATATATATATATATGCTGCCTATAATAATGAAATTTGTAAGAAGTTGTAATTTCCTAAAATATAGTATATTCGTGTACTCGTGACATAATAGTTATTTTTTCAATACCTTATAAAACTTTTAAACGATTTAAATCTTCAATTAAAAAAGACATTGGAGACTTTGAAGACTTCGGTTAATTGTATACTTACACCTACTATCCAGTGTCAAGTTAAATCAGCTCCAAATAGTTATCTTGAAACCAGTGGCGTCATTTGTGGGATGCAAGGGTATACAAATGCATCCCATGAACAAAATTATTGTTATTTATTTTATACTATAATTTCTATAAAATGATGTACATTTACAAAAAAAGTGTGTTGAAAAAAATTCATGGGATGACTCGACCATGCGAGTGACTGGTATTACTTTAAATTTTCAATATTGGTTTTGCATCCCATAAAAAAATGTGAAATGACGTCCCCCCTGGTTGAAACACTTGAAACACTTGAAACACTTCGATTAGACATTTAGACATTATAATATTATATATTATCATCAGGGCTCGGGACTTTATGTGTTTAAAATCTTAAAAATATGCGCATACATATGCACCAAAAAATATTAAAATATGCATTTATTTTTAATTAAGAAATACATACTTATTCAAATTTAAGTTTTAAAAAAACATATCTTGTACATATTACTAAAAATGTATATTTTATACATACTATATTATTAAAAAAAAGAAGGCAAAATGTCTAGCAATTACAATTTTTATGTATTAAAAAATAATTATTTTATAATTCTAATTATGTACTAACCTGCGTTAGGTAAGTAAAAATAATATTGTCTTCAAAGATAAAAATATAATGTCTTTCCCGTAACGCTATTGATTATCGCCTTATCGGTATTATTGCCGACAAAATCATGTAGATAAAATTGATTAATTTACTAAAAATATGATTTAAGAGTAAATAATCAAAAATTATTTTAAAATATGCATTAAAAATCAATAAATCTTAAAAATATTCATTTGTAGAAAAAATTTCAAAAATATGCAAACATATGCACAATAAACTTTTAAACTTTAACTCCAAACACCACAACACAAATTTGTACCGGATCAGATTTTTCTATTTACTTCCCGAACAAATATGCAAATGCATAAAGTCCTGAGCTCTGATTATCATCATTATTATGTTGCTTTACGCATAAATGTACACAAATTGTCTATACAATACGCCGGACAAGCTGATTCCACATGTAATGTTTATTATTTATATTCATTTTATCTTTTTAGCTTTAAATACAGATGTTAACAGCTATAAATACTTACTACACAAAAACAATTATTTTATTAATCATTCATTATCGTAATAATTGTATTTACTACATAACTATTTTTCCTTTATCTTAGACAATTATTTATAAACCATTTGAATTATTGATATGCATTTGATTTTTTAAATAAACTTACTATTTTAAAATTAAAGATTAATTTAGTTTACTGTATAAATATAAGCTATACAGAACATTCGTTCGCTCATTTTTTTTTTATAATTTTTAATATTAAACATTATACTTAATACTTTAGTATCTACCTAAAATTATACTACATAATTAGGGTTTAAATAGCGAAATAGCCATTTATTGTGATATTTTGATAAAAAAATGTATAATTTCAACAAATATAATGATTACAATTATGAGTGTGTATTTGTATTCTAGCTGATGTTTTTTAGATAATGCGCAGCTAATCGAAACTATATTAATTAAAAAAATATATATTATAATAATTGTTTTAATAAGAAAAACAGTACATATAGTGTTTAGTAAGTAAGTTTGTTGATCATTGTTTTTGTATTTGCAATTACATTGTATAAAATCTGTCAATGATATCTGTATATATTATGAGATCTCGTCACATTACTGATTTCTGTTATATATTCTGTTTCTCACACGTAGACGTAACCTGAGGTTTCTTATAATATATTAATAATGGTGTACTTGCACCCGGGAGGTGCGAAGATATGATGGCTTTTGAAGTTGAACTTCAATCAATTTAAAATACAATAATATTTCCATAGTCAATTTATATTTATTGTTTTATTGTTGAATTTTTTTGATAAAAGATTATGTGTCCAGTAGACAATACGTACGCTTTATAAGGTGTAACAAGACTATTTAATTTTTAACAAACTTCCATTACAAATGTTATTATATTTGTTAAATAGTCCTGGTACACCTCGTATATCTGTATAAATATATTCGAAAATTATTAACGTAAATGCCTTTTACCAAATTGACCGGATACTCGTGAGCCGTGGTTGGTTTATAAATAATATGTTTATTTGATATATTAATTTATGATGTGATTTATAATATTTTATATGTAAGTACAACGTATAAAGTATAAGTTTTGACCAAATATCCAAAGTTAAGTATATTTATGACATAACACACAAGTATTCAACATTTCAATGAAATAATAACTTAATAAAATACATTTCATTGTTGTTGTCAATAGTCATCAGTCATTAGTCAACTTTGAAAAAATTAGTAAAAATATTAAAAAAACACGTTCTAGTAACTACATAATAGATATATTATATGACCTTATAGGTTAAGTATTAATAGTATTTATTCCAATGATACCGTGATACCTACATATTATTTTTACATGAACATTTAATTAATACTTTTAGTTTGACTTAAAATATATTATTTTTACATTATAAAAAATAAAAAGTACAAAATATGATTAAGTACCTAGTAACCTAGTAGGTTACCTATTTAATAGATTTTTTAGGGTGGTGACCTTATGATGAGCCTATAAAAAAAAAGTGAGCCCATGGAACTTAATATTGATAGTACACCTAGTCACCTAGACCTAGTCATAAACGCCTAAGACACTTAAAACACTAGGTTTTATCAAACTAATTACATGTATTGTACCTCTGACCCACTATTACCTCAAACTATTGTAAAATTCAATTCTTGTCTTTAAAATGTGCTCTATGATGAAAATAAATAGTCTACCTAATGATTACTTTTTAATACACGACTGAACACCAGCATCTAAAGCTTAAATTTCATGGCTGATTGCAGGCATTATATAAACTTCTTGAACAACACACCTGACTTACCAGCTATTATTTCAAGTCCTATTAAATGACCTCTCTTGTCATACACACCAATTTGTTCTATTTCATATTTCTAGATCTGCTACTCATTACGAAGACAATAAAGCTCTCCCTTTGCCATTTAATTTGTATTCCTTTTTCTCTCATTTATTAATTTGTCATTTGTTGCTCTTGTAAAACTAATTTTTTATAAAATGATGATGATGAATAAGTGGCGGCATCAGGATTTTTTTCTAGGTAGAGCCAATAGAAGGCCATCAATTATAAGATAGGGCCACAAAAAATTAAAAATAAGAATATTATAATGTCTAAGGTTAGGCCAGAGGTAGGGCCATGGCTCTACCTTGCCCATCCTTGACGCCGCCACTTTCATGAATATGACAATTTTTATGTCAAAATTTGTATGTCTATACTTCTGAGTTGTAATATAACTATATAAGTTCATTGAGAACTTAAATTTTCTTAATTTTACTTGGTGTTATAGGTACCCGGTTTCACCTTTATCAACTCTTGAACTACACACATACAATAGTGTATTTAATGTCAAATTAAGGATTGAAAATAAACAATGTAAAAAATAAAAATGTATTTATTTGTTTTGTATTAATTAATCAACTGTATAAAAACATATTAATTAGGTAGTAGGTATACCTATTTAGTGTCTATCTACATGTACATACATGCACGCACAATAATTTTCTTATAGTAAAATATTGCTTAGATTTCGATTTTATCAATATTTTCTAAATATAACAAACTATGATATCAGTAAATTTAATGTATTGCTTTATTTATACAGTTTGTTGTTTATTTATCAAAAATTAAATTAAACAGATAGTAAAAAAATATGGAAAAAAATACAGAAGGTAATCAAAAATTTAATTTAATTTTCAAATAATGTAAAATATAAATCATATAATATATTAAAAACTTATCATTCAATTAAATTAAACATTTACGTTTTTTATACTAAAAATTAAAATATTAGCAAAGGAATATTTTTCCAAAGTGATGGGCACAATAAAATTTCAATAATAGAAAATAAAACAAAGAAACATGTAAATTAAAATTTGGTAACGTAACTTATTGCACACAAATATAGTTAATTATATCATTATCAAATACTTCTGATTAAAACAGATATTAATTAAATGGTTCAAAAACTATTAAGATTTTCAAATTTGGTAAACATTTTATGGTAAGTAGACAGAATACATATGAATAATATAACATAGAAATATAATAATTAAGTACAATCAATTGAAATAGAAGACAGCCAGCCCATCACTGTGTATTATATTATTAAGTACGCGGTATTCTAAAAGAATAACCAATACCGAACACTGATAGAATTTGAAAAAAAAAATGAGTTTTTTAACAATAAAACCCTGTACTACATATAATTGGAGATTTATAATTAATATATTCATTATTTACACACATAATGTTAATTCTATTTTAAGATCACAGTATTCAGACTGTTCTGAATTTATGTTTTAAATATAACTTTTTTTATACTTAAAAAATATTAAAATTAGAAAAATATATCTACAAATTACAATTCTAAATTTCTTAGATTTCAGTTTAATCCAATAATAGAATAGAGGTAAAAATTACCTAAAATGTCATAAAAACAAAATTGTGTAGGTTTGTTACACAAAATGTCATATTACATTAAATATTTCTAAATATTTACAAAAATTATAATAACTTCTTAGATAAATATTACAGATAAAAACTTAGAAATACTTTCACAGACGTTTATATAATAATAATAATAATAATAATAATAATAACTATTAATGATCACCCCTTAATAATTCCATTAAAAGATTGAAGCTTTGCCCTTCTCCTTCCTTACTCTTAATTGATAACATTTCTTTACCAACCTAATAACAAAACACATAATAAATAAATATAAATTGAATACAATTACAAATCTTACTAATTATTAGTTAGTAAAAAATTATGATAAGGACGTATAATTATAAAAATATTAAACTATAAAATTTAATATTTTATATTTGAACGCTAATCTCATCTCACCATTAATCCAATTTCATAGGATAGCTACATAAAACGATTTAATTGTATTTGAATGTTGAAATACATACTCACATTCACACAATTTTACTTAAATCAGAGGTATTTCAAATTTTTCATCTCACGGTTAAGTGTCTCTTCACAATTAAGTGGCTTCCAAATTATTAACGACATAAAAATATTTTTACATTAAAGGATTTGTGATGAATGACATTAATAATAAAAATAACCGCAATATACAACTGGTCATCTGAATACGGTATGTATCAACAATAACATTATTTCCTTGATAATATTCTAGTTTATTATCAACTGGATATTATTGTTTTCCTTTTCTGTACTGCAATTCTTTTGACCAACATTTAAACACCAAAGACCCATTGAAGCCGTGACACATAGATGGAATACCTCTAACTTAAAATAATTTAATAGTATGTCATATTTACCTGACAAGTACGTTGTAAATCAGGTATTCTTAACAATAATTCTCCAAATTTGGATGGCATCTCGGGATAATGTGTCAGAGTATACTGTTGTAGAGCATGTAATGCTTTTTCTTGAGATGCACGAACTTTTTCTGGTTCTTTCAGATCATTTGTATCTAAAAAATCACAATATTAATATAATTAAATACATCTGTTTGTAAGCCACATGTACATATATTATTGGTTTAACTCATTTAAGTATGTTTCAAAAAATTAGACTTAACATATTACATCATACCTGATGATAATAGTACAATGACTTTCATGGCTACATATTCATAACGATCTACTCTCAAACGTCTCAGGTGCTGAGTGAAATTCAACATGCGCTCAATACAAGGTGCTAAACCTAATTCTCTTGCTTGATCTAAAGAAATAGACTTGCCCAAACTAACACGTATTTCTCCAGGGCTGCTAACTGATCGATAACAACAACTGAATAACAATAGCTCACACCAGGCATTTATTAATAGCGATATCTGATCATCAATCTAAAGAAAACATTTTAAGTAATTATAGTCCTTACATGAATAGTTGAAATATATATTTATTTTATTACCGAAATGTTTTTAAATAAGGGTAAAGATTTACACCACTTGACTATTTTGTATAGCCGATGATCAGCAATGTTGCATAAATTGGAAAGAAAATCTGTTCCTGAATTCTCAGCCATTAAGCGACTCTTAGCTAATTCTTTGGCACCACCACAATGGTTCATAGAACTTCCACTAGCATTTGATGATTCAAATGATCCTTCGTTATAAGTCCATAAATGTTCCACTTCCATTATTTCCTAAAACAATTTTATAAGTGTTAGTTAATTAATTAAAAACTAAAAGATAATCAAATCCTAAAAGTTAAATTTAATATTAAATATTTTTGTTTGTATAAAGTAATTAATCATAAAATTAATTATAATTTTATAGAACATATGAAACCATTAGAAAATTGTATAGCAATCCTGAAGTTAATATTATGTATATAAGTTTAGAAATTGCTATTTCTTATTGGTAGAGAATTTATATTTTGTGATAATTATACATTACTTACTTGCAATAATTGAGGGATCAGTCTGGCTGTTTCTTGGGGTGGGGTCCTGCATGCTCCTTCTTCCTGCTTGACTTTATTGTCTACAGAATTAGTGCTCATTCCAGAATGCTGTCCACTATGCTGTGGCTGCATATTGGAAGGTGGTATTGTGTAAGTAAATGGATAGGTACTACGCCCACCTCTTGTTCTATCAACTCTGATTGCTTCTAGTTTCATACCCATGTTCAAGCACTTGTCAAAGCGGCAAGCTGGACACTTCTTGCGTGTAGCTATTGTAATCAAACATGTTGAACCATGTAGACACACATAGTTCTTGTGATTTTGTACAGTGCGCTTGAAAAATCCTTTGCAACTCTCGCATGAAAATATGCCATAATGAAAACCGGAAATTTTATCACCACAAATAGGACAAGGACTAGAAAAAAATTAAGAAATTCTTTATATTAATATTACTGTAAGATTTTTCATATTTTATTAATTTTACATACAATATACATACCTATTTATCAGTTGTTGTCTTGAAATACCTGATGTTATACCATGTTGTTGACCAATGTCAGACATTGACAATTTCTCTTCATAGCCATTGGTTTCCTCTGCCACAGTATATTCATGGAAATTTCTTTGTATGTGCCTTGGTTGTATTGGTGATTGTGTTGGGGAAAAATGTGTAGGCGAAACAGACAACGAGGAATAACTGTAAATAAAATAAATAAATTTATCATTTTCAACAGTAAAGACAGTACAAGTGTATAACCTATAGTCACATTATACAAGAAAAATATAAACTCTTATAGATTTATGATTTTACCTTTGACTATAACAAGAACTATGCTGTGATCCACCATATTGCGAAGCATCGCTATTATTCCTCGACAATGACGATGGTGTGAATGTAGATGGGGACGAAAACCCTGAGGATGACGGAGGATTATGTCTGGAAGTAATTGGTGACTGTGCAGGTGAGCAACAAGAGTGTATGGCCGAGTCTGGGCTTTGAGTCGGTGGAATGTGTGACGTCTGTTTGATTCCATTTGTTCTATGTTGAAGTAATGGGCTGTAACCGCCACCTAACAATTTATCAACAAGTAACGGAATGTCGTTGTTCGACGAAGTTACTTTGCTCTTAACATGCTCCATCACTCGGTCAACCTGTAAAAAGAATACATAAAGAAGTTAATGAATATAAAATGTATTGACGAGCTTTAAACAAGAAACTCTCACCAAGTTATTATCATTATAAATAATTCGTTTAACTGGGGACGTTTGCTGGTTATTTACATTTTCATTTCGTGTTAGTAAATAATTTTGATTCGCTGTCTGTACATCCACTGTCCTATCTTCTTCCTGAAAATCAGTTACGTTTATGAAAATTTCTATCCAGGTCCGTTTTATTATAATTAGAGAATAGCATTTACTTGTTTCATTTCCGAATCGGATAGTTCTCCTTCCCAGGACATTGGCCGAGGCATGTTTTCTTCAACCGCTCTCATTTTTTTACTTCTCATAGTAACTCCTGAGAAGTCGATCTTACTTACTTCCCTATCGCATTCAGAACCGACTTCATCGATGATGTCATCTTTTATTTCGGTCATTGTACTGTCCTTGTCGTGAGGTTCCTCTGTTGGTAGAAAAACAAAATATGTTATCGAAAGTCGATGTAATTTACAATTTACAATGTATATATTGAAATTCTTTTTTTTACATAGTAGGTATACCTATAGTTATTCTACAGTGACGGCCATTTTCAGTTAAAGTTTTGAATGGATATGTAATGAATAATGGTTCATATTTGAACTAGTTATTATACATTTACTACCCAGGATACATACTGTAATATCATGGTGTTATAGAAATTAAAGGTTGCAATTAATAGAAAAATCAAAATTATATAATACAATATAAAAAGTACATTTAAAAAAAAAAAATATTATCGAAGTATATTTGCAAATGTTTTATTAAATATATTTACTAAACAAAACAAAACAGGTATAATTATTGACTTTGAAAAGTGACAGAAATGGTGTAATGTATATTTTTTAATTGAATCAATTTTGATTTAAATATAACAGTCAATCAGCATATTATATTAAAAAAAAAATTATTCAAATAAAAATATATTAAAAATTAGGTAAATTAAGCAAATTAACATTTAAAAAAAAATTTGTCAATATTATGTAATATTAGAAATTTAAATATATAATCATAAGCTATTACACATTTATAAATAAAATAATTCATATATTAACTAAGAACTAACTGTTATTCAATATGTATTAACTACCGAGTGAAACTTTGTATAATTCATATACATTAGCGAATATATTTAGGAATTCTATTTCTAATTTCTATAGAATAACGCAATATATTACATTATTATCATTGCAATATATTATTATAATTTATAAGCAATGGTTATAACACTTTATTGGTAAGCAAGAGGATGTAAAGACATCGTATTTAGATATTAGATATAATCCCGAACACTTAATTTAATCGGACAGCGGTGTGTAATCATTTTTGGAACAATTACTGTATTACGTCTCAATGTGAAATATTATGTCCTAAGCGATTATGGTTATTATTATATTAGTACCTATAGGTATTCATTTGAGATTTAAATATAGTACATACTCATTTTTACCATAACAGTAGCCAGAGAAATAGACAGATGTATAATTTTATAACGAGAATATCAAATATAAGATATGATAATTCAATTCAAATTTTTACTTGTATTTATAATTTTAATAATCTATATGCACTCGATACATATTGGTGTGTTCACTGGAGTTGAGACAGATAATATTTACAATTTGTATTTATATGTCTCCAATAATTTTATAGAATTTCGTAAATGAGTCAATAGATTTCTTAATATTATATATTTTGTAATGAGTTGTATACACGTTTTTGTTTCGTAAAAAGAATTCGTCAAAAAAGTTTTTTAAGATAAAAATTGTTAGCGAAATCTTATCACCTACTCTCAAATGGTTTTTGTGTAAGACAGGCCATATTATTTATGTTTGTGGCCAATCGAATTATTCATCTAGCCTAGTTACGTTATATTAAAATACTCAACTCGTATATATACCTGCATAATTTATATATAATACCACTTTTATTATGTTTAGGTAAACAAACCGAATTTAATTTTAATAAAATTACTTTGATAAGTTATCCCTGCAAGACTTTTGAATCCACCCCATCAACATTTAAAGTCAAATCATGGCTCGTATAGGTATAATAAGAGAATAATACCAATATTATAGATAATAATATTTGTAAATTGTATAATTATGTTTTACGATAGGCATATGATTTGCTTTATCGTAAGTGATTAATCGTTACAGTTTGGCCCGAAAAAAATAACAGAATAAACATGTAATGATTAATAATTATACTGGAGATAATTAATAAACTTGGTTTGGTTACTGTTAATTTATGATATATTTGCGCCAACTTCAAGCTTATCCGAGAGGATTTCCTGGAATATTATCTATGTTGAGTTATTTAATGAGATGATTTAGATGATTAGTTAAGAAGCTAAGTCAAAGAGGCCAGATAGAGAGTGGATGTTGCTATAGATAATATATGGTGTTTATATGCACTATAGCGGGACATTAAATGTCTATAATTATAGTAATTCTTTTAACACAATCAATTTGTTTTTAAGATGAAATAATGTATTTTTATTCAAAATAAAGTGAGGTCCTTTTGAGACTTTACTGAAATAGCAGCTTCACTGTATAATAAGATGACGATTATCAGCTAAAGGTCGTATAAATACAAATCAATAAAACTAAAATTTAATAATATACTATTAAAGAATAAAGAACACGTCATAATAAACGATTAGGACGCCTCATATCAATAAATTGTTTGTGAAAATCGATTTGCACAAAAGAAAGAACCACTCGGACTAAAGTTACGGTTTAGAAACCATATTTTTAAACAATACAAATGACAATATTTTGGGTGTTATAGCCTTTTTTTTATGTA
The DNA here is from genome assembly GCF_003676215.2 of Rhopalosiphum maidis. Lineage (NCBI taxonomy): Eukaryota > Metazoa > Arthropoda > Insecta > Hemiptera > Aphididae > Rhopalosiphum > Rhopalosiphum maidis. Next base: position 61,318,691 of record NC_040878.1, on the reverse strand, counting down.
AATATATAATATACATCATTAATATAAAAAAAAATATTGAAAAATCAAAAAAAAATCAAATTTTAAATCAACAATAACTTTTATATGTATTAATTGTGATATTAAATTAATCGAAAAAAATAAAATTGACACGGCTAATATTGTCATTTTTGTGGTGGATACTTACATTTGATTTTTTTTTTTAACAGTTGTAACTTAATTATTAGTATATAGTTCAATTTCAAGCAAAACTATTCTTCTACATTATATTATAATCTCGTTACAATTCAAAAACCACCGGTTATGGTATCGACACTGAGTAAAGATACTCCAATATATATTTATAGACACCTACACTAAAAACTAGGGTTTTATAATTCATATCGAAATTGCCTACACAGAACCCCTTAAAAAAAACGCGCGGGCAATATTATCATATGCCTATATTATCCCTACGTATTATATAGTACACACCTTTTATCGTGGTGATCTGCGCGTTGGGCTGCAGATGAGGAGTGATCAGATTGATGGACGTGACGGTGACCGGGCCGGACGATACCTGCACGCTGTGGCCCCACATTCTGGTGTCGCTGTCGGCCATGGTCTCAGAACAGTGACCACCGCGGTGACGGGCCGACGGCGGGACGGTGTAGCATCGCGGCGTCTCGCGAGCACCGAAAAGACGACGACGCCGAAGCGCCTACTGCAGCAGTTGTCGTCGGGCGCGCCGGGCCGTTGTGTACTACGTGACCGCGTAAAACCGTTGGCATTCGACGCAGTCCCGGTAATGACGGATGTGGGCGCGAAGGTGATGGGCGGGGGCGCGCGCCATGTCGCTATCGTCTCGCGGGCGAAATTTTATCAGATCCTGCTGTCGACGACGTCGCGTCCTCTGCGCGCTGAAAACCAAAAACGCAAACGTTATTATAGGTATAATATAATTATATGCATAATCAGTATGCGATGATCGTTGGCCATGCACATTACAATATATAACGACAAGGCCGATTTTTTTTTTGTGGTGGGGGAGGGGGGGAAACGACGACGGTCGAATATAAATCCAACCATATAGTTTATTTATTTTTATGATAATATTTTATTTTGTGTTAATAGCTCAATAACGAGCCTTACTCTAAAACAAGAGTGATAGTTAATAACAAAGATTAATAAAATCATATTATAATGTGAAATGAATGACCAATCAGACGTAAAATTTAAAGTGTGTCCTCTTCATTGGTAACACGATTTAAACTTTAATGACGGTATTAAAAGAATTATATGAATAGAAGAACAAGACGTTTTGAAAGGAATAGAGAGAATCTGATTTGGAAAAGTCTGCGGTCGCAACAAGACTAGGTACTTAAATTTAAAGCTTTTTTATACCTATACAGGCTATAAGCTTATATAGTGTATACGTTATATATACCCGGCATATTATACCGATGAGTTATGTTTTGTAATATAAAATCCAGTTCATACCTATATAGATATGATATTGCCACATTGGTATAAAGTTGAATACTGAAACTATTGAATAACGTTCCATATCATATAATATATATATATATATAGGGTTGTTTTTCAATTTTTAATTCTGGACATATTTCTGCTGTAAACACAAACGGAGATATAAAGAATGCGTAGAAGCCGACGTAAATCCAATATTGTTAAGACTTGGTATTTTTCTTTGTGTGATTGTGATGTTTGCGTTAAAAATATGTTAAGAATTAAGAAAACAAATCATAAAATTATTCATTTTAATCGTGTTCATAATAGTATTTGATTTTAAGGGCATATTTCTATTAATTATTATTATAATAATAAATAATTCGTAATAAAAAAAATTATATCCACGTGTAGAGCCTCCCTATTGCAACAATGCAACCCATATAGTGATTTAAAAACATGCGCAAGCTATAAGCACCTTCAGAGAGCAAAGGAACCTATTGATGTACCATGCATTTTTATTGAAAACGGTTCTATAGTTTGTAATTCCAGAAAGAAACATTCAAAATTTTAATATGATACAATACGATTTAAAATTTATGTACCTCAATAATTTGATGTAGGTACACGTTTTAAAAACGGAAAAAATCACCATGCCCTTTCCTTCCTACAATCGAGGACCCCGCATTACGATGTCAAAATAATACGTATAAGTTGCAGATATTTATATCATATTATTCATATTATTGTATTATATGACATATTATAGAACGGAACGTATATTCACATCGCGCGCACGGCTTGTATTATATTATTCATTACGTTTGTAAAAGTTACCAACGGCCGGGCCGCGATTATTTGATTTATATATTATATATTTTATACGCGCTTGTACTGGGGGGCACATTTTATTACGACCGTACGGGCAGATAGGAGAGAAACGTTACGTGTTCGGCCGAGTAACCGCCGAACGGCTACCATAATAATATGGTATATACCTATACATTAAGTTATTACTCGTGTGCAGATTGTAAAAACGAACGAGCCGAGTGTGGTGAAGCAACGACACACACGGCGCACGGCGACGAAACCGGTTGTGTGACCTGACGGCCGAGTGAAATGGCCAATGCGCGCGCGAACGATCGAGGAATGGTCGGCGGCGGCGCAGCTCGAAGGGGTTATTGATGTCTTGGTTGCATTGTTTATAATTGGCAGTGAACAGCCACAGCAGCAGCTACACAAAGTGTATTTGTTTTATTCCGACACGAGACTAATTTTATTTCTTGCGCCTCCAATAATAATGTTATATAATATTACACGTATATCGTTATATACCTACTTATAAATAAACCGTCAGCATCGCGCGATATAATATACATAATAATAATAATAATAATAATAATAACCTATTATTATAGAGTCCAGATTTCTATGTACCAAAAAATGCATTGGAAACCTTCAGATTACGTTCAGTAATGTGTGTGGTATACACTATACAGTTATTTTCAACGTATAAAATTAATACACGTATATCATTATGATAAATTATTCTTAAATAGAAACAAAATTAGGAATTTGGTATTTTAATAATGGTCACGGAGAATTGTTTTTATAATAGTACGCATGTATTATAGGTAACTTTTTAAAACTATTTTTCTTAAATATTTTAAATGTTATTATGGGTAAGTACTTCAAGCTATAGTTTCTGGTTACTGTTCCAAGTTTTTATTAACAAGAAAAAACATTAGGTATTAATTGGTTTACAATTTGTACGCAATTGTCAAACAAAACGAAGGGTTTGTTCCGAAACGTATAATATCATTTTTTTCAATATTATCAAATATAAATTAAACTTTAAGGTCCCTTGCTTATCTCCTCTTAATAGTTGCAGAAAATGTATATGTTTTCTATATTGTCTTTATTTTTATAATATATTTTCTTTTTAGTTTTTCTCCTCATATTTAATTTAATAATATAATTTTTAAGTGATAGGACAAATATCAACATTTGTTGATTTATTGTAATATGTTTGTTATTTTTTGCCCCAGTCCTTATAATTATATTATACTTCTACAAAACTCGCGTTCCATATGAATAAAATATAAAAATACATAAATATACACTAGAAAATACGTATATTCCCGTATTCCGCTACAAAGCTATTCGAACTTCGAAGAAAACCCAATATACACGTATATCTAAACCCCTTAATAAAATAATAACACATGCAAATGTATACTTTTTTTTTATTAATTATTAAATTTGGTCAGCCTAAATAATAATTCATATTATAATATAATATTTTTTTCATTACATATTAAAAAACAATAGTGAACATTGGACAACCATTTGAAACAATTATACTTAGAAGTTTGAAGTATCGTTGCTCCATATGCGGTACATATCGTTAAATCGTAATAATAATACCTACAGTAACATTAAATCATCCTAATACGACAGTATGCATGTATAATATGTTGACTAGGTCGATTAAAGTTAACGAAAAAATGTTACGTCAATATAATATATGTAATAGATAATATAAATTATGTATATTTAATATTATACTGACTCGTCGCTTAATTCATATTCAGTGTAGCTGGTATACCAACTAAACGAGAATTCAGTATTTTTTTTATAATTTGTCAATTTATTTCTACTAATGACCGTGTGTGTACGCTTGATAAAAAATGCAGAATACGCGTGTAAAAAACGATTTGGGCAACGCGGCAATATTCGAAGAATTAAACACTCGTCGTAATCATCGAACCCAGTGAGAGGAATATTATAACATGTAACTCAAACATAAATATATAAATAATATTGTATATTTGTATATAATATAATGTATGTATTAGCGTATACTGCTGCAGTATCAGATCTGTACGTTGCGGTCCCAGTCGGCCGTTGGCAACTCTCTTCGTTGCGCAACAAGTTCCAATTTCACGCGGGGCATTTTTTTTTTTTTAATTTTAAATGTTATTATTAATACCACTGCGGCGGGACGGCCGTGCAGTTTATTTTATTACACCACACGACGCGTTATACCATAATATAGAATGTAAAATAATAAATAACTGCAATTCGAATACAGTTTACAGTTGACCGTGGTCACATAATAATATATACACGCATTCCAAGAGAAATACGCCCTTTCCATTTCCTTTGTACGGTGTTTATGTGATCTGGTTCGATGGAGACTATATTATTCGAGATATTGATCACCTAATCTGGCTAACCTGACAAAAGAGACGAATCCCTCAACATATACAATTGAATTGCAGTAATTCGCAGGCCATCACTCACAGGATGTTACGTTATTCAAACAAGATAGCATGTATTTACACGATTGGACTTAAAAATATAATATAATCTATAAAATAGAATATTCTACTCATATATACCACTGTACCGGCTATACCTGAGAAAATATAGTGCATATAAGAAACTCGAAATGGACTCGGAAGAAGCAGACGAAAGTGGGGATGTTAACTCTTGGAGCATCGACTCACCCTAGAGACAAAGTCCTACAAATTGAAATGGTGGTCTTTGATCTGATTTTGTATGGGCTGTCTTACCCAAATTCATAGTAGCCGGCTATAGACGCTATAGTGCTGTGATTATGTATTTAAGCTTTTTGTGATTGGCGTGATTATGTTATGTGTACATAGACGAGGTCATGTACCTATAAATGTACACAAATAAAATTCCTGATTATACCAATTAGGCAATTATTAATTTTTAACAAATTTTACAGTAGTATTAATTATAAGATAACATAGTTATCTTTTATAACATGTGTTTTCTTTTTTTTAAACTAAACATTTATTTCACTATTTAGCTTACCTAAACACAAGTCTTACACTGATATATATGTATACTACAATAATATATATATATATTATACAAAACTATAACTAAATAATAAAATATACATAATACATGACTATTATGTACAATACGTATCCAAGAGTATCATGGGTCGTCGTACGCGATCAACAACAATAATAATATCATAAATTATTAATTACCGCATTGACGAAGCCATCATTTCTAATTTTTAGATAGTACAAAAAGAAACTCAAAATCCAATATTATTGTTTATTTACTTTATACAGACGTTTTACGACGTTTTGATAAAGTCAAGTTTACCATTGGCTCAGCCATTCAAAATACCTATACGCAAATATAGGTTACTTATAATACTTGTACGTAAATACGTAATATTATTTTATCAAATTTATTGAATTTCCAACGACGAATGAAAAAAATTTAAATTTATATATCGGTTAATTACTACAATATGACTGTTAGTTTTGAAATATTAGCATTATTATTAGCATTGGCGTAAATAGACACAGACATACACGCGCGCATAGAGCAAAAAATTGGCATGGTATATATGTAATTGTAATAATTATATAATCTAAAATTGTTTGATGAGTGAGTGACGTGAACTAGTTGACAGCTAAGTATAAGTGTTTTTGAATTGGTTTCGTTTTAAGGACCGGAAAACATAATAATATTCTCGTAACACCGCCCGACCGCCCACTCGCAGAAAAACGTATACGCTTTTCTCGTTTTCCAGCGGCAGACGTACCGTCACCGTCGCACACTTTCGCACGAACACGAACGCGACACCGTTGAGCGACGGCTTTAGAGGACACGGGCGCCGCGAGGTTGTTTATTTTTATAAATCGACGAGAGGACGTCGGCGGCGGTGACGGCAGACGTTACAAAACTATTACTATACTCGCGTTGACTGTGCGTGCGCTAGTGTGTGTGTGCGTGTATGTTTGCGCGCGGGCGCGGGCGACGTTGCCGCGCAGTTCGTCGGACTCAAAATTCAACCTTGCCAAGGTCAGGCACGGACGCGTGCGCGCGCGCAGCTCGTTTATTATAATATTACTATTATGTGTGCGCGAGTGACCGTCCTCCTGCGTTCCCTTCGTTGCATTTTTTTTTTATTTACTATTATTGTATTTATCACTATACTGATTACTGTGTTGACAAACGAGAATGTGCATTTGCTGTTGCTGCATGCTGGAGCGAATTATGTTCTTTACACCGCACGCCGTTATTTATCATAATAAAGTCACGTAGATAATAGGTATACTTGTACGTAGCCTCTGTCTATTTTTATAGTCCGAAATTGAAGTGTGCATTACGGATTTGAAACTTGTGGTGTGCGTGTATTGATGTACTAATAAACATATAATATAATATACATATGAACTAGGTATAAGTTCAGTCGATCATGACTTAAAACAACAATGCAGGTTACAGGCATTTTTCTTCAAGCGATAGTCCGAGCAAATAGGATAACAAGGAGTAAAGTATTGGAAATATCACAGGGGGGTAGGAGCTTAAACCCCCCGAAATGTATGGTTGGTACGGGTATTAATTTTGATTGTACAATTAATTATAATTTAAGAATGGAAATTTTTTTTAACCCCCCCTGAAATTAATTTCTATACACGCCCCTGGGGGGAGTGCCTACGTTCGCAATTTTATACAATCCCTTCCTCAATGATACAAAAAAAACATGCCTTAAATAGGAATTTATATTTAAAAAAGTGTGAGGTGCTTGCATGACGATCGATCGAACATTATCGTTTTTCGAGTACGCATTGTGTACACAAATGATGAGAAATTAAGGGGGAATTAGATAAACATAGGCTATAGACAGCCATTCCGGTGATTACATGTAGTAATCAGTATAATGTCATGTATATGGTGGATGGGGTGGTAACGGGGACCTCAATTAAAAATCCGTACAAGTTACGTACTTACATGTGACGTACAGCTTAAACTTTAGTATGTATCTAATAATAATTTAACGTGACAATATCTTATCTAATGATACACAATTTTAGTAATAATATTTATGCGTCACGACATTCGAAGATACATTCATCACCGTTACTATAAAGAACGTATTATTATTATAACAATATTTTGTATGCACATAAATAATAAACACACGAACGATGACGGCGGTATCGGGGCCCGAAGAGGTTTGACGTTACGTATACAATAAAACAGGTATATTATGTATAGGTTAGGGATTTGATATATTAAAAATAACTAAGAAAATCACCAATAAAAATGCATTAATGCTGTAAAATTTAAATTATGACAAACACATAAGAAATACAAAATTTTTTAAATTAAACATACATTGTATAAATGCATAATTAATTTAATATTTAATAATTTGTTAATTTAATGATGTTGGATTTGATTTAGTTTATTTATGTTCAGTGATCATAACACTCCGAAAATATTAACTATTATAGCCGTACCTATCGATTTTATTAGATTAGTGTTAATCTTAATTAATTTAAAATGCAAATTAGATTAATTATTTTCTACGATAATAGAAGAATATATATTATACAATTCATTTGGAATCTTGAAATAAACATTTTAGATAAATTTTAAATTAATTTAAATACTAAATGCCTAAAATCATAAAATTCAGTATATCCAATCAAAAAAATTCATGAACTAGATTAGTATCAAATCGAGCACCATCATATTATAGTTATACAATAGTTACCAGTTTACCGCTAGTAAAAAAAAATCCCAAAAGCATTAAAATCTCAGACCCATCACCACTAACTAACCGCCGCAGTAATATATTGTGGGTTACGCAAAAGGAGTTTTTAAAAATAAATCATTCGCATATTTTTTAATTGACATATTTTTTATACCTATATCATCTATTCATCTCCGAAATTAAGGAACACGTGTGAGGCGATTTTTCTTCGTCAACCAACGTATGTAAACGCTACAAAATATTTCTACTGGCATTCTGGCAAAGAACAGATATACCACTTATATATGCACTTGGCCGCCTTCACAGAACACCATTTAACGACGAATGTACGAGTTAACAATGGAACCCGCCATCGCACAATTCACAAGTCGCCACAAATACGGCATTGACAATTATTTATTATTATCATTACTATTATGATAAAATATACATATATTTTATTTTATAATGATATTACGATGTTTACGTATATTACATGTATACAAATGGTATGTCGGTATAGGTAATAGGTATAATGCAATGTGCCGTTATTGCAATATTTCTTTATGTATACATAAAAGAATTTTATTTTTGTGTTACATTTTTATAACAAAAACGTTCGGTTTCTTTAACGTTCGACCCGGCACCAGGCTTTTTTAACTTCATTTAAATCTCTCGAGATAATCATCCACACTGTAGTATTTACTCAAATTCTTATAGTAATAGGTTCAATATTACTTATCAGTAATCATATACAATGAACGGACACCTTCCAATTACAGACATTAGACATTTTTTTAAGAACGGGGATATTTTCACTGCTTTTTAATGAGAAAATATCCTAATAGCAGACGCCTATTTAATCTTTATTTAAAAACAATATGACAAAACGAAGACATAAAATCACGCTTACAATAGTATAACGACAACAAACACCGTTCAAAAACTGATTTTTTCACCAAATTGAATTCTATTTATGGATGTTTGCATTCCTTTTTTTAATAATTTTGTATTTATTTAAATATATATTTATATACAATATTAAAATTATATATTATTAGAACAATTAATTTAATTTAACATCATAATGTTTGTTTTTTCTTTTACGTATTTACCTTTTTAAATTTCAAAAATTTGCCTCCTCTGATATCAGATATTTCCTCGGATATCTCTGTTCTCTGAGTAACGAACGAAATGTTGATAACTCGGAGTGTCTGCCATATTGCTATTTAAAGGTTTTACTATAAATAATATGACGAATTTAAAAATGACCAAATTTCTACTTGTTGTCTGCAATTTAAAATTTATATACATAGGTATCATATTTAACATTTATAGTTAAAATTTTCAGTAAACACGAACAAAGTATTATCGATAGTAAAAAAATAATTTTGACACAAACAACGGTGGTCGGGGGGTAAATATTTTAAATATAAAATAATATTTAAAAAAAAATTGACGTATTTTTATTCTAAGGTGCTCTTTTACTAATTATTATAGTAAGGAGATGGAAATTCTGAAAACATTTTTGAATTTTAATTTTTCGTCAAGTTGATCACATCGATCATTGAGATTGATTTTTCTAAAAATATATATCTTTTGTTATCGTTCTGAATCTTGAAAAAAATACAAAAAAAGTAGAAATTAAAAAGTTGTTATATTTAACTCAACTTTTGAAAAAGTTCATCTTTAAGTAATTTAACGACAAATTCACAGTATCAATAGATCAATCTGTATATTAAAATGAAAATATGTCTAAATTCTTAGGCTTATTTGTGTATTAGACGAAAACACGTGGAAAACCCCTATAATTAAAACTAAAATTATTGTGATTTTACAATTAAACATTTTTTTGAAAACTTATATACTTTTGAATTTTAATAACATTATTTAAACCGTTTATTAATATTTACAAATTTATTATACAGATAAATATATTGGTCATCAGAACGAACAATTAGTGTATTCACACTTTATTTTATGAAAATTCTTACATGACATTTATGAAAAGCGAATATAGATTATCGAGTCACGACTCACGATTGTGAAAGATATATAATATGTAGTGTATTGCAGTTACTCCGTATAGTATAGTTTATATAAAAATGACATTTAATGTAAGTTTCTACTTCCCACACTATAACGGGTTTACAGCCAATGTCGTCTATTCGGTATGAACTTTCATATAGTAATTCAAGGGTTATTTTTGATTTTCAAAATGAAGTGACGGCGCCGAGGAGTACAGCAACCGATGCCAAACATCCGAATAATTGGCACGTGTGGTAACATAATATATGCCATTTTTATTCTAATATAGGATCTTAGATAATACATAGTTTTTATATGCTTGTATCTATAAAGAAAAGTATATATAATTTTTTTAAACTGATGCCTTTAAACTACACTCAATATAGTTTTCCATACCAGAGCACTAATATATTTATAGATATTATATACATATATATAAACAATCTCATTTTACCAAAAATAGTTCAAAATATTACATAAAATATACTTAAACTGTGTTTGTACTTAATATCATCCAGAATGACCAAGATAAAATATTCATTGAAACACAACTGAAAACACATTGATAACACGACGTATCACTGTTTGTATTTGGGATTCATATTCGTGATTATTGAAAATATACTTAAATATGTATGTCTTATAAATAATAATACTTAGAAAAGTTGATAAAAAATAAACAGCATCGTGTAAAATATAAACTCGTGACGACCAACTGACGTATCATATTATAAAATGAAATCCCTAACTAGCTAAGATATGGCTTTACATTCTTCGTAAAACGAAATATAGAAACGGATTAGATGTCTTCTATACGTTAACAATTTTTATCCAAGGTAAATTGAATAATGGTGTTATCTCTAACATTTTTATTCTAGATTCCTAATGATCAAAACCATTAGCAAAAATTATAACAACGAATTCTTTAATATTCTACCTATAGGTAGCATAAGACTTAGCGAAAATGAAGAAAAATTGTATACAATATTATTGTCAATCATTTATCAATACCTACTAAAAAAATGATTTAATAAAAAAAATAAAACAATTAAATTATTAGTTTAACACTTGGGTATTAGTTTTTTCTTTACAATTTAAAATATTTTTTTTAATAGTTCTATAGGCATCAACAATAAATTAACAATGGATATACCAAGTCGACAGAATGTTGAACTATCAATATTTATTTATGTGTTTATTCAATATCTCTTTCCGTCTTTGCGATTGGTATATCATTGAACAATTAATAAAGCACATTCAGTTTATATTCACCTTGTTACCAATGAATTGAGTATATTATACAGTATACACAATACGAAGCATGCAATGTATGCTGCTTTAGTGAAAATTCCAATTATTAAAATAAAATATTTACATTATTCATATCATATTATATTGACTATTGTGATATGTAAAGTGTATGAATTGTATGACACAATCTCTGAAATCGTAAACATAAAAACCAGTATACCATAATATGCGTCGAAAACATTCAAAGAAGCAATATTTGTTTTCATTCATATTTTAATTTTTATGTATTAAGAAGTTGTTTTTAAAAATCTGATAGTTATCCGACTATTATACAAATTATTCAACTATCAAACTTATTCTTCACTTAATGGTAGTTCAATTTCGATATTTTTTATTCAGAATGAATGGTAAAACGGATACCTTTAACCCAATAATCAAATAAACAGTACACATATATGTTAATAATTAATAAACGTAAGGTTGAGTATATCATCTCAAATATGATTTACAATATTATTATATAAAATAGTTATAATTTGTTATAAGCCATAACAGAATAAGGTTTATTGATCACTGTTATTTTTATTCATAAAATTAAGTTATAAAACAATAGTAATACTGTAAGACAATTTGAAAAACATAAATAGAGATTAGACAGGTGATTAAATCGTCATTTTGGGTCACGGGAAAAAATTCATTTAAAAAACGCAGGAGTCCTATAGTAAATAAAAAGAGAGTATACACATTAACCAATACCAACCAGCGAGTCATGTATTGCAATAATGAGTAAACGGTATAACCTGTTTGGATAAATAACTGAATTAATTTAAACTAGTTTAGGTATACATAAATATTAAATACCTATTATGATGTCGTTACTATAGTTACGTTAAGAATTAAAAACTAGTATTTGATTATCAGCATATTGCATATTATCAAGCCATCGAGATGCATATTACACACAATATATGGACATTATACAGACATAAAGTACGAGTACCTCCTATACGGTTAATATGTAGTAATGTGTATTGTATTATGATATTATATTATATATAGTAGCGAATCTATACATAAATGAAAAGTTAAACACCTGTTGAATTGTGTGTCATTGCGTCCAAGTCTACCGTGTTTCGAGGTAAACAAAACGAGATCGAGGAATTTCGAACAATCGGCTTATAATATTATCGTTATATAGAATAGCTGGTAAATTATAATATCGTCGGGTGTTTTTGTTCGATAAAGAGAAAGTTAAGCACTGTGTTATCGATCCGTCTTTGTTCTTAGGTAATTTTGTATAATAATATATCATTTTTTTTACGCGCTTGTCCGTCCATTACACGTTGTTGTGTTTTATTATATTTTATATTGTGGATAAACGACGACGCGTATAATAGCTTTAGGTCAATATAAGTTTCAAACGTGTATTTTTCTTTAACGCACAGCGCGTTTATGACTTCGTGTAATTTCGTCAAACGGAATTTTACGTATTATTTGTCTGCCTGACAGAAGTGCGACTGCCTTCGCAGTGGAGATGGCAAAAAATATATTATTATTATTATTTTATATGATTTGACTGTGCACACAATATCTGCATTTTATTATTATAATGTCAATGTTGTTGACGCGTCCTTTTTTTCTTATCCGGCACAATAGGAATGATATATATATAGTATTATAAAAAACAATCAGAATCATGACCGAACGTAGCACACCATCTGTTCTTTCTCTCTCTTTAAGCGTATACAGTTATATATTTCATACGATCACAGTGGCGCAATTATTCTGTGGGTATAAAGTATTAAGTAGTACAACTGTTCAACAAAGATCATGGGGTTGTTAAGAGGGGCTATGGTATTTTTTATGGGTGATGTAATTTTGTGCAAATATTAAGAACAATAATATTCAAACTGTAATAAACCTGATCTAAGAATTATTAAAAACGTTAAAAATACTCACAGTACCCATTACATACTTATTAATTGATGTATAAAATTAAACTAAACAAAGATTTTTTTGTATTACAAACACAACACTTACCTATCCAACGGAATAATAACTGATTCACGCAAGATAGTACTCAGAAAAATGTCACACTGGACAATTTGGATAAAATAAGGTAAAAATCACGAATATAACGCATAGGTGAATTTGATTACAGTCAAAAGCCAGTTATACAAGGCATTGCTCATTTGATCCACAGCGTGGTATTCGGCATGGTAATAGTGTTCTATTAAAAAAAAAATGTCCTATGAAAAATATTATTTGTATCAAACATTATATAGTGATATCGGTAAGATGGTAATGTTACCAATTTACCATTGCGCAACGGTCGTCTTGAACGCGCGGTTCAATGATATAGTTAAACGTGACCAATTATTGGACGTGTAAAACAGTTATACTTGGTGGGGACACATCTATACTCCGTTTTTTCGCACATTTTTACTACATACTACTGTTGTCTGCTAGAATGGTACTGTGATTTTTAGAACAATATTTTTGTTTATAGACGTCTATCTAGTATCTATAGTGTCTATACAGTTCTACACTACATTTATAATAATAATTATCCAGTCGGAGGATTTCGTCTATATGGACAAGTGATAATAATTTAATTGAAATATGATGTATTACATTATCATCAGATGAATTTTGGTTACGACACATCGTTGTCAGATGTATTGAACTCTCGTCGAACCACTGCGCATACGCGGTATAAATAGAAGAATTTTTACGGATATTCTATTATGTAGATATCGTAAGAGGAATACTAAAACTAAAAACAATTTTGAATAACAGGTTTACACCCAATAGGGCAAGGCCGTATTGATCATCCGACGTGACAACTATTACCATCATAAGAGACTATTAATGGAAAAAACAAATTATATCATTCAGTGACGTGCAGATATTTTCAATATACCTAGCCTAATAATTTTATATTTTTGTTTTTATATATAGATATATACTTTTTGTCTTCTGGTTTTATTTATATTATTATCACTTTGTCTATTAGTTTCATATGTACCGATTATTAAGTAATGTTTGTTGATTTATTGTTTAAAGGTTTATGCCCGTTGATTATAAATAAATAAAAATAAATAAATATATGGGAGGGGGTTATATTAAAAAATATGTTGTATAATGTATAAAAAGATTTTTTTATAGAACAGTATCTAATTTTCTTGATTGTCTTTCTAATTCGTCAATGACCTCTTTAGGAGATATAGACATACCTACCAGAGTATACTGACAACACTGTTAATCCATTTAATCTGTCCTAGTTAGGGTTTTAGTATATTAAACACCCATGACCATGAATGGTAGAAGATGATATTATTATTGAAAATTAGTATATCGGCATCGCGCAAAACATCGAAACGGAATTCATTCAAACGAACGTTGCATAATAATATAGCCTAATACATTTTGTAACACTACGAGTTACGAGTAATAGCTTAAAATTCGCTAAAAAATCAAAACCATCTTAGTATGTCATCGTTGTTTTTCGATCACGCGGTTATGAATATATTGTTTATTATTATTTATTTTTCCAATATTGTAATATGCATCGGCGAGATAATAATAATCAAATCACTTATTATACCTATGGAGTCTCGACGATAAAACAAATATTTAATAAAAATAAAAAATTATGCTGGGAACTCGAATAAATACTTATTGCAGCTATCCGTTATCGGTCCTATACACACGCTTTATGGCTCTGTAGTGTCTTACGGCCTTTTATTTTCAAATACCAATCTTAATTCGACTAGGAATCAATGTTTTTACATTATCTCGCATATCAGGTATGGTACAATTTTATATTTTAACTATTTTTCACTGTATATTAAGCCCAACCTAAAAGTCTCTAGTCTCTATAATACTTTCAGTTTAACGTTCACTCCCTGGGCACAGCTCCTTTTGGGCCAATAGTGTTATTTCGGTCCTATTCACTCCTATTTATTAGGCGAGTCACAGTATTACCCGTAAAGATATATCAAAAAACGGTGGCGGTTGGTTACATTATAGCACCGAGGAGCGGTGACTTCACGTGCATCGTATAGGTTTGGAGTGGGTCGATAGTTGTTGACGGAAAAAAATAGGAATAAACAAATAAACAATAGTGTCTTTTTAAAATGATAATAATATCATCATTATCATCGTCGCCGGGCGTTTAACAGTGACCTTGACCGCAGTTTGACGTGGCCTAGGAAAGATGACCGAGACCGTGGGGCGGCGCGTATCGGCCGTTGACTTCGCGACTATTCGGGAGTTCCTATCACTAACATTAGTGTGTATAATGTGATATCATGATACTCGTATGTACACACACACGTTGTATATACTTATGGAATTATCGTACGTATAATAATAATCGCGTTTGCGACTTCCAAACGGAACCGCGTGTTCGACCAGCCGTCCGTCGACGCGAAATACTATTCGCGGATCACGGAGAAGCGTACGCGGTCCGAGGTAAATAAAAACAAAGAATATTATGGCGACCGAACGCGCGCGATCGACCGTGGATTCCGAAATCGTCGGTATACAATGAAATTACGATTTTGAGTACGGCTGAAAATAAATAACGTTACCGTGGCCCTTATAAGGACGACGGCGGCGGTGCGCGCGCGAGCGTCCGTGCGGCGCGGCGTGCGCGTTCAAGGTCAACGGTCTGAAAAATCGTGGAAAAGGGTGGCGGTAATGTGGTAGCGGCTGCGGCGGCGGGAAAGAACGGTGGCTACGGCTGCGGCGGCGGAGGTGGCGGCGGCGGGGCACGACGAGAGTTCACAAAGAATGGCACGATACCGTTACAAAACATCCGCAGCTAGAGGCCGTCAACCGGCATCTCTGTTGGCCACGTCCGTTACGGCCCCCCCTCTACCCATCTCCTTCCACCCCACGACCGCCGATTCCCGTCCTTCCCTCCGCCCCTCACCCCCCCCCCCCGATCACCGACAAGCCGACACCTCGTGTCCATTCCAGCACAGGAACGCCGCAAAGTTCCGTCGTGCCGACATACAAACAATGGCTGGAAACGAACGAAAAATATTAGTAACAACAATAAAAATAATAATATAACAACAACAAAACTACGGCGGCGCTATTACATTATTATTATTATTATTATTGCACGCGAAGCCACTCTGCGCCGCGGATACCATTTTTTGAATTTTTTTTTTTTTTGTCACGACGGACTACCGACACCTGAACACCGTTTGCGTCTTGTGTACAACAACATTGTTTTGTAAACAACGAGTAGCCTGTCGACGACGCGACAGGACATTACGAGACACGACACATCTCCCGTTACAAATCACTGAATTCGTGTACAATATTTATAGCACTATCGTTGACCTTATGACTCGTGTTTGATGATATACTGTGTCCATTAATATCGTTTACCTGGCGTTCTAAACGTTATCCCGGTAATCCGTTGGGCTGACACCGCGGAACGTGGTGGACGGCAGGACGAAACGGTAGCCAGGAAGACGTCGGTGAACACGACGACAACACGGCGCACGATTTGTTAAGTTATTATATTATAATATATACTATTTACCGTCGGCGAGGGACAACGCTGTTCGCTCTTCTGGCGAATAATAATACCTCCCGTGCGGCCGCGTATAACGTCGAGATTTGGGAAAACAAAAAACAATAATAATAAAAAAAACGGCACGGCTGCGAGGACGACAACAACGACAGCGACGGAACTGAACGACGAACGACAACGGTTAAAACGCGACCGCGTCCGCGACTGACTGCGACTATTCGGCGGCGGCGGCGGCGGCGGCGATGGTGTGACGGTGTGTGGAGCGCTCTCGTGTGTGCGTGTGCGTGTACCAGGCGGCGGCCGCTTTGCTGTTGCACCGGGACGACGGCAGCGGCGGCGGCAGCGACGGGACGTAGGAACGCATATATTGTATTTATATACAATATATATGTATATAATAAAACGATGTGTGTGTGTGTGTGTATATATATATACGTATGCGTATGAGTAATACACGACGAACGAGTGACGGTGACGGCGGTGGTGTTTATGGCGGGAGGGGAGAGGATGGTCGTCGGGCGCGATCGGTGAGCGGTGTGCGCAGGGTGAACGGGAATGAAGATGAAGGTCGTCTGGGCTTGACAGCGCGTCGCACCGAGGGAGCGGAGAGCAGCGACGGCGGCAGCACACGCACGCGGCGCCGTGCACTCTCCGGCTGCCGCCGCCGCCGCCGCCGCGTTATGTTACAGAATGGAAACGGGTGTAAAATATTATTATTATTGTGCACCGCAACGCCATCTGTCGCGACCGATTCGCGTCCCCGTCGATCTCCGTCCTCCGCGAGATTCGCGACTTTTGAACGACTGCGGCGGCGGCGTGCACACTACTTGTGTGTTTATAATCACAAACGTGCGATTGCGTGCGTGTGCGTGTTTTTTTTCAACCGATAAAACTTATCGGGGGCGGACGCATATGCGGCGACTGCGACGACGGCGTTGACCTTTTATTCATTATTCATATCGACCTTGAACCCTCAAGGTCGTTTTTTTTTCACATTTTTGTCTCACGCCCCACACTACCCGCCCGCCCGTCAGACCGCCAGCTACCCCGTCGCTCGCTTCTACCGGCGCGACGGTGATAACAATATTATCATTATTATTATTGTTATTTGTTAATGTTGTACATCATAACAGACACAACATACCGTTTGTTTGTTTAGAAGACGCTCAATAGAGTTTATTATTGTTTCGATTACGTCCGAGCCGCAATCTGCGTTCGGCGCGTGGCGCGTCCCGTGTGCGTAACGCCTACGCACGTCGACGCGCCGCACGGTGCAGTCATCGCGGGTCGATCGAGCGTCGCACGCCCCCCCCCCATCCCCCGTCAATGAATTTATCGGTAGACGCACATTTCGTCGGACTTTTGGAGATTCCGAGTGTTCATACAATTATACGTGAAGCGCGCGCGCCGATATCTTTCGATTTAACATATTTTAACGGTTCCGCCTGTCACGAAATATAACGTACCTACTCCACACGTAATAAAGGATTTATTTTTTTTCCAAGTAGGGGGGTTAAGTAGTCAAAAACATAAGCTGGCGTTTGTCACTATACACTCTTAAAACAATAGAATTACTCGCATTCGTAAATTGCGTAATTATTATTTTCAAAAATTATAAATCATGTCACTGGCGGCCAAACTTATTTTGGCAGAGATCTACTCGGGGCTGTCCCGAATGTATATAACTACTTGTTATGCAATATCAAATATTATTATATTTATATATAATTAAATTGTCAATTTAAAGAACGTGCGACACTGATACGTTGGCAGTCGACACGTCACGCTGAAAACAATAAATATGTTATACTGTTATGGTTAATTAACTAATTTCAATTGTTGGTTGTTGACAATCAGCTACGATCCTGGTATCTTTAAACTGTTATTGGGTTTGTTTTTCACTGAAAATGATCTAAAAATACATTTTCCGTGAATGTTGATAGTCGCCAGTCGGTAAATCGTCATACAAGGCACAGCCAATAGACGTATTGTGAGATTATCATTATAGTTATACTACTTGCTACGTTCTACATTAGTTAAATCTTAAATCGAAATCGAAATTTGTTTTCGAAATTTTTTATTTTACGAGTGAAGATTGGCGACTGTGTATACGTGTAGTAACGTGTTTTATATTTTTTTTAAATAATAGGCACGTGCGTTCAGAGCCGTCCCGAAAGGGGGTTTTAACTTTTAGGGGGTATCCCGCCCCCCAAGTGTACAACGTGTATATGTCAGTTGGCATATTGATACATTAAGTATTTGAGTAAGCACTTGCCAAATTATATTTTTTTTATATAATTTATAAATAATTTTGTAACTACTACAAAGTACAAATATGACGGCATAATAATTCATTAATAGGTGTATTATAATTTATAATAATGATGAAGGTATATAGATTAATTAGATTAAATGAGAAAGTCCGTGATCATTGTCACCTGTCCGGAAAATTTAGGCAGACATTATGTTCTAAATGCAATATTAGTTTACAGCAGCCTAAATTCATTCCATGTTTTTTTCATAAATTAACTAATTACGATGCACATTTTATAGTTACTGAATTGGGATATGATGCAAAAACAATTAAAGTCATTCCTAATAGCGAGGAAAAATTTATAACATTTTCAAAATATATTAGTAAAACGTTTACCATACGATTTGTAGATACGTGTAGGTTTATGGCGACAAAGTTGGAGAATTTAGCTAAAAATCTTTTGACGCTAGATTTTTCGAAATTCCGTGAAGCACCTAAGCATTTTTCTGTCGATGATATGTCACTGGTTACCCGACAGGGTGTATACCCCTATGGATATACAGATGGCTGGTCCAAGCTTGAGCAAACAACTTTACCACCGATTGAAGACTTTTATAGCTCATTGACGGAAAAAAACATTAACGATAGTGAATATCAGTTTGCGACCGAGGTCTGGGAACACTTTGGATGTCGAACACATGGTGATTATTCTGATTTGTATTTGAAAATTGATGTACTTTTACCGGCGGACGTTTTCAAAAATTTTCGTGATGTGTGCATGCAAGCCTACAACTTAGACCCGGCATACTACCTATAGCTTTGACGCTATGCTAAAGCAAACTGCAATAAAATTGGAATTGTTGACTGACTACGATATGTTGTTAATTTTTGAAAATGGTGAGTATTAAAAAAAAAAAATAAATAAATAAATAAATAAATGAATGAATATATTTTTTTATATTAGGTATACGTGGAGGATTAGTTCAGGTGAGTATGCGGTAAGCCAAAGCCAATAATTATAAGGCACCTGATTTTGACCCAACAAAACCAAAATCGTGGCTGGTATATCAGGACTGTGAGTAGAAAATATTTTAAGTTAATTCCTTTTAATATTAACTTTGTTTTAGGTAATAATCTGTACGGATGGGCAATGTCTCAATACATGCCATATGGTGGTTTCAAGTGGGTTGAACCGAACTTGAAAGGTCTTTTTGATTTAACCGTTACCTCTCCTATTGGTCGAATATATGAAGCTGACGTGACGTATCCAGAAGAATTGCATGACTTGCATAACGATCTACCTTTCTTACCTCAAAACGGCGTACCTGTAGGGTCAAAAGTGACAAAACTAATGGCTACTTTCGAGTCGAAAAAGAATTATATTGTTCATTATCGCAGTCTACAGCAAGCCATTAAAAACGGATTAATAGTTAACAAAGTAATTTTTAATTTTATTTAAATATTTTCACATTTCTACATTACTTTTCTTTTATATAGGTGCATAGAGTAATACAATTCAATCAGTCAGCATGGCTAGCCGAATACATTAAATTAAATACGGAGATGAGGAAGAGAGCTTTGAATGATTTCGAGAAAGATTTCTTTAAGCTTATGAACAATACAATTTTTGGTATATATAAATTTAGCGCGATAAAGATTTTATATTAATGTTGTACTTTACAGGAAAGACTATGGAACAGGTTCGTCGTAGGATAAAAGTAGAATTGGTATCGAGTGATGATAGATTACGGAAACTTATAAACAAAACAACATTTAAACACGCAACGGTATATAACGAAAACTTGAGTGCAATAACATTGGAGAATAAAATCATAAAATTCTATAAACCTATTTATATAGGTATGTATTATACACACATTTATATTCTTAATCTTAAAAATTATAAAATGATTTAACACAGGACTCGCAGTTCTGGATATAAGCAAGACACTTATGTATGACTATCATTACAATGTCATGAAGAGGTACTATGGAGAAAAAATATCACTCATGTACACTGATACAGGTGAATTAATAATCTACTTTATAACCAACTTAATTTCTTAATAAATTAATTTTTATAGATTCACTAGTGTATTTGATCGAAACCGACGATTTCTATGAAGATATGGCAAATAACCCAATTTTACTTGATCGCATGGACACGGCGAATTTATCAAGAGATCATCCCTGTTATATTGCTGAAAGAAAAAAAATTCCGGGACTATATTTCTGATTGTAGTGTTTTTTCATGTTAGCGATTGAACCGGCCATGATTAAAAGTATACGAGAAATGAAGAACACTGAATAAAAACGTTTTAAACACGGAGCGCGAGAACGGTTGTGGTGCGAAGAGCTATAAGGCTGGAGAAACACTGAAGAGCTGCCGGCTCTTAAATTGGTTCATTATATATAATATTCATGCTATTAAGTATCAATACATTAAATCTAATACATTCTTTACATTTTCGGTGGTATAAATGCTAGACTTTAGCATTAATGTGTACATTCCATAATGTATATCTCAATGACAATCCGGGATATTACAAACAAATTAAGAAGTATGAATACATTTATATGGCCGGCCGTGTTGGCGGAAGTGTGTCGTTTGCTAATGACAGGATATGGGTCTGTGCTATTAAGTATCAATACATTTACCTAACTGGTTGTGTTTGGGCATATCGATATTGGACAAAACGCGCGCGAAAAAATATATGTCGGTTCCGTTGCGGATCGGGCGATATGATAACATTTGTGATAACAAAGTAATAATACTTGATAACAGTGATTGCGGCGGCAAATGATAAGAAATGCTTGTCACATGAGGAGCGTCTAAACACAGGAATGCACCTTATGCACTCTGCGCATGCGCGTAATTTATTCACCACTATCATTGTTAAGCTGTTATCAATACATACCACATATTATATTTGAAAAGTTAATTATTTTGAATTTGTTTCCGTTTACTACATGTTGTATAAATAATATAATAATAACAATTTAAGTGTTAAAATAATTTACAGTTTGTCATTTCATTTTAGTTGTTAAAAAACATGTCAAATGTATAAAGTATAATAATAATATTTAAAGTGCTAAAAAAAAATCAAAAAACATCTATTAATTTTACTTCTTAAAATAAGAATGTTCAGTTTCGTCACAACTTAAAATATATTTTTTTTTTTTTAGTAGTATAGTATTGAGCTGTTCAGTTTCAACTCTCGTTGGTTTTATTAATTCGTTAGGTTTTTCCTGTTTTTTTTTTTTTGTAGAGAAGAATGTGTCTTGAGTTTTAAGTTTTTTATTTGGTGGTTCATTTACTATCTTACTAAAATCTTCATGTGTCTCGTCATTATTTGATGTTGCATCAATGAATGCTTCTAAAGAGTTTAATTGTTTTAATGCTTGTTTAAGATGTTCACTGTTTTTTATATTGTTTATTTTATTGGCTAGACTAATGGCCTTTTCTTTAAATTGTTCTTGCATATTTTCTGTTTTTTTTTTTTCAAGTGTCTTAATATGAACTTGTATTTCATCATCTTTGTTTGAAGTTGCATCAAAATTTATATTTTCTGTATCTGCTGCTGACAAAATAGCAATATCTTCAGAATTTTCTGTTGACATTGTCTTCAGAGCAACATAATGTATGTGCTTACATATCATAGACTTGATTTGGTAATCAGGACAAGAACATTGAAATGTGTGAACACACAACTTACAAATAGAACATATCATTGGACAACATACATCATCATTATTTTTTTTTATTTTATAAAACTGACTTGGTGTAAATTCACTTTCAACACTCCAGTTATTCTCACTATCCAGATTGATTGTAAGTTCAAGTAATGTACTTTTATTGTGTCTTTTTTTTATTTCCTGAATCCTTGTACTTGTTTTTCCCTTAGTTAATTTTATAATTCTTTCAACTTTTTTATCACGGGTATATCTTCTAATAGTTGTTATACTTTTATCTAACCGCCCAACTTTGCAACCATTTAAATAATGATATTTTATTGTTTTGTGCATAGATTCTAGATGCATATTACAATTTATACCTAGACCTTTTCGATGGCAATATGCCCACAAACCAACTCTATTGCCATACATGCGATCAAAATATATGCCAAAGTCTCTAGTGTCTGGATCATTCATTAGCTCAAGGTTAAATTCTTTTAAAGCATTATTAAATTCATTTTCATCACACATTGATTGAAGAACTTTTAGAGTTTTATATATAATTCCTTGTTTTTCTTTGCGTGTAGGTCCAGTTATCTTGCAAATGTTTTGTCTCCAAGCTCTATCTACATGCCATGAACATAATAAACGGTGAGGTACTGAGCCCATTGTATTTTGGTTACTTTATGTCGATTGTAGTTAAGTATTTACTATTAAGATAATGTAATTTATATAGATATTAGATAATATTGAATTTTTAAAATTGTAATATCAGTCTTGTAAAGTATTTGAATACACATATTTAAATACTATTTAGGAGGTATTTATACTTGAAAAATCAAATACTTTTATACAAATACTTTTGATAAACGAATTATTCGTCAGTTGTCACATATTTTTTATTTTGAAAATTATTATACTATTTGTCTATTTTATTTATATTTTCCATTTATAAATATTGAAAACTCTTGTCTCCTATTGCTGGTTTATTGTTTATTTGTGAATGTGATTATTATAAAATATAAATATACTTACATACAACAAAATTTTTTGGGAATGATATTTTTTTATCCTCTTATTTATATTTCATTAACAACCTACTACCTAATATTAAATAATTATAAAACATTTAGTAAATAGCCTTTTGGTAATAAATTTTGATAAAGTCTAGTTTATGACATGTTCAAATAGGTAA
Source organism: Rhopalosiphum maidis (assembly GCF_003676215.2). NCBI lineage: Eukaryota > Metazoa > Arthropoda > Insecta > Hemiptera > Aphididae > Rhopalosiphum > Rhopalosiphum maidis. Next base: position 61,294,768 of record NC_040878.1, on the reverse strand, counting down.
TTGGGTAAAATGTAGATATAAATAAACATTATTAAAAGCCATCTCAGCATATTAGATAGTTATTGCTGTCAATGACAGATATAAAGTGTAATGATTTTTTGTTTTAACATAAAATTTGCATTTAATTATTTTAAATACAATAAAGAATAATGGAATTTAATTGTGATACTTGCAAAAGTCAATTTTCTACTAAGTTTACACTTACAAGGCATTTGAAAAATAAACATAATATAATAAATGAAGTAAAACAAAAATCATCTAAATGTATTACTTGTTCTAATTTAACATTTTCTAAAAAAGTATTATTAATTAATCATTTAAATGATCATCATGGAACATGTATTGAAAAAGAAATTATTAACTTTTCAAATGTCTCTGGTATGTATAATGGTTTAGTTAATAAAAATATGCTTTTAATCATTTTTAATAATATATAATTCATTAAAATCTAGAATTTAACAACTGGTTAAAAGAGTATGAATCAAAAAATAAATGTGAATATGTCCTTCAGACGGGGAAAAAAAAGTCAAAAGATGGCCATAGAAGTTACTATGAGTGTGGTCGAACAGGTGTTCATAAAGAAATTGATAGTATTAAAAGATCAATAAAATCACAAGGTAGTAAAAAAATTAATACCAACTGTACAAGTCACATAATATTATTTGAGCATTTAAATAAAAGTAGTTGTGATGTAATATTCTATAAATATCACTATGGCCACCAAGAAAGTGAACTTCAACATATTAGTTTACCAATTACTAAAAAGCATGAAATAGCAACTAAATTATCGCAAGGCGTGACGATGGAAAGAATATTGGATGATTTCAGAGACAATATAGGGAGTAACTTAAAAAGAGAAGATCTTATTACACGAGCCGATTTGCACAATGTCAAACAAAAGTACAATATCACCATACAGGATGGTCAATTACACAAAAATGATGCTACAAGTGTTGATATTTGGGTAGAACAGATGAAACAAGAAGGAGAAAATAATCCAGTTATATATTACAAAAAACAAGGTTAATAATATAACAATAATTTATTTTAATATTTTAATAGGTATATAACATATATAATTTATATATTTTTAATTATAATAAAATATAAAGGTGATTTAATTATACAAAAATGATATGTATTAACCCCACATAAGAACAAAGTTGGGCAAGTTAGTCATTTTTTTTAACTAGTTGATGTTAAGTTACTTTAGTAAAAAAACTAACTTAGAACATAAGTTAGTTTCTGAAACTGTCCAAATTTTTAACTTAGTTAGAAGTTAGTTTGGCAAAAACAGTAACTTAAGTTAGATTTTTTTTAGATTAAAAAACTTTTGTGTTCAAATGTATTATTTTTCATTTAACCGTTCGCGAGTAATAGCTTTTCAAAGTTGGGCGGTTTTGATAAACATATGTTCAAGAAATTCAGAACAAATTCTCCATTAACCCCAGACCTAAAACAATAGTAACATTTAAAAGTGGCACTAATAATATATCAACTTAGATATGTATCTAACTTAACTTTAACTTTTTAACTAGTTAGTGCCCAGCTTTGCATAAGAAAACAATATTAAAGTAGTTTTTTTAACTTTTTATAATAGGTGAAGTAGATGGAAACAACATATTGGACATAAAAGACTTTTGCATTATATTAATGGACCTAAGCCAAATGCATATGTTAAAACAATTTGGAAATGGAAAAATAGTTTGTATTGATGGGACACATGGCCTTAATGCTTATGATTTTGAGTTAGTTACATTATTAGTAGTTGATGATTTTGGTTCTGGATTTCCATGTTGTTATATGTTCACAAATTTAAAGGACACAACAATTTACACAGTTATGTTTTCAACTATAAAAAGTAAAGTAGGTATAATAAGTCCAATTACTTTTATGACAGATATAGTTGAGACGTTTTATTCGGCTTGGGAAAATACAATGGGCTCAGTACCTCACCGTTTATTATGTTCATGGCATGTAGATAGAGCTTGGAGACAAAACATTTGCAAGATAACTGGACCTACACGCAAAGAAAAACAAGGAATTATATATAAAACTCTAAAAGTTCTTCAATCAATGTGTGATGAAAATGAATTTAATAATGCTTTAAAAGAATTTAACCTTGAGCTAATGAATGATCCAGACACTAGAGACTTTGGCATATATTTTGATCGCATGTATGGCAATAGAGTTGGTTTGTGGGCATATTGCCATCGAAAAGGTCTAGGTATAAATTGTAATATGCATCTAGAATCTATGCACAAAACAATAAAATATCATTATTTAAATGGTTGCAAAGTTGGGCGGTTAGATAAAAGTATAACAACTATTAGAAGATATACCCGTGATAAAAAAGTTGAAAGAATTATAAAATTAACTAAGGGAAAAACAAGTACAAGGATTCAGGAAATAAAAAAAAGACACAATAAAAGTACATTACTTGAACTTACAATCAATCTGGATAGTGAGAATAACTGGAGTGTTGAAAGTGAATTTACACCAAGTCAGTTTTATAAAATAAAAAAAAATAATGATGATGTATGTTGTCCAATGATATGTTCTATTTGTAAGTTGTGTGTTCACACATTTCAATGTTCTTGTCCTGATTACCAAATCAAGTCTATGATATGTAAGCACATACATTATGTTGCTCTGAAGACAATGTCAACAGAAAATTCTGAAGATATTGCTATTTTGTCAGCAGCAGATACAGAAAATATAAATTTTGATGCAACTTCAAACAAAGATGATGAAATACAAGTTCATATTAAGACACTTGAAAAAAAAAAAACAGAAAATATGCAAGAACAATTTAAAGAAAAGGCCATTAGTCTAGCCAATAAAATAAACAATATAAAAAACAGTGAACATCTTAAACAAGCATTAAAACAATTAAACTCTTTAGAAGCATTCATTGATGCAACATCAAATAATGACGAGACACATGAAGATTTTAGTAAGATAGTAAATGAACCACCAAATAAAAAACTTAAAACTCAAGACACATTCTTCTCTACAAAAAAAAAAAAACAGGAAAAACCTAACGAATTAATAAAACCAACGAGAGTTGAAACTGAACAGCTCAATACTATACTACTAAAAAAAAAAAATATATTTTAAGTTGTGACGAAACTGAACATTCTTATTTTAAGAAGTAAAATTAATAGATGTTTTTTGATTTTTTTTTAGCACTTTAAATATTATTATTATACTTTATACATTTGACATGTTTTTTAACAACTAAAATGAAATGACAAACTGTAAATTATTTTAACACTTAAATTGTTATTATTATATTATTTATACAACATGTAGTAAACGGAAACAAATTCAAAATAATTAACTTTTCAAATATAATATGTGGTATGTATTGATAACAGCTTAACAATGATAGTGGTGAATAAATTACGCGCATGCGCAGAGTGCATAAGGTGCATTCCTGTGTTTAGACGCTCCTGTCACATGCGCATGCGGGAAAAATATATGTCGGTGTTACGGCGGCGGATGAGTCTTGTCGTCGGCAGGCGGTGGTGGGGTGAGTCTGGTCGACGGCAGGTAGCGCGGATGAGTTTGGATGATTATGCAGATGAGGAAGAGGTTTTTGAATCGGCTAAATCATACTACTAGTGCACTATTATTTTTATATCATATAATATTATGTAGTAAACTTTTACTCTTAAGTTACATACTTCACGTCAGTTATAAATTTATAATAACAAATATACAAATAAATTTAAAAAATAATAATAATAAAATATTTTACATCAGATATTGAATTATTATTTTATTATGAATATATGGAATTATAAAGTATAAAAATAAAATAAATACAACTTTAAAATGTTTTCTATGTATAAAATTTATAATATACTGAATATGATAATAACAAATATTATTGATTAACTAAATAATAATATTTTAAAAATATTTTTTATCTACACTAAAATATGAATCAATATATAAATATCCTTATTATATACATAAAAGAATAACAGGCCTTTTTATGATCCAATTTTGTGACGACACTATTTAACTTTTTTCCAATTTTTTTTCACAGAAATGTTCCAAATAGTCTTCTGAACATCACACGTCACACGATTTTTCATTTCTTTTGATCTGGTGGGGGGATTGGGTTGTATTTAAAGATTACGCGTTTTTAGGGTGTCAATTAATTAATTAATTAATTAAGCGATTTTTTTTTTCAGGAAGTTGTTTCAAATACATTACTACGAGTAAATCGCTCTTATTATTACAAATTTTATTTTATTTGTCATTTCAGTTATAAATATCATAAATTAAGTTAAATTATAAAAATGGTTATATATTTCATGGCTAGGCTTTAAATAGTTTAATTATAATAAAAAAACAATTTATAAAATACGAATCGATTATTTAACACACGAGACACGAGCGAAGCTAGGTTATTCAGCTATAGTATTATATAGACCTAATATATTAGAATTATTCGTTTAAATATAGGTAACTGTCTGTTCCATACTTATGTATGTAACGTCCGACTGTCTAATTTATTGAAATATTTAATTTAAAAATAATTTCGGTGTTTTGAATATTTACCAAAATAACTATTTACTTGGTCCACGTCTTCATAGTTCTTTCTCTTCTTTTCTGCCAAATTGTTTTCTTTTATTCTGAAAAGTCTACTTTTCTATCCTTTTATCAAATATCAACATGGTACATTCAAGTGTTTAACTTATATGTTTCGAAAACTACCTACACAATACGGGGAGCATATGCAAATTACAAATAATATATCTACTTCCTCAACTTGTGTGTATTATGAATTCTCAATAAATAAGTCGAAACAATTTTAAACGTATTGAAAGAACACGCATTGAATCAGATATGCATGATACGTACCTTAACACCAATAGGAGTTCAAACAAATATAATAAATAACAAGATAAACTTAACACTAAATAGTTAGTATGTTCTTATAAGAATGTGAGAGCTAGAATTAATAAATTGAAACAATAATAACAAGCCAATTTATAAATAGTTATATATCAGCATTGAATATTTAAAGTTGTCCAACAATTCAGAGGATCCATATCAGGGTTTCACGAACTTGAAATTAGGGTGCTGTGAAATTATTTTAAACATAAAGCAATCATATATATATTTAAAAAATTTTTAAAAATAATGACTATGATAGTTATAGGCTTATAGCTATATCGTATGTGTGTTGAATGCTTTATTAATAAAAAATATTGTATATTTTTATAAAATATAATAATGTAAATAAATGATAAATAATAATAATATGTTTGGTTACAAGTTACAACTACCTAAAGAACTCGAAGTTATAAAATATAAATCTACAACACACTATATTGAAATTTGAAACCTCTAAATGTTAAGATTCTAAACTTTAGAACATACCTTAGGGTGATTAAAAAATGGCTGGGAACCTCTGCATTTATTTATTTGTAATATACTAATATCTATCTAATTATTATAATTTATTTTTAATGTTCTTTAAATAAAAATAGAATTGTATGCCTATGCCCTTATAATAATTGTACGTCTTATAATTTAAATTTATTATTAATCAAATAATATTTTTGTAAAAACTGTAAAAGCTAATTCTATTAAAGTCAAAATAAAAAAAAAATATATTATATAATATAACATAGGTACCTATTATATATTTGACTACAGATACACCTATAATCTATATTATACGCCGTAGTAACGTTCTGCATTTAAAACACATAGTTTAAACTTTATAGACCTATAGTAATTAGTTATTACTTAACTATTAACTAAATATTAACATAACTCAAAACTGTACAGTCGTACAGATAATACATATCTAAAAATGTGTACCTATTTATGTATACTGTTACAGTATTACTGTGTACATATTGTTAATTGTAATTTTATCAGGTATTAAAATTATAACCAACTAAGTTGATTGTTAGCGAAGCTTATAGATTAAAATATTAAATGATTGTATAATAAATATTGTAATATGATTCAATTTTAATCTATCTTACTATATAGCAGGGATGGCCACTAACCTAACTTTGGGAGCCACAAATTTATAAAGTTGATTCGAGGTGAGCCACATTGTAAAGCAATGTTTATAAAATTGAGATACATTTTTCATTTTAAATCAAACGAAGGAACATTTATTTACATTTAATTTTAGTCTAAGTTTGGTTCAAGAGCCGCATGCGGCTCGCGAGCCTCGCTGTGGCCACCCCTGCTATATAGGTAATTTGTGGAACTCAAATAGGTACTGAAGACCGAAGTGCATTAAATTATTTTTTTATAGGTAAATATAGTGTCTATATAAATATACTATTATATTATTATTGGTAATAAAAAGGAAACTTCACAGTCTTAATGTACCTATTGTGTTCTACAACTGTAGTCTGTAGAACAAAATAATTAATTCGAATTAAACAAAGATCTAACTACCTATATATAATAACTAATAAGTATACTTATTTATTAATTAGTAGCGACTATCACGTAAGTAATAAGTATAACTGTGTAAGTATTATATAGTTCAGGGGCAGCCAAACGATTTCAAAGTCGATCGTGTTAGAATTTATTTTTAGGCTACGCATCACACGAAAATTAATCATGGTGTTTAGGTTTTTTATGGAAGTCGATCTTCAAAGGTAAAGTATATTTTTAGTAGACCGCAGCCAAAAAAGTTTGTCCGCCCCTGACATATAGATACTTAATAAGCAAATACTAATAAATAGTAAAAAATCTATATTCTGTATCTAAGGTCATGTAAAAACCAGTGCGACATTAATTGCCGATCAGTAAGCAATGAGTACTGAGTCATATAGATATAGTGACCACGATTAGTTTATTAGGTTTATTTAAGATAACGATAATCCTGCAGAAGTGTAGGTATTTATAAATAGGCATAGTACAGATGTAACTGTCACTATAGATAAGTAGGTAAATTATTTTAGTGTTTCAATTTAAATTTTGTTTTGAAATAGATTCTAGAAAAAAAATGCATAATATATTCGTCAAACTTGGACATTTTATAAAAGACTTTTATAATTAATTTATATGATATTTCAAATTTCAAATTTATAGTGTGTAGAAAAATGCTATTGATAGACTGACGGATAATGCCAGCCGGCGGGCAGTAGGCACCGATTATTGGTTGTGTTAGCCGCAATAAGCGCATTGCACACAACATTTATGAATGAATTTATTTTTTATTTTGATGATTCGTTAATCTCTCAAATCCCTGTACAATTTTCTTGTAATTGTTTTAATTTTTACTAAAAAACTAGAATTGGAAGGAAGTGATAAGTTGTGGGTAGAAACATAGAAAAACTGATTTATGCGAAATATATCCTAAACCGGCTAACCTAAGTATTGGTATTCATATTTTTGTTTGTAGTTTTTAAGAGGAGTATGGCCATACCCGCATGTGTTGACACTCGTTTCTGTCTTAAACCATAAAAAATTTGTATTCAGCAAAACACATTTTGTGACGTCAGCTTTAATATTAAAGTAAATTGACCTATTATACAATTTAAAGGTAAGAAACTAAGAATATTATCTAGAAATTACATATCTATGCTTTTATTGAAATCATAATTTTTAAGTGAGTTATAACTTATAGAGTTATAACTATGTAAAATATTACAACTTTAAAATGTTCATAATTCACTTTAAAATTAAAATATCAATAAATGCATGGGTATATCGTTTTCTAGATAAAATTCTTATTTTCAAATTTGGTAGTAAGAAAATTTACTCTAATATTAAAGCTAACGTCACAAAATGTGTTTTGCTGAACGCATATTTGTAATGATGTACGTTAGTAAGACAGATACAAGTGATACAATACGTGCGGGATGGCGTCCTCTTGATGTTTTTACACTGTAAAAATGTTTGTCCGTTTAAATGTTTAATGGAACGATATTTTTTATGCGAGTAAAAACTCATTTACGATCACGGAAAAAAAAATAAATATGAAATATTATCCAATTTAGCAATGGTATCAAATCATTTCCCGGTTTTTTCACGTTAAAAAAATATAATTAAATCGTTTACTAATCAAAAAGCTAGATATGTAATATGTTACCTACCTACCTATAAAAAATGTAATGTTATTTTCTTATGTCTTTTTTAAATTGCGTTTAATTTTTAGTATTATTATACGGTTTAAAAATATGCATGCAGTATGGGATAATATTATACAAAATTAGGTACTTATTTCCTTAATTAGGGGCGGCAAATTTCTAGTGCCCATAGTTATTGGCGTTACTGTAAAAAAAAATCCTGTTTCTGCAACAATCGGTTTGTGATTTCCTTGTATGAATTTAAATTATTTGGAAATTTCAAGGTTAGTTTTTTTTTTTTTTTTTGATACCTGTTATCTGTATTGTCCTCTAACCGACAGCCGGTTACAGATACCGTTCATATTCGTTGTTGATTCGTTGTCATGATTAACTTGTCATTTTGTGTATTTATCAGTAACTATAGTAAGTTGTGTGATGTAGTGCTAGCAATTGCATACTATGATCTCTCGTTAGAAGTCTCAAAACTCAAAGTACAAATTCGAAAGTTCTAATTCTGCGTTCAGTTTTAGATAGTTTATTTCTAATTTTTTTATGAATAACCAAAATGTTAAGCATTGTTTCAATTTATTCTTTCAACATTAATTGTTAATTGTTATTTATTATACCACTAAAACATTTTAATTCACCTATAAGATAATTTTTAATTTTTATAAAAATGGGTGTACTCCCATATTGTTATGTCCGCTGCTGTAAAGCTTTGAGTAAAAATCCGAATTTTACTAAGATAATTCACCGTTCGTTTTACAAGTAATTAAATATATGAACAATTATTATTTATTGTTTAATATTAATTTAATTTAATTATTTTAGGAATTTTGTAAAAGAAGATGATACATGTATTAATCGTTTAAAAAACATTTATAAATCCAAAGTCTTACCTCTCGAAAAACAATATTTGTTTCACGAGTTTCATTTGCCTCCATTAACCGATCAAGATTTTGATGCAAAACCCATGGTACTATTTGTTGGTCAATATTCTACTGGCAAAACATCAATGATAAGGTAAATGATAATTTGTTTAAATCTATGTTAAGACATTATTGTGTAATTTTTTTTCATTGAATTTGTTTTAGATATCTAATTGAAAAAGATTACCCTGGTATTCGTATAGGCCCAGAACCAACAACAGATAAATTTATGGTGGTCATGGGTGGTGATAATGAACAGTCTATACCTGGTAATGCTCTTGTAGCTGACCCATCTAAACATTTTTCTGACCTGTCACGATTTGGAAATAAGTTCTTAAAAAAACTTAGTTGTGGAATTGTGAATACTCCATTATTGAAATCCATTACTTTTGTTGATACACCTGGTATATTATCGGGAGAAAAACAAAGAGCTCAGCGAGAATATAATTTTAATGAAACTTTAAATTGGTTTGCTGAGCGGTCAGATATGATAGTATTGACTTTTGATGCTAACAAATTGGATATCTCAGATGAATTGAAAGCAGCTATTGATGTATTGAAAAACCATGATAGCAAATTAAGAATTATTTTAAATAAAGCAGATACAATTGAGTAAGTTTTGTAGTAGGTTGAATTCAATATTGTATTTTTAGAATAAAATAATAATACATTAAATAATTACTCATTCTCTATTTATGGAATACATGAAAATATTCAATATAAAAGTACTCTAGTATAATTGAATTTAAATTTAAATTTATACTATACAAATAGTATTAAATATTAGTATTGTATGACTGTAAATAGGACTGTAATAATAGGAAAATAATTTGTATAATTTAGTTTAAACAAATTGTAATTCTTTTTTAATGACTTATATTGAATATTTAAAAATATTCTCACATTCTTGTATAATTAAAACCTAAATTTAACCTAACTTGATTGTTTTTTAAAATTATGGTTTTCAATTTGTAAAATATATAATTTGCTTAATTGTCTTGACTTAAAATTAAAATGTTAAATGGTTAGATAAGATTTATTTATATTTTATAATGTCTTGAATTTTTTTATAATAATGAGTTATTAATTTTGTTTAGAGAAAGACTAAGAGATCATCCTCTAAAAAATAGAATAGTTTAATTACTATTTATCCAATATCATTTAATCATGTTTTTTTCTATTAAATAATTATAATAAGCTGTAATTTATTATTACTATTATTATTTTTTAAGTGCAAGATCAGTGCTAAGAGTTCATGGTGCACTCATGTGGGCTCTCGGAAAAACAATAGATTGTCCAGAAGTTCCAAGAGTGTATGTTGGTTCATTTTGGGATCAGCCTTATCAAAATGATGTTAATCGGACGTAAGTTTATATTAAGTTAGTTTGTTGTTTGATTAACAATTAAATTAAAACTAAGGCAATATATAGTATTAATAGTTTTTAGGTACTTAAACTTTGGTATAGCTGATAGTAAATAATTTTTAATTTTGTAAGAAAATGATAACTACTTGCACTGAAAATACTGTTTACTGGTATTTAAATTCTATAAAAATTGAATTTTATATGGAAAAGTATTTTTCAAAAATATAAGTTTGTGTTGAAAGCAAATAAATGAGTATTTACAAATTTATGATTGACTGTTCAGAAATCAAAAAAATAATTGAAAAATATTGGAATTGAGATGATATTATACTATTGTATTATAGAAAGTTTAATTTTTGATTTTTATTAAATTTTGTAAAAAAGAACCTTGCTTAAACACTTATTATTAGTTATTAGTTTATTACAACATATGGTATTCAAATAATTGAGATTATTATAAAAATAAGAAATAATGGTTGATTTATGCTCATAGTAATTTTGTATGCTTACATTTTAATGTTAAAACTAGTATTAAATTGTATTTTTAGTATGTTTAATGAAGAAGAAAATGACTTATTTCAAGATATGAAATCTCTTCCACATAATTCATTTATATCCAAATTGAACCATATTGGAAAGAGAGCAAAAACAGCAATTGTAAGTATTAATAATATGTATATATAGTATAGTATGCTAAATATGATGAAATAAATAATAAGTAACTTCATCATACTAAATTGATATCCTATTTAAGGTACATGCATATATAATGAGTGAACTCAAGTCGCGTGTTCCACTATTATCAAGAATTATAAACAAAAGTAATCGTCAAAATGAACTGATAAATAATTTGGAAAATGTGTTTGCTGAAATCCAAGATAAATACAAAAACCTTAGTGTGGGCGATTTTCCAGATGTTGAAAATATGAAGGTTAGAATAATATTCTTTTGATTTCTAACATTAAATTATATTTAAAATTTGAAATTTAATAGGTAATATTAAAAGGAAAAGATTTTTCTTCTTTCAACAATTTAGATGAAAAATTAATCAATCGTGCCACAAATTTACTGGATGGATTCAGTATGGAAATGACAATGAATGAAGTACAAGTACAAAGTATGTTTTTATTTAATATAAATTTGAAATTATATTACATATTAATACCAATAGCTAAGATTACTTAGATACTTAAGAAATTAATTTGGGCATAGTAATACAATCATAAATTGTTTTAGAATAGTTAAATAAAAAATGAAAATTGTTCTTTTTGATAGTAACTTTAAAATTATTTATAAAAAATACATTCAATATCATTATGTATCTAAAATAATTTATCATTGATTGATTAGTTATAAACTTATAACTTATCTGGAAGTTAGATTGTAAAATATTCCAATTTATAATTATTTTAAGTGAAAATTATTTTATGTTTTTTTTTTGTATTTATATCCTCTAGAACTGTATCCATTGAGTTTTTAATCACAACATAATTTAAATTATAAGATTATTTACAATATGTATAGTTAAATATGAAAAAATGTTGAGTAGGTTGAATATTCTTATAAATAGTACTAATGATTTAGTAATGTTTTGTTTGGGAGATTCAGACAAGAATGCACGATGTAGTCTGATGATAATTTTGGCTTCTCATTTTTCCTTATCAAAAGTATGATATTCATTTAAAAGTTGTTTAACTGTTAGATAGTTATCATAACTGACATAAATGAAGGATTATTTAATTAAATGCATAAATTGTTGTATAGATACCAAGATTTTGTAAAATTGTAATTTTAATATAGCTAATAATATTATTGTTAATTATATAGTTATATTTATAACTTACAGGTAATGTAATTCCATGTAAAAATGATGTTTCAACTCCTTTTAATGCTAAAACTGAAGGGATTGATGAAGGCAAATTTGATCAAAGATGGATTGTTGAATATTACAGGGAACCTTTTGACAATATTTTTAATAAACTAGCAAAGAATGATGGGAAAGTAATTCGCACTGGTAAGTAAATAGTAACATAGGTTATACTATTATAAATTTTTGATTCACAGTGTTTGTAAAGTTCATTTGAAAATTAAATTTGTTTATGTTCACTTTCTTTTATAAAAAACACATTTATATTCATGTTCAAAAAAAAAAAAGATCACATTCAACTTAGTTGTTCGTTTTAATTATTATTTTATAAATCTTTAAATAAAACTTAAAGTTAGGTAAAAATAACTTTTGAGGAAATTCTTTTTTTTATGTATTTATACGTATATATAATATAGTTAATAATATTGAGAAGTATATACCTGCTTAATGTTGGTTCCATTTTACAAATTGACAATTTAGTAAATTTGAGTACAGTGGATTCAATTTTGTGTTGTTAACTTTAATATTACAATAAATTAATTTATTGTCAAACATTAAGTTAAAAAAATTATTTGTGTTTTATTTCATTGGTTTTTACTATATTTTAAATTTTAAGTGATTTATAAGTATTGTAACATTATAGAATATATTATTATTTACTCATAGATCACTTAATAATTATTAAACTATTGTAAAAAACTAAGAAGTGAATTTATTTAATTTCTTATTAGTTAAAAATATAAAATTGGAATTGCTTGGAGTAAATTGTAATATGTGTGTAATACAATAAACAAAACATCTTAAGTATTGTTTAATAATATTTGTCAACGCAATAACATGGTAATAATATTACAAATACATTTAAAACAATAATTTTATTTGATTAACCTAAAAATTAAATCATTTAAAGTTTCTTACAAATATAAATTTTGTTTATGTTCTATTTGATATAAGTGAGTGTTGTTCATAAAATTTGATTGTAAACATGAATGTATTCTTTCCTAACACTGAAAATTATTTAGTTTTGAAATTAGTATTTTTGTTATTTGTCATAATTTAAGTACTATAAAAAGTATTTTCTGTTAAATTTTTTTTTTTTTTTAGCTGCTAAAGAAGAATTTCTAAAGTCAAAATTACCCAATTCAGTATTATCCAAAGTATGGAAATTAGCTGACCAGGATGAAGATGGTCTTTTGGATTCTGATGAATTTGCCTTGGCTATGTATCTAATCAAAATTAAATTAGAAGGCTCTGAATTACCCGATTCGTTACCAAAACATTTGTTGCCTCCATCAAAAAATGATAATCCAATCAATAATATTTCCTAAAGATTTAAGATTTTGAATAGGCCTACTACAAAAAAATTTGAATAACTAACACTGTGATATTTTTTACTATAAAACATTATTTTAATACTATTAGCTGGAAACTTTTTATATATTAATATTTAACAACAAATATTATGATGTATTTGTGTATGTTTGAATTAGGTTTTATAATATTCATCATTTATTCATAATATAGAAAAAAAAAGTTACCAAATTACAGGAACCAACTACAATATTAGTTAAACATGATAAAATAATTATAAAATGTAATTTTATTATTAACTGTTCATATTTTACTACATGATAGTATTGTACTATAAAATTTATATATTTTTAATTAAAATTGTTAAAAAATAGTAAAATAAAACACAGGTGTAATAATATTGTTTTTTTTAATTTCACATTTTTATATTTGTGAAAGCATGAGATATTTAATTTGTGTCTTTGACTTTATGTATAAAAATAAAAATAATTTTTGCATATTGCATTTACAACTAATAAGATAATTAGTTGTAGTATATAGTATACTACCTTGGGGATAATTTTCTTACAGTTCCATTCCCTTTATGAAAGAAATTGTATATTGTCGGTAACACATAATCTATTTATAAAATGTTTTTGAACGTTGTATGACTATTATTGACTAAACTAAGATCAGATTACAGTGATGTAATTACCAGATGTATTGATCATAATTAATGAAAAATGACCCACATGATTTTAGTTCATTTCTGTGTGGAAAATTGTTACAGAATTTGTTATTATTCTTTTATTTTTATGTTGTGTAAAAATATATTTTAATAAACTCAAGTATAAATATTTAAATATTATTAACTGATGTGTTCCATTGAAAATATTTAATGTCTAAATTTTAATTTTTAATTTTTAACTGACAGAAATCAATTGAAGTTAATACAAAATAGATTCATTATATTATATGTATTTTTTTGTAATAAAAATAAAAGTATATATTGTTAGGTTTTAATGTTGGTAGTTTGGTACAGAATCTATATTTAAATATGAAAAATTCATTATTGAAATCAGATAATATTTAAATAGCATATTACCACATCAATACATATGGTTCAACTATCATATTGTTTGTTTGTTTTTTCCTAAGCCAAATCTATGTCTGATTTAATGATGAATATTTTAATATAGGGACTTAGGGTTTCTGATTATATTTCTGGTCGTGTAAAACTGTGAAGTAGGATTTATATATTAGATAATACATACCTACGCGTGGGCTCAAATGAACTATACTCAACAGTATTTATTTTTTTAACTATCTAGTACCTACAATATGTTATTAGATATACTTACTATTTGTTAATTTTTTGACTAATAGAATACAATTCAATTTATACTCCTATTATTATTTATAATTGGATTAAGTTTATGCATCTAGTATTGCACCTACATTGTGTATAAAAATTGGTTATAAAAACCTTTGGTGTAAACGTCAATTATCTGTTCTAAAGTTGTTCATTCTGGGGTTATACAAAAGAAAAATATAATAAAACCAAATCAATTCAGTCAAAAACTGGATTTGCGTAAAAATTCCCGTTTTTTTTCCCATTTTTCTCTCTATAGTAAAATACAAACTATACATAATTTATTATGAGAAACCATTCTCAATGTTTAAGATCGAGGCGTTTCATACACACAGTCACACACACACATAAGCATAATTTAAAATCAATATATTAATCGTTCTGCTTCTAATCTAAAATTAGGAAAAATACTTCTTACACAAAACCGGGTTACAACAAAATCGATTTTGTTTTACTGGTGTAAATAAAAATTGAATAACCATTAATCAAATAAACTTGAGATTTCCACTAACTTTTTATATTAACATAATATGATATATTATAAATAAGTGTCGAATTTCGATGTATGTTTTCATGTTAGTCAAAATTTTTGAAATTTGAGTACAAGGTCCATCATACGTTTTTTATATACCAAGTTATAATATTTTTTTATGAGCGTTTAAACTTATAGAATATTGACGAAATTCATCATATTTGCAAATTATTTTCTAGCTAGAAGTTACTAAAAGTTCATAAAAATATCTAAACGTAAAAAATATAATGCAAGATTATTTGTAAGTTTCTATTTATAACAAAAAAAGTTTATTAAAAAATCACATTCAACTTTTGATGAGTGTTTGGAAGTTTAAATTTTACAATATTGTTATGGTTAAGTTTTGTAGCCGATAACATCTTATCAATTTTACTAATATATCTATTATTTTTATTTAAAACAATAAAAATATAATTAACAAACGTGATAACTATAACAAATATTAAATACAATTTTAGCACATTTGTACCTATAATATATAAGTATTTCATTATTTCTACCAACGCTGTTGTACTAAATACGTATGTTAAGTTCTCAACGATTAATATTTTGTTCACACTTTTTATTTTTGATTTATTCTGTGTTCATTTTTCTGAAATAATATAATGTAATATTATTTATAATCATGAAATTTATTTAGTTTCGTCGGTTATGTTATTGCCAATTTCAATATTTTTTAAGAAACAAATTACTATGGCACTAATTTAGATGGAGATGACGGAGTATCTTAGATATCCATTTAAATTATCTAAGCATAAATATTTTCATTTAGATTTATTCCCATTATAGTATCTATTTAAATACCTTGTTATTTATTATATGTGTTTCAATAAATTATTCAAGTATAATATAAAATACGGTCACGGGACATGTTGTATAGGCAATTGAAGCACATTACAATCATGGACTATGCCACCATGGTTATTCGTTTTTCTGGTATGCTTCGTAAGCAACGAATTATGGTCATTTTTTGAACTATGTTCTTAACTTTCCCAAAAATTAGACATAGTACACTAAACAATTAACATTAACATTATATATATATATATATATATATATACAGGCACACTGTTATATAACATCCAGAAAAACATACTGTACAATGTACATCCGATTACTGATTAGTTATATGACTATATATAATAATATATGATACATTACTGATATATAATATTATCATCGATCTTATAACGTTATAATAATTATTATTGGCATTATTGTATTCACATGGTAAATATTTAAAACACGAAGTTTATGTTCGTTATTGGTTATAGACATTGATAAACTTTCGATGTTTGATGTACAAACTTTGTTGTATGGCCACTGAAAATCGACATTTGTCGTGAAAACTTTGTCACGCGACCAGAAAAATTCGAAATTTGATATGATGAATAGTTCATATCACAACCAATAGAAAATATCGACACCTCACTAGAAAAAGCCGACGTTTGACCGACAAAAATCTTCACACCAGTCTATTTCTAAAAGTAGTTTAGTGGAGACAACAATACAAGTGGTTATGAACAATAACAATTTAACTTCAACGTCACTGTTTTCGTAGTAGTCATAGTAAGATATGTGATGGCGTAAACATCAATCGACCATTTTTTGACATACTTCTGATGCGCTGATGGTTTTTTTGAATCGACTTTTGTTAGTCACAAGGATGACGTGAAGAAGTTTTCAGAATGGATCTCGTCTTCTGAACTTCGACATGGGTCGACATCTGAGAGCTACGAAAAATGTTTTGCTGATCGACCATAGTCTTTTGCAGATGAATATTAGTGTTGAAATTTGATGGCTTCGCGAAGATTTTTGATAGTCAAACATCGGATTTTTCTGGTGTGTAGTGTCGATATTTTTTGTTAGTTGCGAGATCAACTTTTCCAAAATATAATGTAAATTTTGTGCAAACATTTAGAACTTGAAGTATTGATGTGAGTACGTGACGTAATTTTACTTATTTATACACAATAATTCTACGTTTGCCCATAATTATAATAATTAACTTATATTATTTTATATTATATTAAACAATAAACATATTAAACTAATATTATATGTATATGTATAAGTATGTACTTTATAATGAATAATTTTATAATGTATAGGTATTAATGAATTTAAAAAAAGTTATTATGTATTATTCTAAAAAAGCGAAAATTAAAATTTTTCGTTGATCACATATCTAATGTCTCTTTATCTAGTTTTATGTGTCAAAAATTATAACCTTAAAAAGTGGAGTAAATTATCAAAAATAATTTTTTGATGTAACGCAAATACAATTTTTTTGGTGAAAATGCCCGTTTGAACACTTGCAGAATACACCGGCATCCGAAACCCTAATTAATGATTCGGGTACGAATCCCCGATTATGTTTTATAATATTAATGATTATATTTGTTGATTTTAAAGTCAACCTTTTAAATATTAATATTTACTTATTGCGTGTTATTTATAAAACTATTTTGTTGATTACTATGGTGTATGGTGTTTTAATTTGCATTGACTATTACTCTTTACTGAATGTTACCAATTTTTTTTTTTTGTAACAAAACTTTCTTTTTTACATTAATACATATTTATGTATACATATCTACGATATATTTTATACATCTCTAAGGAATGAATAAAATAAATAATCTTTAGATTGTAGATGATTGTTGAACAGAGTGATGCTATTCCTGTAGGTTTTGGGAACTGTGATCTAATATTAAGTTGGTAATAGTATCTATGTTAGTTACTCTATAGCCAAGGTGGATATATATGTATAAATATTTACCTCGGTCATAGCCATTTATAATTACTTGGTATTGATAGTTACAGAGCATTTCTATCTTTCGAGCTTTGACACCGGTTATTGGATCGACGAAAAGATGACTTAAATCCGAAGGAGTGACTAGCACGTTATAGTGGTAGGGCTAAAGTTGAAATATTGCTAAAAAGCAATATGAAATATGGGTACAGTCATAACCGCGTGGCAGGCAGGTAAATAAAAAAAATTTCGGGAGGGGGGTTCAACCCCCCTCCCCCCGTATACGTGCCTGATGGAAGGTATGTACGTAAAACGTTATAAAACATTTTTCATGTTAGTTTATACTAAACATTATCAATATTTTTAAAATTGTATAACGAATATATTTATGACAATCTTACGTATACACATATTTTACTCAATTGACTCTTTATGACTTATTTTGTACACGTTTAATCTTAATTGCAAAAGATAGTATAAATTAGATAATAAAGATATTAGTAGATAGGTAATAGTTACTATAGATACGCCTATATAGTATATTTTAGTAGATATTAATGGCATACTAAACCATAAAACGCGTATGGTAAATTATAGCTATTGGAATTGGACGGATGAGTACCAAAAATATTTGTAAATACTAAAATAATATGTATATTTAGTAATGAACCAGTTGGAAATTTTAGCTATAATAAAATTTGTCAATCTCATCGACATTATTGTTATAATAATTATACATAAACTATAAATATTAAAATTATTGAAAATTAAAAGCTTATATTATAATAATAATCATAGATCGATTGATTACCGAGTGTCTGATTAAACTTGATAAATTAATATTATTAGATTTGCAGCGAATATTCTATACAAATATCGGTGAATTTTATAAAATTTCATTAATTATTACAATAATGCCTTTAAAAACGAAATCAAATTTTCGTTATCACTACACATAGTTATTATTTAATATACTATTATTTTTTGATTTAATCGGTTTGTATTGTTTGTAGCACTACTTAATACTGTTTATTATAATATATGGGATAACTCAATGATGACACCAATTAGTTATAAGTACTTACTACTTATATATTATATATACATGTATATATATATAATTATTATTACCTATTTTTATTGTAATAAAATATTTTATTTTTAAGTGTTTATTATCGTTTAATTTTATTTTGTTTGAGTATAAAGTAACTAAAATTGTATTAAATATAATAAACATTATTTTAATATCGTATTTAAATTTAAATGATCAAAGGCTATTATTTAACGCAACTTGAAAATGACTGAGCACAACTGGTCTATTGATATTAAATGTTTTGATGGATAAATATTTAAAAAGCTAATTTGAATATCCATTAGTAACCTCTCTCTATAACCAATGATAATTAATGCTTTAAAATACGGATACAATTATATATTATGTTGCTTCACACACACACAGACACACACACAAACACATCACACGTCTTATGATGTGTCTGAATATTCCAATCACGAATCAGGTATCATTCTAAGGTAACCCTCCTTTACTCTCGATTTGTCCGATGACATTCCATTGATACTTAGTCTGTAAATCCACAACTATTAAATACTAATTTGATTTTGTGATTTTGGTTATCTATTTGGTAGATATCTACCGCTATTGTGTTAATAACATTGTAAAAATAGTTTTATCACCTGCAACAACTGGTTAAAATCTATAGACAGTGAGCAGTCCAGTTCATGGCTCACATTTTACTGCGAAGCTCTGTTTTTGTGACCCCACTTGTTAAATGTTTATAATAACAGCATAACGGATATTAGTTTAATTATCATTATACATTTTAATTGTTTTTCACTTTGGTTTTAATTTAATTTATAACTTTAAAATGAGCAATACGAATAAAGAAACATTAAGAAAAGTTATCCATAAAAATCCTCCAGGAAAGGTAAAAAAATTTATAATTTTATCAAATATAATAAACTATAGTTTTTTGGTCTTTTGTTGCATTTGTAAGTAAATTATTGGAACGCATTTTGAGGGGCGTTCTATTGACTTCTTTTTAATAGGTTTGGATTAAGGAGTGAATTTTTCCGACTTCCAATTACAAAATGGTTGTATACTCAAAATTATAAATATAATAAGTAATTTATATTTTAGAAATTTTAAGATTTCTGTAAAAAATACTTATAAGGAACCTTATATTAAATTTACAAATGTTAGCTGTTAAAATTTAAAATGTTATAGGTACCTACATTTTAGATTCTAAATGGAGCAACAATTTTACAATAATCAATGTGCTTTTTGTGAATGTACACATTAATTAATCAATAGTGTTTCGATTTTCATCTTTGATGATAGTTTTGAATAATAAATCGTACTTTAAATATCAAAAATTCCCAATATTTATTTCTTCAATCGGGAAAAATAAATAAAAAGTTAAGGAAAAACGGGAATTTTCTGCTAAGCCAGTTTCTGACTAAATTGATTTCTTTATTTTGTTATTATTTAAAAACGAAGAACCAAATAATAAAACAATATATTTTTTTCCTATAATGCTAATAAAACATTATTTTCCGTGTCATAATTATTGAAAATATAATGCGAGATTCCACATAAGTTGTTTTTTTATCTGTATAAAAATATTAAAAACACACTGGCATAATTTTTTTTATATGCATTTGAAATAAAATTGTTGTCAAATGCAATATTTCTGGAAAAAATAACTTTATAATAGCTATAGTGTTTCCCAAAGGGTGTGCCGTGAAATTTGAAAGGTGTGCCGCGATAACTTGAACTTTTTTTGTAAAAAACCATATAATGATTTGTTTAAAAATACTTAAATATAATTAATATAAAAATGAACTTTAAAATTACAAAAAAAGAGATATAATAATACATTTTAGTGTAAAACGTGTGCTTGATGTTATTTGCATAATAGTTCAATCCTAGGAGGGATCGACAATTAACACACCAGCATTTCTTGTTCAACTGATAAAAGTAGTTCACGTTTTTTATTTCTAATATTTGTTAATGCGGAAAACCTAAGTTCACAGAGGTATGTTGTAGAAAATGGTAATAATAGGTATATTTATTAAAGTTTTTGTAATTATCGGATACTATGTTTTAATAAGACTCCAAAACTGGAACAGTTTAAGTTCTTTAAATAAATTTTAATTTCAATGAACGATCAGATTGAAGTTCTAAAAGTTGTTCTTGTTCAACTAATCCTGTAGATGTGATATTACATTTGATGTCACTGCAAAAGGATTGCGCACCCAATCATATTCATTAATAGGCAAAGATAAGAAGTACTTTTTCATTTTTTCTTTTAAAATTGTGAGATGATTAATTATCAAATCAGATGTTACCTACGTATTATTCGATAAGTAGATAATATTTATTCAAAGTGTGCCGTGACTAATAATAACTATTAACTAATAATAATGTGCCTGGTGCCGCGATAGGAAATGTTTGGGAACCGCTGAGTTATACCGAAAAAATATACCATGGAATATACTAAGTGATATAGGCATATAGGCTGTTATTATATTGGACTCGTTTTTCATATATACCTTTAATAACATATCATTAAAATATTGAATTCAATTATAATACATCCATAACAATGATCCACTCGAAATCTATAGATTTATAGATATATAGATATTGTACAGCAAAGCGATATTTATTTGCCAACTATTTTAAAGTTTTTAAATTATTGTGTCAAAATGTTAACATCAAACGCAATTAAAAAATTGTGTGAATAATGAATATATTTTTAATTGTTATAAAATCAATTTATGAGGGATTTTTACCGAGCCTAAACATTTTTATTAACACTATAAAATATAAAAATATTTTAAAATTTCAATTGCCTATAAATAATTTTGTATAAGTCTAAATATTTTGAAAATGTCAGTATGTTTGTGTGTATAAAAAATATATTTTAAGTTAAAATAAAACAAGTTTCAAGTTCCCTAGCGTTCTTATAAATATATATTTTTTTAACGAAAATCGTTAGAAAATAAATTGTTATTTTATACGTTTATGGTTTATCTAATGTCGTTAAAATTTGAATTTCAATAGCTTATAAAAAATGTACATACCTATTTAACTTAACACTAAACTTTTTGAAAAATTATAAGGAATCTTGCATTCATTTTTTAAATCTTGGGTGTTAAAATTAATATTATAAATTTTGATCTGTAAAATAATTTTTAAATATCCTTCATGAATTTTGTAAAAATATAAACTAAAAAAACTTGTTAAAAAATTCTTTATCATATTAATCAAAAATTAAAAATATTATTAAATATCACACGAATTAAAGATAAAATACACCATACCTATAAAATACTACGTAAAATAATTATTGGATGGACAATCAAGAATATAAACAAGTGTATTATTATGAGACTATAACTCAATAATTCATTAATGAATTAAAAATAAAATCAATCTTGTCGATTATTAGTTTTGCTTAATATTCCTCATTTTCCCTAATTTTTTTCATGTTTCACAATTATTTTGAAATTTTTTTTTATACTTTTAACTATCAACTAGCCTTAATTGTATACTAAGACCCATTCAATTATGAAAATTGAAACATTTTTACTGTTCCTAATGGTGCAAAAATAAAAAAAAACTAAAAAAACATGTGAACCAATACGTTTATTGCATCACTCATAATTTTATTTAGTACGGACAAACTCATTACGACTGCAGCCCGATTGAGTTATAGGTATATGTAATAAAATCGATAATAATATTATTGATTATTAATGGTTATAAATATATCTTAATTCGTGGTTTTTATAGTATATAAGTATATAGGTAACTATATTCATATTATATTAATGACTTTTAGAGTATTTCCGTTAAATAATTTATATCACGAATAGAGACCATAGAAGGTAATAGAAGTCGAAAGTTAGTGGCATATTTAGCGGTGTTTGGGGGGAGGGGGGTAATTGTTTTGAGCGCCAAATTCTGAATCTATTGTAAAGGAATATTGGTGTTTGTGGATAAAATCACCTAATTCCATGGTGAATTTTTAATTTTTACGTTTGGTACATGTACTTACGTTAGTCATTTTTTAATTATTTACCATGCACCTGATATTAATAAGATATTCGTGAAAATAAAATAAAATAAGTAAAATGTTGGGGGGACTCAAGTTTTCTAAACAAATTTATGAAAAAATTCGTTTTGAAGTGTTAAGATTTGAGAAATTGTTGAGGAGGAGGTTATTTATAGCATTATATGATAGGCTGTGTTATTTAGCACCTTATAATTATGTCTATGTCGTTGTTGTTAATGTAAATGCGATGATCTACTTGATTGTGAACTTGAAGCGTCAGCTAATATCTAAATATTTTAATACCGACATTGTTGAATGTCATTGATCAATGCGACAATTATTATTGTAAGAAGATATTTCAAATTTGTTGATAAACATTTTGACTTTGCAAAAACGCTTGAAAATTTAATACAAGATTCTACATCATAGATTTAAATATGATCCTATATCATTCTTATTATAATACGATTTCGTAGTTATGTTATAAATACCTATAGTTAAAAATCTATACAATTTAAAGTTTTATAGTTATGGCTTGACAATTTAATGCTGCAAGATTCATGATATTAAGAAGTTAATAGTTATTACTGAAAGCCAAAAATATATAATTACAGTATTTTATTAAATGATATTTGAAGTTGAATTTTTTCGAAATTGTATTTATAAACGAAAAATAATGATTTTAGTTTTATTGTATTGTAATTCAAAAATATTATTCATGCGTAGAAGTTTTAAGTTACTTATGGTAAACTGGTATTATATTTTTCTATTAACAGTTACATTTAAAAAATATTTAGATTAATTTTAAGCTGTTGCTTATTTATATCCCGAATCTATTTTCATTTTTCTACGGTAAATACTACAATATTAACATGAAAATTCAATCAAATTTATTTAGTAATATAGGCTGACTGATTATCTCTGCTCAGAATCACTTTTCGTGTATAATAATTATTTATCATTGTATTCAAATTTAACACAAAATTCATTACAATGACCTACTTAATGACGAAGTACCTAGCTACTGTACAGTAGACCATTATCTAGTGCCCGCATTTTTGTTTACCTTTGATTGATATATGATAATTGATAAGTGATTATGTGTACACCCTTTATATTTTTATCCCTCGCGGGAGAATAAATAACCCATTTACTCCAAAAAAAATTAATTTGATTTGGGTACAGTCTAAATGCACCAAAATAAACAAAGTGTATTTTTTCGACAACCTATATGCGTCAAATTTACCCGTGTAAATATTATTTATTTTTTTAATTATATATAATAAACGGGGTTTAAACCCTTTAACAATAAGTAATAATTGTGAGTACAGTTCTGCAGTTTATCTTATAATATATTTTGAATACAATCCAAAAAAAAAATAAGAAATGATAAAATTAGTAGTACCTATGGTAATAGTTAACACCTAAATAAAGAATAATTATATGAAAAAGTAAAAATCGTTAATTAACAATGAATAGTTAGAGAAAAAAAACCGAGTTGTGCATAGTAGTAAAAAAAACAATAATTTAAACAATTAAATTTAAATTTAGATTTAAAGCCATATAAACATTCTGTCTGAATAAATAACGCGACATAGCAAAAAAATCAACATGATCCATTATAGAGTTGGCCAAAGATAGTGCTTTGGGGAAAATGAGGTGGAACTGGTGGAAGTATAATTATTTTTGCAAAGAGAAACATGAAATAAATTAGATTTTCTTAATTAGTAAGTATGTATTTAATATACATCACAGTGGTTTTAATAACCAATGTGAGATAACAATTCCGGACAATAAATAATATCATTTAATAAATCATATAAAAACATAATGTCCACGATATTTCTCCTCAAATCATAAGACGCGATCCCCAATTGGGTAATCTGCACATTATATATATTATATATATAATCTCTTGATATGGGTATATTTAATTTAAAGCATAATAGTTTTAAAAATGTATATAGATCATTTTCAATTAAACTAGTAAGTATACCGAATCTGTATATTTAATCGTGGTATATGGAACCACTAAAAAACAGACCATACTAGGACAATTAACCACCTCGGGGGCTGGCATACAGCTCTTAACGGAACTATATGTTGACCACATCCAAACATTTTTGTCCTGATTTAGAGAGTTAAAAAATTAGCATCAAAATGTTGAGCTTGATATTTTGTCCCGAAAAAATGTAATCAACCTCCAAAAATGTGAAAAAAATACAAATTGTTAGAAGACAAAATAAAAACTGCAAGAGTGGAAAATACTAATTTTTTTCTTAATCGTACAATTATGATAATATTAATTCCTAAAATATATTATGTTTTAATTTAGATTTGGAAATGAACAAATAACAATAATGGAATAAATTGTATAATAAATTCTATTTTATTATGATTTGACGAAATTATGTATTTCGGCGATATGGGTTTCGGCATGATGGGTCTAATTCATTCGGAGGGGATTGGGCCATAGGGGAATGGTAAACTTCTATAAAAGTAGATAATCGTTTACACTCACACACATAAATATATAAATAGTACTTATTTCTATACAAGATAGTGTTAATTTATGTACATGCGTTATTATTAAAAAGAAAGTTTGAAAAAAGTTAATGATAAAAATAAAAATATAAAACAAGTAATTTGAATAATATTTTTTTTGCAATTTTGTCCTTTTGACAATTTTAATCTTTATTCCGATAACCCTTCACTAATATCTTATCACATTATTTCAGATTAATTTATCCCCTTTTCCATCTTTTTTTTTAATTTAATTAATTTGGTTATTAATAAATACTTAAATACTTCATTTGTATTTGAGATTAATAAATCAAAAATGTTAAGTATCTACGTGTTAAACAACCAAACATAATTATGCCGTTTCATTAGTAATCAATAATTATTAATTGTATCTACATTATTTTTATAAATCAGAAAATATTTATTAAGAGGATGTAGTACCCGCATGTGTTGGTTCCGTCTTACACACGTGCGACATAGCAAATTTTCGTTCATCAGTTTCAATATTGTGCTGTTAGTTTTGATATTAGAGTGAACTGACCTATTATAAAATTCAAAGGTAAGTTTATTATCCAGAGCCCCACGTAGCGTTGTATTGATATTATTATTATTTTTAAGTAAGTTATGATCTTTTTGAAACTGTACATTTTAAAATAATCATAACTTACTTAAAAATAACAATATCAATAAAAGGCTACGTGGGGCTCCGGATAATAATCTTACTTTTAAATTTTATAATAGGTCAGTTTACTCTAATATCAAAACTAACAGCACAATATTGAAACTGGTTAACGAAAATTTGCTATGTCATACGTTTGTAAGACGGAGACAACATATGCGGGTTTTACGTCCTCTTAAAGTGATTAAATAACTTAATTATGTAAAATATTTTATTGAAAGAATAGTTTAACAGTATTAACTAGAATCAGAATATTTAGTTTTTACATCTCATATTTTCACAACGCAGAAATATTACAACAGACAACATCATATTACACAATTATAAACGAAATTTGATAATAATAAAATATATTGATAGGACCTTCATAATATTAAGTTCATTATTACAAGTCAAAAAAACGAAGGCATAATAAAATTGTGAAAAAGTATTTTAACTATTAACTAAAACTATAGTACATTTTTTAATGTTTAAAAATTGAAGTAATCGATGACCGACAAAATTTGACCAGTCATTAAAACTCTGCTAACCCTACTTTAAGTTAAACATATTTAAATTTCCTCCACTCAGTGATGTATATAGAAATTAATTTCAGGGGGGAATTAAAAAAATGTCCATTCTTAAATTCCAATTAATTATAGAATCAAAATAAATGCCCGTACCAACCATACATTTCAGAGAGGGTTTGAACCCCTAACCCCTCCTATATATTCCACTGCCTCTATGTTTTAATCAAAATTTAATATTAATTTTATAAGAAATGTTGATGAATTAACTCCAATCATATTAAATAATGATAGATGTTTTTAAAACAAAAAATGATTTATGTTTTAAATGACACCAAAGTTATTATGATGTTTAAACAAACTATTTTAAAAATTAAAACAATTAATCTTTTTTTGTTTAGGCTGTAGGTATCCGTAAAAAAGAAATGTTAATCAATATATACGAAAACAAAATTAAATATGAACCAAATCTCAAATTCTCGAAATTAACGAAAGAGTTATCGCAAGAAACTGGCATCGGTATTCAAACAGTTAGAAAAACTGTACGTAAATATTGGGATGGACAAGCCATAACAGCAAAAAAAAGACCAATTCGACTAACACTGATTGAAAAAATTGACAATTTTGAGAAGTGTGCAATTCGCCAAAAAATTCATAGTTTTTGGTTTAGACACGAAATACCAACTTCAAAAAATATATTACTCGCCATAAACGCTGATTCCAATCTTCCATCAATACAATTTAGCTCATTAAAAACACTATTAAAAGACTTAAATTTCGAATACACGAGATGGAATCGAAATAACTGTGCTCTTACGGAAAGAAAAGATATTGTATTATGGCGTCGAAAATATCTAGAAGATATAAGGCGTTACCGAGAAGAAGGTAGAACTATTTATTATTTAGAAGAGACGTGGGTCAACATCGGGGAATATTCTCACAAAGAATTATTGGGTGATATAGAGCAATCTGGTAAAAGCAAACGATTAATTGCCGTGCATATTGGATCAGCCAAAGGTTTCGTTGAGGGAGGGCTTTTATGCTTTGAACCGAAAAATAATATGGCTAGCTACCATGACAACATGAATGGTGACATATTTTATGATTGGTTCCGTGGTATTTTGCCTCTACTCGAGGAGAACTCGGTTATTATTATGGACAACGCGTCACACTATTCGGTAGCAAATCACGTACCCACCATGTCCTGGAAAAAGAAAAGTATTTTAAAATGGTTTGAAAATAAAGGTATAGTATTCGATAAACCAATGGTGAAGTTTCAATTAATTGAAAAGGTGAAGGAGATAAGACATACCGTCGACATATATAAAAAAAGTGTACAAGAAGCAATAAATTATAATAAAGCTATTCTTCGTTTACCGCCGCACCATAGTGAATTGAATCCAATACAATCTGCATGGTCGGCTGTAAACAATCACTTGAAAACGAATAACTACACAAGTTATAATTTGGACGATATACGTCAATTAATTAATGACGGGGTCAAACTAGTAACGCCCGAGATGATGGCCAATTTTGTCGATCACTCAGTAAAAGAAGAAAACAAACTTTGGGACCTTGATTTTATTATCGATGATTTGTTGGAAGAAGTTGTAACTGAATCAAACACTGCAGTAACTATAAACTTAGTTACGTCTCCCGAATCATCCGATTATTGAACTAATTAATGTTTTATATCAATCATTATAACCTACCTACTTATTATTGCAATATTTTATTTATGTGTATATTTTGTTCTTACGCAAATTTATATCTGAATTTTTTATGATGATACGATATAGGTACCCATACTATTATTTAAATTGTTTTTTAATAATATTTTGTATTTTATTTATGACGAACGTTGTTAAAACAACTTATTTATGACGTTTTAGGTCACTATTGTGTTATCAAATTTTAAATAAAAAAAAAATATTTTGTTATTTAAGCTTGTAATTTGCATATTGATATTTGACTGTGCACATGTACCTATATCAAAGGTTATAATTTCATAGTAATAATAATAAAAAAAAAATGGGAGAACTCACTCTACTTTCTGTTGTATAAACGGTGTTGAGTGATGAGCTTCATAAAATTGAGTAAGTTTAATTTAAATTCAATGATAAATCATTATTGAACAAAACACTATCTTGAGCAAAGGAGGTCTGTCTATATTTCTAAGAATACTTTTAACTTATTTATATTTATATTATTGATTTATTTTCTATTAATAGTAAACATTGTAATTTTTTGTTTAAATATCTATATATAAAAAAAAAAAATTGTGCGTTTATATTTTTGTGATTTTAGGTTTACTTAAGAAGAATTTATAATCTTTATTTCTATTTCGCTTTATTTTAGTTTTTTTATTCGTAATAAAAATGTTATCATACATGCATTGAAAAAAGTATACAATTTTAAATTTCCATAAATAGCACAGATAAACCAACATAATAATTATTTTGAAATGTTTAAAATATCGAGAAAATATTAAAATAAATATAGTAAAACCTAATAAGTAAAAGTATTAGGAATTATTTTTATTATTATAATTTATAATTATTGATTAAGTTATATTTCTATTATTCTATTCATCATTACCTAATGTACTCTCAGTAAATGCTGTTGATTGTTTTGATTTGATAATGGAATTTATATTTTATAATTTATGTACATAATTAATATTTAATATATAAATAAATATACATTTTTTATAAGCGGTTATTTTTTATTTCATGCTATTTCTTTATTTTTGAGTGAATTTACTGTTACTTCTCGTTTTTATAATTAATATCTAAGTAGGGAATTATCTATTTAAAATTATTTTTCTCGAAAAAAAATTCAACTGAGAGTGCAGTATCCATTTGATATTTTGTTTCACTGTTAATATGATCTATTAGGTATACCTTATTACACGTATCGTCTACCTACTTGTGAATAATTGAATACATATATCATATATGTATCTGTTATGAAGATTTATCGCATGAGTATTTTTTGTGTTTTTCTCATAAACATCAATTTTCCATAACACTGATACTGATATTATAATTATAACATATAGTGTTATTTACTTATGTTAAAATTTTACTTCTCATGCAACGCGGGTGCAATTTCTCAAAGTGTATATAATCTCGAATAATACTTGAATATTATACAATTCATTAGATACATACCATATAATGTACTTATATATTATTGTTTGCTACAGTGTTTTGTCGAAAAAAATAATACTTTATTATTTATTGCAAAAGATTCATTATGCTAAAATAAAATAAATTCTTAATACATACCAGTTATACAAAATTACAATTTCATATGTTTCAATAAAGAATAAAATAAAATATAAATTATAATGCTTAAGTATTAAAAAGAATGAAAAAAAAGTTTACTACAATATGTTATTAAGAATAATATCAACATACATAATGAAATATCAAAAGAGAAAATTGAATTCAAATTAAATACAATTATTGAAATGGTAACGAATTTATATAGGTACTTATTTTAATAAAAATGGGCGATTTATAACTACACACAACACGTTACATTATTATCATCATTTGAGTTAGTGTGTAATTTTTGGCTTTAATGGAATTTATTACATTGTACCTACTACCTATATATTGTAATAATTAAATAATACAGGTAAAGGTCAATATATTTCCATAATAATAATTGCCATTTAGGTAATATAATTAAATGTAAAATGTATATTATGTTCTTATTATGTACTGACCCTGGTCAGTCCAAAAATTACAATGACATCGATTCTATAACATATTAACAATACAGATAATATTATTACTGTGGAAATCTAAATGTTATTTAGCATTGATTAAATTTTAAATTCTAGATATGATAAAATGTTTTAAGCAAACGGTTGAATGTTAAAAATCGAATACAAACTGATCAGATATACTGTTTCTTTTTACTTCTTCATTTTGATTTTCATTTGAATCTTCGAAACTAGCCGTTTTGTCAGTCACTAAAAAAAAAAATATATGAATTTATTAACTATCAAAATTAAATAATTATAATTTTTCAACTTCTAAACAAATGAATTAAATAAAATATAAATTGTATAACTCTTTTTTAATTTTTCTTTAAACCATCATTTAAATCGATTATTCCAATTTTGTTCATCTGGAAAACGTTAAAATTATTTTAGTTTAATAATGTTGTCTGATGTCTTTTTCGTTTTCGCTCTCATTACTCCATCACTCAATGGGTGTTCGTAATTTGAATCTGAACTCGCAGGACAGATAAGTTTAAAATTATACAAATTTGAGGCTGACCAAATAAGGATAAAATAATAGTATAATAGGTATAATATGTATTATGCATATGGGTGCTCACGATACATACCACTAAAAATTTGCCAAAAAATTCTACACCAGGTGTGAAACTGGACCAATGTCATTATGTATACTCGTGTTAGTTGCGTGACACCAGTTAGTACACCACATAATAATAATGTCATCTCTCGGGGTTATATGCTACACTTGGTTTATTAGTTACGAATCATAATTCATAACATATACTGTATAATATATACGTTCATTTGTTTCGTCTAGACTTATGAGACCGCTTCGTTATAATAGGTATAACATGAACATTGAACAATGAAATATTATAATTTATAACTATGGTTAGAATGTTGTAACAATTCGCACATTTTTTAGTAACATCTAAATATAAGTAAATAAAATAGAGATAAATATTTTATTTATAATTTGCATATTTTGGAAATATTGAATATCACTACCTACATATTTTAATATATTAAAAAATGTTTACTAAATTGTATTCAGGTTATTTGTAAAATTTCCTTATAACGTCGATTAATTTAATGCTTTAATTTTTTATTTATCAATTGATCTTAGCCTTATTCTTCACCAACAAAAATGTTCAATTTTATTTAATGCTAATATTGTTTATCGACTATCACGATAGCATTTCATATCTATATAAACTACAAAGTATAGTTATATACTTAAAGTTTATGATCGGTGAGTGAGAATATTATGGTATCATAATCCTATTTTATGATTATGATTCACAATAATTTATTAAAATAAAAATAGTATGATCCAGTTTAGTATTGCCTAATCATGGGATGGATAGTTTTTTGAATCAGAACGCAGTAATTCAAATTTTGGAATTTTTTCATTTATTCGTTAATTATAATTTATAACATATATTTAAATATAGGGTTCGGGATTTCTTACATTTGTAGGTTTTTTTTTATAATGGTCGTAGATTATTCTAGATGAGATAAATTTGTTTTATGAAATGGCGAAACTAATTACTATGAGTTTAAATTTGCATATTTTTGCATATTTCGTTATATTTTAGGAAAAGTGCATAATTGAGCAATTTTTAGTATATTATGCATTATTTAAATTTGTATGCACGTAAAATTGTCGGGAAAAATTATAGTTAGAAAACATTTAAAAATATTTTTTGAAATTAATTAAGGTCGTATCTGATTCATACGTCTGTTTACGATAGTTTCTTTGTCGTTTGAGAATCAACCTTTTTATCGACATTATCAATAATTGTATATGTACTAGTTTTTTATAAATTATAAATTACAATAAATTAGTTTTTTTTTGTGATTTTAATTATGTACTTACCTAATTTTTAAATTTTTATTTTTATAATTATAATTTGCTTATGCGTTTTCAAAAACGAAAAAAAAAAATTAGTTGCATATTTTAAGCATATTTTGATATTTCTCAAGTATTGAGTACTACAGTCTACAGATAAACTTATTGTAAGTAATAGTTATAAACTGTTACTATGTGGCAGTGTTTGGAAGGAACTCGTTCCAAAAGGAACGGATTCCTGGAACGAGTTCTTTTTGTAGGAACGAAGCTTGGAACTGCTTCCTTTAAAAATAAAAGAAAAAGAATATGAACGAATTCTTTATATTGAGGAACGTGAACGAAAATCAAAGTTCATCTTGAAATTTAAAAAAACAAATTTTTTATTTAATTTAGATAATAAAAATCAGGTAAAATAAAGACAAATTAAATCTATATTATTAATTATTACACATTTTTATTTTTTTATATATTAATTCAATTATTTAGTACTCAATTCCTGTTTAGATTCATTTTTTTAAATTCTAATATTAATTTATCATTATTATCATTTATTTATTGATATCAAAAATAAAAAGGTAATATTCTAAAACCGTTAGATTGGGTAAGTTAAAAAAAATGGAACGATAACTGGAACGAGTTCATATATTAGGAACTGAACGAGAAACGGAACGAGATCCATTTAAAAAGGAACTTTCCCAACACTGCAGTATGCGGGCAGTGGCTATAATAGTGGATACGGGTATAGATAATATAATATTTCTACTAGTAATAGTAATTAGTAACTGATAAAATAAACGTGATTCGCAGTATTTTTCAAATGTAATGCATTTCCAATTAACTTTATATTATCAAAATTACAAAAGTAAATATCGTTTTTACGTTTTCGGTTATATAATTTTAATGTTTATTATTGTATTTTTAAATGTTATTTGATATTTCCGATTAACATTATTATATTTTTAAACGTTATTTTAATTTTATGTTTTAAGTTAAGAGGATGTTATACCAGCATGTGTTGTCTTCTGTCTTACTAATGCAGATCGTAGCAAATTTGCGTTCAGCATTAGCAGAACACATTTTGTGATATTAACTTTAATATTAGAGTAAATTTACCTATTATCAAATTTAAAGGTAAGAATATTGTATAGAAAATGTCATATGATTTTATTGATGTTATCACTTTAAAGTGAGTTATAGCTATGTAAAATATTAAAACTTTAAAATATTCAAAACTCACTTTAAAAATAAATGATATAATATCAATAAAAGCATATGACATTTTCTAGATAATATTCTTACCTTTAAATTTTATAATAGGTAAATTTATTCTAATATTAAAGCTAACATCACAAAATGTGTTCTGCTGAACGCAAATTTGCTATGATCTACATTAGTAAGATAGAGACAACACATGCGGGTATAACGCCCTCTTAACTACTAAGAATGCAAAATAAATTGTAAATACCAATAAAATTGAATATCAGCATTACTGCATCAAGATCAGTCGAATTTTAGAAAATATATACTTATAATAATAATAAAAAAACTATCAAATATTTTATATTTTATTGTTAGCGGGACGTGTGTCCATTTTGAATTGTTTATACCTATAATATGTTTAAACAAATGAATACAAATGAAGTTTTCATTGAAGTGATGTCATATATATTATGTCAAAGGAATAGCGTAAATAAATCACAAACATATTTTATAAATAGCGTTGTTTGTAGTATTGTTTTAATTTACATATTAAAAGTTTATTATTGTTAATTGTTATTTTAAAATTATGTTTATTGATATATTTATTTAACAGTATTTGAATTTGTTCGTTTTTCATTGATTGATATCGTATATTTTTTTTAATAGTATGAAAAATGTTTTGGTGTTTTGTTTTCAAGAGTATTATTTTTAACATAAATGAGTTGGAAAATAATTTTATTTTAACATATTAAAAATTAAATAAAATCAGATTTTTTAAATATTTTAAATATCCTTTCTAACAATGCTATTTTTTTCAAACCAGGATACCTGGTACTTCATGGTGTGGCGAAAATGAACTGTGTTCCGGTACATTCCAGTTCAATCATTTAGTCGGTTAGTTTATACCTAATATTTTGGGTGTATATTGTATAGTTATGTTGACAGAAAATCATAATGTATGAATTTCAATAAGCGCACAATAGCGGAGGCCACCGCTTATACGATTTCGGTTTCAATATACATTAATTTTCAACAAGCCTTTATCCTTGCGGATAGTGATAATCTGATGATATAACCTCCGACTAAAAACAAGGCACTATATTGATTGGGTCTTGGGTAGTCCATTTAGTTGCCAAACCTGTTGTGAGCCTGTGACGCACACTAACGTTGTTGGTATTGTATGTTAAGAACCGAGAAGACATCAGTACACTATAATAATTTTTCCTTTCCGACATAAACGCATAACCTAGGTGCATGGTAAATATGCGTTCAGAAGAACCAATTGTATGATGTTAACTTATCATTAGTGTAAACATTAGCATCAGAGTGGATTTACTTATTATCAAACTTAAATATAAGAGAATTATCTATTTTTATATGTTAGCTATTTTACAATATTAATTTTTTTTTTAATATGAGCATTTTTAAAATTTAAATATCATAAAAAAATCCAA
Organism: Rhopalosiphum maidis; assembly: GCF_003676215.2. Classification (NCBI taxonomy): domain Eukaryota; kingdom Metazoa; phylum Arthropoda; class Insecta; order Hemiptera; family Aphididae; genus Rhopalosiphum; species Rhopalosiphum maidis. The sequence goes on along the minus strand of NC_040878.1, from coordinate 61,259,541 downwards.
CATTTAAATACAAATAATGTTTTTATATTGAGATGTAACGGAGCGAAGAACACAATCAAATTTTGCGCGATTTTCAGTTGCAGAATATGGAAATATGTTGATGAAAGATTGCACATAGAGGAAGGCTGGTCCATCAAAAGGATACGTCTTTAACGTGATAAACTGAAAACTCTGGGTATATCAGTAACGATGTAGTAATGCAGTATATTATACGGGTACACCTTCTTTAAACAAGATAGTAAGACACATAAGCATGGGCATAAATATGGGGTGGGAGGCTTAGGAAGGTTTAAGCTATATTATGTTACTTCATTTTAATAGATAGATAGATAATCTTTATTATAATAAATTATATAAATTATTTAGTCAATATTTATAACCAATGGTAATAGTTTTAGGACTGTGAATTGAATGAATTAAAATTAGTTAAATATGTATGCATGATGCATTTATAAACAGACAAAATATATGCACTAAAAATTCCAAAAAATGTCTGTACTAAAAAAAAATGTTGAAATTAATAAAATTAATACATTTTAAATTCTTTATTTATTTAATTACTTTCTTTCAGTTAGATTATGTCTACTTATTTTATCTGAGATTACGAAATTATATACAGATTTCGGATTTGTATAGATATCAAACAATCATCGGGTAACAAATTAAGTTAAATTTACCCAGCTAAAAATATAATAATTTCATTGAATGACTGGAAAGATATACCTAAATATTAAGAAAAAAAAATATCAATATGAAAAAAATCACGAAAACACGTATTTATATTACCTAACTCAAAAATATACAAAATAAAATTTCGTTTTTGAACTCTAAACAAGAAAAAATAAATTGTGTCCGAATCTACAAGTATTTTATTAAACAGTGTAACATAAAAAAACCATGTGAATACATTAAATTCACAGCCCTGGTAATAGCTATAAATATAATAATAGTTATAATATGTTGTTATAAGTTTCCATTAATTTTCGTTTTAATCTTTTTTAAGCAGTTAATGATTTGTTATAACATAAATTATAAGTATAGTTAGTAGTTATAAAAACAAACTTTCGCACTGAGTGCCGCTGCGTTTGGATGAAATGTATAATTTTGTCCGAGTAACAAATGCGTATACCTATACGAGTAGTGAGTTACAAATACACTGTGTCGTCTAAACATAAATATCATTCATTATTAAAATACTTATGCAATAGATAAAATGGTGTGAATAAAAACGAATATCTCTGAGAGATTCTATCACTGTTTTTGTTTTTGAAACCTTTTATGTTCAAGCTCTATGCATTTGAAAACCCTATGTCCACGCATGTAATATAACCAACCGACTTAAGTCGACTATACCAAATCATCCATATATAATTAACCATAAAATTTTCTAGAAACGGTATCACATAAAAAAGCGTGTGCACAGTTTTAAAGGTTTTATAATATATCAATTAACACTTATACTAAATAAGCTAATAAATTGAAATTAGTTCTGCTGAACTCAAATTCATTATGTTACGTAATGTAAGGTGTACCTTACACTTAAGCCAGAGAGAGAGAGAACAAATAGGGCGCCGATATTCTGTATTAAGTGATATAACATACTTATATTTAGTCCTCCGTACCATTCGTACCTATAAAAGTAGTGAAGTGTACTTTCAGAAGTCTGAAAGTATAATATTTGTATTCATCATGAAGTTAAATTAAGATAAACCATCCCATTTTTTAAAAAAAAAATATTGATTCTCGTCTTCTCTGTAATTTGATTTTAAAATGTAAAATTAAAAAAAAATTTAACATTTATTATTATATGAAATTAAGAAAATAAAAACGTGGAATGATCGATCATGACTTTGTAAAAAAATGTAAATATGTTTTCAGATTTTTATCGCATTACTATTACGATCTACGATATACGATGTATACTGCAATATAATAAAATCTCCTGAATGCCATTAACGGTTCAACAAGGACGGAATTGGTTTGAACTGGCCATTCAGAAAAAAAATTATGAAGTTACAAACAAAAATAGATACTGATAATGGAGTTAATTTATAACGAATAAAATGATTCATTAGTAAAAACAATTATTTATCATTTTTTTAAACTAATTGTTAATAAGTACAATTTTCAAAAGAATTTTCTTAAAATGAATACATTTGATTACAACTTATATTATGTTCTTATAATATATATATGTTACAGTAAAATACGTTAAATTTATGTAATTATAAATTAACGTTACCTAATAGATAATAATGAATATTTTGCTATAAGTTTATAACGTTAATTATTTAGGATTTATGTTAATTCCAAACAATATTATAGTTTACTATGTTAAGTGTATTAAATGTTTGTATTATCATTATTTATTTTTACATAATAATGAACTACGGTATTTCGAATTGCATAATTTTCCAACTACTCGACAAGCGGTTTAATAAGATGCTTTTTAATATTTATTTTTAAAATATCATATTTATGACTTATATACCATTTAATAATTTTTCATACAATTTTTTTCTCCTAATGTTTTCATCGCAAATTCTGAATGTTTTAATTGTTCGATACGATATTGCACTTATTCATAAATGGTTAGAAATGAGTTATTATCTTTATGTTTTGTTATTAATTATAATTGTATTAATATTGTTAATTTTGTTTTCTGTATAAAATCCATCCATATTGAATTGTAATAATTAATATACAATTTAAAGAAAATTAGTACAACATTTTACGAATATTTTAACATATACGACAATAATATAACTATATCGATCCAATGCGTACTGTGAAAGGCTGATAAAAATCTATCTAAAATAATTATAATAGAGTCTTATAGTATAGTAAGCCCCACTAAGCTTATTTATAAACAAAGCTATAGTAGTTTTAGTTAGACACAGAACTAACCTATAGTAAATATAAAGTGTAAGTCTGTATAGTAACCATATTCCGTTGTTCTATCTACTGCGGCTAAATTACTAACTTATACCATTTAGATAACATTTTAACAGCATTTTTATGATGTGTAGAAATAATTGGTAATTAAACCAAAAAAATAATTAACCACGATAATTACTAGATTTTAGGTAACTATTGTAACTTACTAGAAAATAATGTTATTTTGATGTATATCATCATTTATTGTAACATTTTTTTTTAGCTTGTATAGCCCATTTAGGGCCTTCGCTGCTTCTACTATTTGTTGCCTTCTATTTCTGTCTACACACTTTTCTAATTTTGATCCTGGTGCACATTCTTCGAGATCTGATTTTACTATGTCTATCATCCACCTTTGCCTTGGTTATCCCCTAGGTCTTTTCCCATCGATAGTGCCAATCATTACGTCTTTTATTATGTCAGTGGATCTTCAGGCATGCCTCGTCCATTCTAACCGTTTGCCTCTTAAAAAGGACTTGATATTGGGCTTTGAATATATTTGGTAGATTTTATTATTAGTTCTTCTTCTGTATTCACCATTTTCTATGATAGGGCCATAAATACGTCTTCGTATTGTCCTTTCGAAAATCAAAAGTTTCTCTTCATCTTCCTTTGTAATCGTCTACGTTTCGCATACATAGGTCAGAACTGATAGACAGCTTGAGTAAAGTCTAGATTTTGATTTCGTAGATAATAACTTTGATTTGAATAATTTTCCTAGTGCGAAGTAACCTTTATTAGCGGCAACAATTCTTAGTTTTATCTCGTTATGCATATTATTTGAATTATTTATATTAGTTCCTAAATATTTAAGGTCGGTAACAACCTGAAAAGTATAATTGTCAAATATTAGGTCCTGTGTGTTTCCAGCCCTTCTGCCTATGACCATCTACTTGGTCTTATCTTGGTTAATATCGAGTCCCATTTTCTTAGCCGCCATTATAAGGTCAGCCATTTTTGTAATAATTTCTTCACGTGAACACCCAATCACCATATCATACGCATAGGTAAGTATCGTTTTATTTCCAAGTAATTCCATTCCTTGATAAACTGACAAAGATCTTATTATTTTCTCTAGGGCAACATTAAACAAGGTGGGTGATAATGCATTACCTTGTCTAAGCCCTGTATCTGCTTCAAAACTGTCTGTTATTTTTTTCCCAAATCGAACTTTGTACAAACTGTTAGAGTAACATTCTTTCACCAGTTGGGTTAATTTAGCTGGAATTCCAAATTCTTCTACGGACTTCCATAACTCTTCTCTTATAATACTATCACATGCCTGTTTGAAGTCCACGAAACATATTATTATTATAACACATTATTGTAACATATATTATATATATTATAATAATTAACGATTCTTTTGATGTGAAACATCTAATGGTGCGGTTCGGTAGTGAGACCGACTGTTGCGTGGCGATGCCCCACTCGTTGCTCGTCGGCTCAATTCGCCGAAACTCGGCAAAAAATTAATAATAATAATAATAATAAAATAATAATAATTTTCAATATTATAAAAAAAAGAAAATTATTGATGTTTCACATCTGCCAGGTGTCCGAAAATTTATTTAATTTAAATAATATATTACGGTAAACAGAAATTAGGGAGAATTGTCCCACTTACTATTTACGTGGGTACATAGAATGGTTTATTATAATATTGCAGATGACTCGTGTATAGATCGTAAATCGTAATACTACGAAACATTTACAAATGACTTGCAGGGACCTTGGATTTATATTAGGTATGTATGTATGTATGTATGTATGTATGTATGTTACTCGATACTATTGATACTCAGACCATTTAACCAATACAATATAATACATTTTCCAAATTAATCAGATTACTGGCTACCATGAAAAACTGTGATTTACAATATATTCAATTTCACTTTACTGTGATTAAATACACTGCAGAGTTAGGAGTATACTCGGGATCACTAAGAAGGGAGGTGATTGAATTTGCAAACCATTGATTATTGAAGAATTCTGCTCTTAACCCTACGTATAATTAAAAATAATTAATTTATCAAAATTTTTTACAAATTAAATATTGCGAATACACGATATAACATGCCAAACAATTAACAAAATATGTATGTAAGTAATTACTATAATTGAATAGTGTTCGCTAATTTAATATTTGTTTGGATAGCGGAAAAATAAAGTAAAATTGTCGTCTCGTACAACCTTGTACGACGGCGGCAAAATGTACGTATCGAATATCGGTAAATTAGTTATGGATGCTATAAATGAACTATATAGTTACAATATACCTAAGTCATATCGCAATAACCGTATTACGTTGCGGCGATATACCGAATATTATGATGCATTGCCATTTGCCATTACATATAATCAATAAACAGCGTTCCCATTTAATGTGGTTGTGGGCATACAACCAAATACGTTATAACCATGAGAATTATTACATCGAAATAATTTTATTATCTATTATGACGTATGCAGTATATGCACGTATAATATATGCGCGCGTTTGTGTGTGCGAGTGTATGCATTTTAAATGCATATACTTTATTTATTATGTTTCTAAGTTGGAATTATAATAAAGAATAAAAAAAAGTTTAAAAAACTGCATTTCATATAAAAGTATACAAGTTTGACTATTCATCTCGGGGCCATGGATGAGGTGGAGTTTATTTCCCCGGATATTCCACTTGCGACAGTAGGTAGGTATACCACTACCACACTCGAATTGCAGTATTGACGTTGTACGACTATTCTCGGTTTACGTATATCTACGTCATTTTATAGTTTTGTACAATCGTCTCCAACGACATTATAACAAATCATGCAGAATATGACGCCGACCGTTTATTTTATACCACGATACTGTATATAACAGTTGACCGGAATATAATTGATCACAAAGGCATGCGTTTGGTTAATTAGGTGGGCATTGGACAAGTATATGTGTGTATTAATTGCAATTTGCGATGCTACAATATGAATAATTTTGCTGTTTTTGTTACAGTACAATATATAGTCGAACTCGACGTCACCACTCGATGCACAATTATTATTTACTTGTATAATTGGATTTTTTTTTTGTCTACATTATGTGTTTATTGGATAAAAACATAATGCTTATAGCTATACCGTATAAAAAAACTGTAAAATGAATTAAATAACATATATATATATATATATATATATATATATATATATATAAGGAGGTTGGTAAAATACAGCTATTATATAGGTATCTAAGTGGATAAGTACCATTCCGTTTTCTTTGTATTCCGTGTAAATCGTTTGATAACGCGTTATTATAATAGTATAATATACCAAATAGTTGAAAATATCCAAATATATTTCATTGTGTGATTAGTTGGATGAGTAATATCTTTAATGATCTATGTTGTATGATGTAGGGTCTGCCTGGGTACCTGAGGGGGCCCAGGCAGGAATTATTTTCTGGGGCCTAATAATTTTATACTGCATTTTGGAGTAACACAGTACAAGGGCCCAGGAACTAAAATACGTCAAGGGCTCAGACAGGAATCCTGGCCTTTCGGCCTTGGCTAGGCCGACCCTGGTATGATGTGATTGTTACTTGTTAGTAACAACACTAGTTGTTCATTATGAACATAAAAATAAATTAAATTTATATTTCGATGTATAATGTTAGTTGTTCCATTCATGTCCACATGTATTTATAACAAATAATTTAAAACATAATTTTTAATTATTTAAATATTATATTATTTTATTATGTAGATAGTTTAAAGTATATATAAATATATTATATTATATAAAAGTTATTAAGTTAAGTATAACTATTATGATATATTATTTTAATTCATACAAAATATATGTATATATTATAATATGTATTTATATATTATTATGGTTCAAATATAATATTGACAATATTGTGGATTAACTGGGTGGTATGAAATGAAAGGCATTGATGAAGCTTAGATTGTATTTTATGGAGGGGTGCCTAGAGTGATGATAATTTTTTTTAAACCTCTTGCATGAATAAAATAATGTATTATTCATTACTCTAACAACAATTTTGTTACGATTTACACTTCATAGATCCGTTGTCTGAATAAAATGTTTGCAGGAAATGTGGAGCAAATAAGATGTCACGCTTTATTATGGGCAGTATATTATATTGGCCATACAGTAAAATTACTTGCCTTATTGAGTTAGCTCTACTAGGTTTAAATCCTGGTGCAGCCACTGGTTGACTATTAATATTAATCACTAATGAAATGGTTTTGACTAAATAAATATTATTATTTTATTTTGTGAATAACAAGAAAATTCTGAACACGGAACACTGTGACGATGGATCAGTATAGATATCTATTAAGACCTGCATACACTGCACTGGTGGCAGTTGTAGCATAGTCAATTACCGAGACAATATAATTGTACTACAACCACTGCAATATATGCGAATTGCAAGCCTAATAATATAGTTAGCTATAGTAAGACGTATTATAAATAAATAGAAATCAATATGTAACAAAATAAATCAATAAATAGCGTTGACAGAAATTCACTCACTCGTGTTTATTTTTCCGTTGACGCTTTTACTTCTGATAGTGGACATGACGACTTTAAATGGCACCTTATCGATTTTGATGATCGCCGAACCTCGATTCGGTTCCATCGTCAACGTTAGGCTCCTACAATTTGAAAAGACATAGTTACGATATGACCTTAAACAAAATAGACTTAAAAAGTAAAAAAAAAAAAATGTGTTGTGAAGTTCAGATTTAGTTTTACTTGCCGGCAGTCGGGTTCACTGTAGTAATCCACGCAAATCGAATTTGAGTCCGGCGGCACTCTCCGGTGACGTACGCACTTCAGTTCGACGACATTTGCACGATTCTTGTCTTGTCCAGTGAGCAAAGCGAATCGGTTCAGACTTTTGTTCGTTACTAACCGATGGTTGCGTCCCGGGGTGCACAGTTCCGTGTGGCTATGGCCCACCGTCGTACAGCCCGATATGTAGTTCCGGATCGATGAACGGAAATGTGGATGAGAGAGGCCGTAAACTATTGGATTGTACACTACAGACGCCTGCAGAAATATGGCATGATATTATGTACCACGTATTCGATTATTTTAATTAGTAAGCGTGGCGTCTGGCGAAGTTACCTAATATTATAAGTATATATGTTTTCAAAGCCTTTGAATTATAATCGTTACGATGAGTCAAAACTATAAAAAGATGTGTTATGGAAACAATAATATAATATATTTCTACACAGTGTGGTATCTTGATTGGAATATTGGATAACAATTAGATAGACGTGTAGCGGGCCAAGTGTAAGCAATCGTATGGAACTGTGCAGCAGAAGCACAGTGAAATAAAAAAAGTTATAAAAATTCTTCTAAGTGTTTTTTCTTAATTGGAAATAATCCCAAGTCCAAATGACCGAATTCTGACACAGATTGGTGTGAAGGTGCTTGCTTTAACTTGTAAATCACATCTGAATTAATCCTATCTCGGGCTCTTCTATATAGGTGCTTTCCTCACTATACTTGGCCATATCCCTTAAGTTAGAGATGCGCAGCGTTGCGTTCCCACGGTTCATGCGTTCTCGGGTTCATGTGTACGCGTGAAGAGGCATGCAAATGACGTACCTCTCACAACCAGATATTTTAGATTATTGTAGCTCACAGCTGCACCTATCTGGTTTACTGTTCACATCATGTTTCTTGTACCTATTACCTACGCGTCGCATTTATTTTTATATGAAATTTGTTTTATAATATACAAGAGGAAAATTCTTATTATTTTTATGACTCGTGTATAGCAATAAGTATCAGGACATAACCACATAACAGACCTATACCTATCCATAGTCATATAAAGTATTGTTGTACTTTACTCTACCTCGTTATATTCTGGAATGTGTTGCCTACGCCGCTGTATCTTGTTATATTGTTATAGAATATCAAAGCACGTTACAGACGTTTAGATTTTTAATCGTGCTAAGAAAGTGTGTATAGTCAATGCGGTAAAATATAACAAACATTGTAGATAAATTAAATATTTAAGTTGAAATGAGAATATTTTCCAGTAAGTAAAAGGCAAGATATTTAATGTGATGATAAAAGTCAAAAGATCAGAATAAAAATAAATAATATTATATTAATTCTGAATTCATAAATGATCTTTGAAATGATCATTTATTGAAATTCATAGTAAACAAAAATAAATCATGAAAAACTGTGTTTTTTACATATTTTCTACAGCCATTAAAATTATCTGACGAGTATATTTAAATATTTATATTTATTTAAGAGGGGAATAAGTAGTTGAGCGTTCAGAATCATATTTTATAATATGTCAATTTAACGGAGGAATCTATAATCTTGCGCTGGGGGTGAGTGAATAAACGAATTGAGTTTCAACAGAAAATCGCATAGTAGGTAGGTAATTGAATAAGGCGTATAAAGTGGTACAAAACATTAAAATAAAACGATATGTGACACGTAACATTTTCTTGAATATTTTATAGCTAATATTATGGCAATGAATAAATTATTAAGTAGTCTTTAGTTTTCGACGAGTTTACAATTTAAGTATTATATAACTTTATATAGGTCCATAACATGGATCCAAAATGTAAAAATTATTACAAGCGCAGTCCTTTGAAATTTTAAATTATTTGGAGTGCATTGTGAAACTAAATAATACAATTTGTGAATAAATAAACTATGTGGAAATAAATGACTTGAAATAGGGTTTTAGTTTTAAGCACAGAGTAATGCTATTAAAAGTTATACTATTACTTCTGTATTAATGAAATTTTAACAACTCGATATCAGCTCAACATACTAGTGTATATAGGATAATCACTGTATGATTAAATTGATTCGCAATATAAATTTATAGTAGGTATTCATTTGTTATACGAATAGTAAGCCTGCATAAAAATATATCAATTAAAATTAAACTTGTATAAGTACAAATGACAGTCATACTTAAAATATACATATTTGAGATATCGCACAATAGTTTAATGAATGCAATATTAAACCTATTATAGTACCTATTACACTTTATGATATAAGTATGATTTGATTATAATTTTTTGTATAGAAATGTGATTAATAGTTATGGTAACTTAGCTGTTGTATATTATAATAACTATACTGGAAAGTTAATCATTATTTATTATTAATAAAATAAATGTTATTACTTTTGTATTGTAAGATCACGTATTCTATTATTTAATATATTATTTAACCTATTGTTGATATTATTTGAATGATAAATTCGTAATTCACACAAGAAAAATATAAAAATGGTGAATAAATAAATCATTTGTTTTAAAATATAATATTAAATTAATCAATTATAGAATACCCGAAGAGGGCCTTTTAATGTTTTAATTTTAATTTTGTAATTAGATTAACTTTATTCTTAAATGAATTTATGATGCTTAAATGATTATTTTATATAATTGTAAATTTTAATAGAAACAAAACGATCAATATAAGCATTAATATTTGTATAGGAAACTATAGTAGAAATGTATGTTATAGCTTTGGGTATAACATAAATCAAAATACTTAAAACACTAAAAAGAACTTAGTCATACATGTTTTTTTTTTGTATTAAAGTATAGAGTTTTAGAATTGTTAAAAAAGGAGATACATTTATTCGTTAGGTTGAGCTGTAAAAGAGTTAAAAGTTATGAAATTTTTTGCAACATTTTTATTTTGAACAATATAAGTATCTTCGTCCGTCTTACGCATCAATATTATAATTTATAATATTAGTCTTATCTAATTGACATTTTACTTATTATCATTTATTTTAAGTTTTGTATAACTTTTAAATTATTTAATTTTTTAAATTTAAATACTGTGTTAAACCTACTAAAAACGTTAAAATATTTTATAATCAAATCAATTTTAAATTAAATACATTTTTAAAAATAAATAGGTACCATTATTCAATAATAGGAACATAAAATTAAACGTTTGTATCTCTGATACTTATATTTATATTACACTATATTATTTATTAAACATAGCTTCTAAAATAAGAGACTCGGTGGTGATCACTCACTACGGCTCTAGTCAGTGTTGTATTATAATGTAAACTTTTAAACTTTGATAAATTATTGTATTCAGATAATAATTGATAATGTTCAGTTCATTTAAATATTATATAATTATTTTTATTTTTTTTTTATTAATTAATCCGCGGCAATAAAGGCCATTGGATGGTTTTTATTAATTTGTAGGGGGGGGGAACGGTAGGTTGAAACAAGTTGTTTGTATGTGTGGCAAGGATTTGTCACTAAAATGCCGGGTGGTCATCCATTCCGGAATTAGCAACACCGGCCAATACGTACGCTCAGAGCGTTTCCGCAGTTGAGTGTACGATCGCACTACACCAAGCCACTATATATATACATAATTATTATAAATGCTGATTTTTTTTTTAGATAGTTTAGATATTATTTATTTTTAGTTTGAATATTCCCTTATTAAAACATATTACAGTTAATTTTATACTCAAAACACAATATTTTAAATAATGTTAATCGAATTATAAAAAATATACCTAATTAGGTATATAATATTATGTTATTTATAAAAGAATAATATATGTTTCGTCAAAGTTAAAATATCAAATAAATAAGAACGATTATAATCAAAATAGCGCCATAGACGATTTTTGAAGTATCAGTGAATTAGTATAAAATCATGTGGCAAACCTTAGCACATATGGCTGGAAGAGCAGAAATCCATGGCTCTATCTTTGTTTGATTTCCAAATTGACCAACAAACGTGACAACAGCATATGGAGTCCAAGATGCTACAAACAATCCAATGAGGATTAAGATTATATAAGACGTCCTTAGTGCAGATCGAATAGGTACTGCCTGACCTCGTCTGGTAACGTTTAATGCTAATCTGTAATCCCAACTCTCTGTAAAAAACGAAGTTTTAATAAGTAAAATATTAAATTGTAATTAAAAAAATTATCACGCGCCTACTTTGAAACACGTACATAAAATTATAATTTTTTATGCAAACGTTATATACATCATTATCGATTGGACACGGAGTTTAAAATCTTAGATTTAAATTTAAGAAAATGTGCTTTTTGTTTAAAATTTACGATTTTGTTTTTGTAAAAGGTATTCGATAAGATATTAAACATAATATAATACACGAGAATGTTATTTATATTCTCTACAAGTTTCGTTTAAAAATTACTCAGAGTGAAATTATTTTACTCACAGGTTATTTCATTGTCACACTCTGTAAATAATTTTAACTCTTTAAATCGACAAATCCTAATATAATATACAATGTTATATATATTATGTAGTTAAAATTTTTTAAATATTTGATGTCGTGATCATAGGGTTAATTGCTTTTAAAATATTTTATGACCAAAATTATTATTATATTGTGAGAAAAGTGAGAAATTTTATTTACAACGATGTCTTATTATTTATATTATATTTTTCTACAAAAATATTTCACTGACAAAAGATGTATTCAAAAAATGTTATAAAGAATCCATCGAGGTCAGGAATAGAGATTTTTCAAAAGTGTAATGTGTAAGCACGTTATATACATACAAGTATATCAACAAACTTTGAAGATAACATGTCAGCAGGGATATTATACATATTACATAGGGTGATCTATACATTGTTTTATTTTTGACCGGCTTCTTTTATGTTGATAAAATCAATTTTATAGTCAATAAAATTAATATTCCTTTAGTTCAGCAGGGAATTAGACTATTGTACGATTAATGAATTTGAAACACACAAAATAAAATCCATAAGTTCACAATAAATAAAATAAGTATATTCCAGTATAATTTGTTTTAATTTCCATAGCGTATTAATTGATCTATTTAAATAGACAATTATATTTTGATTGATAATTTAAATGTAATCATTATTACTGTTTTATAACTATATAAAGTAGTCAACTAGTTATATTATTTAATAAAAAATATATATTTTGTCTGATTTGTTGAAATAATATTATGTTATTGTTTCGTGTAAATGAAGTCACTATTTCACTAACCTGTGCCCAACGATGCGACATTGCTATTACAATCTGCCATTTCTTTATTGTGGTCAAGTATTGATACAATAATGAATATATAGCAATATGCAATGATTGAGACTGGCAAAACAAATCCGAGCAACAACATATAAATGTAAAATAACCTATTCGATGTGGTCCTGGTAGTATAGTCCCACGAGCACGATGTTTCGAATCCTTCCAATACGTATTTTGACCAACCGAAAATCGGTGGCAATGTTATTGATAAACAGTATATCCATACAAATGCACACACCTAAAAATAAAATAAAGTGTAAATGCATTATTGTCATTGATTGATATTTGTGTTTTAAGACTCAAAATTATAAATTTTATCTTAACATTGAAATATAAAGCAACATAACATGATATTCATTCTTAATGAGTGGATTATAATAAATAATTATAGATCGTAAAAGAAAATTAATATATATATACATTTGTCAGGACATACTTTTTAATTTTTTAAATTATTTTTATAACAAGTAACAGCTCATCGTATCAGTAAATTAACGTTTCCGTCACTCACTTTCGTTGCACCCTGTCGCGTTAACTTCCAAGATCCTGACACTGGTTTTGCAGTGATCACTAAGTATCTTTCAATTGCTATGGTCGAAAGAGTGACAATTGAAACCAAACCAAATTGTCCCACTCCGAAAGCATATATTGTGCATCCTGAAAAACAATGAGCACGGTAAATTATTTGTTTTCGTTTTCAGATGACGTTACACGCTATAAATATATTACATTAAATATTACATACCTACTTATCACTACCCAACCCTTTTTGTCTTGCAGCGAATAATAAATATCACAAAACTTACAATGGCACTGTTAAGAAAATTCATTTTTCTTCAATATTGCTTTTAGATGAAGAATACCTATTACAAAAAGAGGACGTTATTTTTAATGTCGCTGGCCGTTTCTATTAAACGATATTTACAAATTATAAATGATCTATTGTACACATAATTCATTAAACTTATGATAATATATTACAAATTAAATAGTCAATAGTCCTCGTTATATTTTTGTAATAGGCGTTCTTCGTCTAAGACTAAACGATATAGTTTATTTTGAATGAGAATTATTATTGATGGTATATCATTATATAAACAGAGATTCTATATACGTTTTTCGTGTTTTTTTTTGCCACAAAGATGGTGTTTAATTAACTGTTATAGTTAATATACAAATTTACTTTTATTTTTTATATTAAATGTATGATTTCTATGTTTTTTGGAACGGTATAATTTATAATACTAGTAAAATCGGGTTTTTAAGATATTATTTATGCAGGAAAATCGCATCTCAATCGCAATTTTAAAGTGGCTTCAAATTCTTCACTACATAAAAAAATATGCGTTTTTGTTGTTGTCTTTTTTGATTTTCAGTCTGTACATATTAAATCACTATTTCGACCCAATTAATCCAAATAGAATACGTTGAACATGAGTTTTAAATGATATCAAAATAAATGTAAGTATACTATGTATAATAAGCAAGTTATTCTAATATTATCCACGTATAAACCATTCACATAAAGACATGTAGGTAATTGAATAATTTACAGAAAATAATTGTTTACTTCTAAGTAAATCAATATATATACTTACATGTATATACATCATCATCAATACTCTAGTTCTAACTAAAATTTACAATTTTTTTTTAATTTTCGGTAAAAAATTGTTTAATAAATAAATACATTATTTTAATAATATTTATAGTTAAAATATACATTTAAAGTATAGGTACCACATGTAACATAATCAGAGTTTCAATCGATTATCACAGTGAATAAAACCAAAGTAGTATAATATATTATTATGCATGTATAAGAAAAATAATTTTTAAATTTATGTTTTTATTTTTAAATATTCATTAAAGATGTTTAAAAATATACAAAAAAAAATTCGAAAATTATATGTATAAAAAAAATTTTTTTTCATAAAAATGTTATTAATAAATGTTAGTGATCTTAGGTTTGTACCAATATTTTGTAATGTGGAAAGTTAGAATAATATAATATTGTGTACTGATAGCTAAATACTATTAAGTTTATTGTAAATGCAGGGCACAAGAGGAAAGTGAGAAATCTGTATGATATATAAGCTACTTATTTCAATTTATTTCAATATTAATTGAAAAATATTAAAGAAAAATGTTAATAATAATCTTTTTGATGTTGGCAATAATCATTTTTAAATTTCTTTGAAATTATATAGAAAACGTCTAAATTTGCACAAAAAGATGACTTGCACAGTTCAAATTGTAAAACGAGTCCTTAAGACATTAAAAAGTCTATATCAAATTTAAAATTATGCAGTATGCACAAAAAAATCCATTTTTTAAATCTCTGTATCGGGGGTGGCCAATATTATTTATGTTATGTCAAATAATAAAAAAATTGAAAATGTGCCATAAAAATTTAACATTTATGCATTCACTTTTTAATAATATAATATATATGTTATATTATTTGATGCTAGTATGTCATTAAATAACATCAAATCTGATACAAAAGTATGCGTACTGTAGGTTGGCTACCCCTGCATTGTATCATGAAACATTTTTGTGCTTACTTAACATTATCATATGATCAACCAGAATAGATATAAGATTATATAGATTAATTCGTGATTCGTGCTCTAGAATAACGAATCATTGTTTCCAATTTCCACAAAGAACACAGGTTTATAGACAATTTTACAATTTAATTTTTAAATTAATGTTTATTGGTCGCAAAATTCTACCTTAAAATTTTTCTCACACTATTTTTATAAACTTGGCATCCAAACACCATTGAAAAAAATCACTATGCTACAAAAAAGTGAGACTTATAAATTCATAAAATATTTTTAGGAATAATAATTGTTATTATTATTCAATTAGTTGTATTAATTAATTTCAATCCAATATTTTTTTTAAAACGATCAAATTTATTAAAAGAGGTATCTATAGTAAAATAGTAAGTTTAGTAATTTTTTTTATATTGACAAACTCTATCATTATAACACAATTATTTGGATTACTATTATTTTAATATATTTGTCTAGTTTAATTTGAAATATTTATATAGTTACGAGTAGCTATATAAAATAGATAAAATAGAGTATAATAGCTAAAATAATTCTAATTAATTATATTATAACACTAATAGATGTAACTGTAAGAAATTTTAAAAAGATAAGGCATTTAAAATATAGAAAATACCATTAAACCAATGTAGTAGAAAATTTAAATTGTTATTCAACCATTAAATGGATAGAAAATCAGACGTGTTTCGAATACAAATACGTTGTGATAAAAAAATGACGCAATATTAAAATTCTCAAGGGTATGGTAATTATGAATTTGGAAATTTTTTAAATTGATACTTCGAAAAACTAATAAGCTGATTTAAATGACATATTTTTAATTGGTCTTAATTTATTATTTTATTAATAATTAATTATTTGTTTTTTTGTTGCATTTATAGAGAGTTACATTTTATAATAAAAAACAAGGTAGGCAAGAAAATGGTAATTTTTTCATTTTCATTCAATGTTTGTGTTTTTGTTCTAAAATCACCCTAGAGTAATTTTTTTTTATATATTTTACATAATATAATAGCAACTATGTAGAATTTTTTTGCATCATGCATGAATTTTATAAATAGTTATTAGAATATATTATATTCCGCAAGTGCTGTACCTATAAATTTATATGATCGACACGAACCCAATCCAAATTAAAATATCTAAACATTTCTAAATTGAATAAAATCTTTAAAATCCAACGATAGAATATATTTTCAAAGTATGGTAAGTTAAGAAAAAAAGTAGCTAATTAATTAATTTTGTGGAAAAACTAAGCTCATAAAAATCGATTATTGGTGATAATATTAATTTATTACTTGATGAGAAAAAGTCTAAATTATTTTCAAGTTTTAATCTCATTTTAAATACGTCATCCAGACACTATTATTGGTACTTTAAAAATAAATATTTTTTCACTGACATTAGTATATTTTACTAATCTAAAATATATTAACCCAGAAATTCAAAATTTTTAATTTTGAAAAATTAATTTTTGGATTATTTTTTTTTTTTTGTCATATATAATTTTACCGAAATGGATTTATGTTTTATATACTTTTGCTAGATAAAAGAAAAATTAATTACATTTTATATTATATAATGTCATTACCTTTGATCTACTTATATATCTAATAATAATAATATGTTAATATTTTATGACATATCGTGGACTCATTATAATTTTGATATTTATCTTTATGTTATCTTTTAGTTTTTAAAGTTTAACATATAACTTCTTTCTAATGCCTTATTGGTATTGTTAAAAAAAGAATATCTAATATGGGTGACGGTGTTAGATGAATTTACAGTAATGTTTGATGTTTGTTATTATTTACTTGAATACTTGTTTTCAGGCTTTATGGTCACCTCCTTATGCGGGTTTAAATTAAAATTACATAAGTGTAATGTCGTTAATCGTTATATTCATAAAATGTGCAGGTTGTATTGTTCAATGTGTAAAACAAATTTTTTATATTCTCACCATTAGTTTCTATTATTTGAATATATTACCGAATCGAAAAGTGATAATAATATATAGACAAATAATATTATGTATAGTATAGGATAGTCGGATAATACGATATTGATACAATATTTTATAATGTTCTGATTGCATATTTCGAATTTATAGAAAATAATCACAGTATTACACCATAAAATATTATATACCTAGTTCCTAAACAGAACTCAAAAGACAGATTTTATTAATTTTGTGGTAATGTTAGAAAAATAAATTGATAAAATAATATGATACAAAACTTAACAACATAAAATGAAAAGTGTCATCACGTTTTCGTAATTTCTTAACGAAATAAAAAAATGTTAATGTTCAATTGGAAATTAAATTGTGTTAAAAATTTAAAATGTATAAGATATACTTAATACCATACATATATTATTATACTTGTAATAATAGTAAATTAATCCACCCGTGAATAATGTTTTTAAATAGATATAAATACAAATTCGTTAATTTTTATTTTTTTGAAATTTGAATTATATTTATTTATTCTTAAGTTTTCATAAATAATTTTAACATAACTTGGTCTAAAAATAAAACAATCATAATAAAACGTATACAAGTAGTTTCGTTCTATAGATGTAGATACGAGTATATAAAATAATCAATTGTTCGTTTCAGATGTTTGCTCTATAGTTTGAATTATCCTCGTAAACACCAAAACGTCAACCAATGATATATTATCAAATAATATTAGTCCCTCATAAATTATAAGCTTGTACATGGAAAACATTTTTTTATATAACTACTTGATCGAGCTGACAATTTGCACCTTTAAAATATAATTATAAAACTATTTATATAGCTAAAATATGTAACTATTTAAATTAAAATAAGATATAGGCGTAACAATATTTGGTTTTATTATGCATTATATTTTTAAATATAATAACTATGAACTTATTATAGTGTATAAAAAATTATAACACCAATTTAAGACATTGTAAATTATAACATTTGTTTATTAATATTCATATAAATCTTTATTACTCTTTTATATTTTACATTTATTATAAAATGCCAATTATATTATGTAATTTTATGCACGTCACACGATTATGATTACATATTTTCTATATTGTATACACGTATAAATTCTTATACCATCAGCGTACTATATTGTTTATAAAAGTGTTGTTTAGTTTAATATTGATAGATAACTATAATAAATGTTACAGTTCTTTCTCGATATGGTAAAATGTTAGCTGGTATATCAAAAACTATTTAGGTATATTACATAGTAATATATGATATATATATATTCATATTGAACGTGTTAAGATTTTAGACTATATTTACCATTGTATCATTTGTATCATATAATTATTTTGTTTAATTAAAACAAACATTTATATCACTAGTATCTAGTACAGGGGTTGGGAACCTATTCGTAGGAAAGAGCCATTTTTAAAAAAACTACAAAACTATAATATCCAGGGCTATTCAAGGGGGGGGGGCGAAAATAAAACCAACCCTCCCCCACCCTTTAGCATTATTATATATAGTATATACAATATACATATAATATAAAATATACATACGGATTATAGGTAATAGTATAAATGTATAATAATGTTTATATATTAATAATATTAACACACTTTAACATAATGTATTAAAAAAAAAAAAAAAAGATATAAATGTATTGATTTATAAAATGTATCTTGTAAATTAGAATTATTACATTAGGGTATGATAATATACAAAACTATGATAAAATATTATCCGTATTTAAAACGAAAAAAATATTTTTCTATCAAACCATAAAGTACGAAAATTTGTAGAATGGTTAGGATTGGGTCAGCGATATACTAAATTTAAAAAACCAAATCCCAAGGAGGGGTGATCCACCTATCACCCCCTCTTATAACCGTCACTGATCCAGGGAGCCGCACAGGTTTGAACAACCTTTTTTTTAATTATGGTGTATAAATTATTACTTTATTAGTACATATATTAGAATAAAGATAGTATTATTATTTCATTGAGAAAATAATAGGCATTAAAAATATAATAATACGTCTTAAATTTAGAAAATATAGAAAAACTTTATTGATCACTATAATAACGTAGGTATAATATAATTTATATTTTATGGATCTCGATTGATAATTATCCAAAGAGCCGCATATGGCATGCGGCTCCGGAGCTGCAGGTTTCCGACCCCTGATCTAGTATGTGCACATTGTGACGTTGAGTTAGTATGTTATAGAAATACGTCAGTGGTGTCATTTCAGATTATATTTGATGAGGGTAAGACTATCACCGGCCGAATGACTCCACTGAGGTACACATTATAGGTAGTTATTTTAAATTTGATAATATTCATATTATTACTTTTACTTACCTATGTCATCAAAGATCCATTCGTGTTTGAATGAAGACACTGCTGACATAAAATGTAAGATCGAAGTAGCAAAATCGGCAGTGGCCAAGTTTAATACGAATGTCGAAAATGGACCTTTCAATCTTCTAAATCTAAAAATATAAATAATTTTTGATTTACTAACAATTTTTATATAACAAAAAAAAAAAAAAAAAATTAAATAATTGTTGCTTAAATAATTATTTTAAAAAAAAAAATAACTGTGATTAAACATTTGTACAATTTATATAAATATCAAATTATATCGGAAGCGATTTATTTTTAAAGTTAATATTTTAAATCAATAATTTATGACTCATGAGCGATACGTCTAATATTTATGAAGTGAAACAATACCTTATAATACATTTATTGTCTTAAAATTAATTAAGCCATTGTAAAATTTTCAGATTTATGCAAGGCTTAAGCAAATTAAAAATGTTAGGTATATTTTAAAAAAGCTCTATTGGTAAACGATTCTATAAACTAAAATAATTCAAAATTACATATTAAATCACATTTATGATATATAAATCACCGAGAACTCATAAAAAAATGTATTATACGGTTTAATAAAAATTGAATTATGACGTAATAACGTTAAATTGTTTTCAATATTATTGTTAAACTAAATAATATTATCAGTCCTGGTGATTTAAAATTTAAATTATTATTCACATTATTATGGGCTAAATCGTTTACAATAGAAAAGAGAAGTTTTTATTTGAAAAACATAAGATTGTATCTTTTCAGGACATTCCATCAGTGGCGTATTTGAGAGTTCATGTCTGGGGGGGGGGGGAATTTAAAAAGAGTTTACCCAACCACTCACACAAACTTACCAAGACATAATGAATTTTATATTGCAATTGCACCTGTATAATCTATAAAGTAATAACTAATAAGTTAAACTAATATGATAAAAAACACAACATATTTATAAAAAAAAATCTATATTTTTATTCTTTGTATTAGCAAATCTATTTATAATATAATCTATTGATATGGTTATAGTATGGTGTATGTTTAACCCATGTTTTCAATGTAACAAAAAAAGCAACAAAAGTAAGCAAAGATAAGAATTAAAAGTATTTTTTTAATGCAATTTAAGAAGAAGAACAAGTCCTTAATTTTAAGCAATATAAATATATAAATATATATTAAATATATATACTCAATTTCGTTAAATTAAATTTTTAAGTCAAAGAAAAAAGTTTTTTTTGAGTCAATTTAACTGAAACACAATCATTTTTAAATAAATATTTGTGTTTTAATTTAGTTATATAAATCATTTTGCTAAGCATTTTTTAATAAAATAATTATATATACAAAATATTATATATATAAAATATATAGTAGTATAAATATATAGTTAAAATATTTTATAAAGGCTTGCTATTTTGTTGACATGCAGACTTTTTTGTGCTTTAATCACTGGTTCATTAAATTATACATATCGCACGGAGAGTTGAAACAATAAAACTTAACAATGAATGACTAAATAATTGTTATAACACTATACATCATATGAAGAACAAATCAACAAAACTATATAAAATATAAACAAAATTATGTTATGTGCGTAAAGCACTAAGGCGTAACGCAAGTCGCAAACACTATAAAAAAAAATAGTCGTTTATGTACAATCATGCTGGAGTCGGTTATCATAAATAATAACAGATGATGAAATACCCTATACCCATTAGTTATATAAAATTTTTCCTGGTCTAAAAATTCTCGGGGGGGGGGAGGCGATTGCACCCATCGCCCCCCTCAAATACGCCACTGCACTCCATGGAAGAATTACAATACATCTCAAGAATTTTAAAATTTAGTCTTTAAGTATATTTATAAATTCCAAAAACCTGGTTTTGAATAACTGTGTCATTGAAAATAAAGAATAGGCTCACTTGGTAAATAACTATGGACATGCTCGATTTTAGTGATTTTAGTAAATCTTGTTATAAATTATGATATTTAAATCAAGTATGAATCATTGTAAAATTAAAAAAAGTATTATAATAAATCTTTTTTAGATTCTTTGTTTTGAATTATAACCACGAATATCTTTATGGCTATATGTACAGTGTACACTGTGAGAATGCTTTAACCGGTGATGTATTATTATATACTATTTAATTAGAGGTTGAGTATTTAATGAGTTGTTTGTCGTATTTTTGAATTACTCGTGTATTATTTAATTTTAAAATTCTAAAATAAGAACTGAAAAGTATTTTATTCACCTATTGTTATTATAATAAGTGGAAATTAAATGGTAATACAACACTTAAAGCGTTATTCATACTTACATAATTATACGTATTATATTAAAACTAAGGTGATATTGTATTTGCATATTATGTCGTCTCAGTTTTAATGATGTACAAGTAATGTCGGATTGGCAAGGTATCGGACTACCGAGTTTTATGATTTCTAACGTTTGATTACAGATATAGACAGTACATGATATAGAATATTTAATTTGTGATCAGCAGAATCCGTTTTGTGTTGTTATTTTTAATTAAATGGTAAATTGACTTATTATTTATTTGTTGTTTATTTAAACGGGCCGAAGCCCGATAAATGATTTATAAAATGTTGTACTTAATAATAATAGGCTAGATTTAAAATATAAATTAAATTAAAATTGAGTAACGAATAACGAAATAGATCAAAGGAAAACAGTAGAAAAATAATATTTTATAGCACAATAATTAAATTAATAAATTATAGAAAACATAAAAGTAGTTATTGATATACCCTAATAACAAAGGGTATGGTCAAATTGCACTTATTTTAGTCGAATTGCACTTGGGTTTAAAAAAGGTAAGGGTCGAACTGCACTCGGGTAAAAAATAGGTAGTGGTCGAATCGGCGCATCCCAAACGGCTGGGTATGTTACGATTGCGTATGGACCTTTTTCATTATTACGATTGCGTAAATTCTACCTACCCAAAATTAGTGCAACGTTGCTGTTTAGAATCTTGAAAATTTGTAGTATAATTATTTTAGGAAATGCTTGTATTTGATACGATTTCACAAACGTTACTGCGACTATTATTCCCAGGCCAATTCTTTTCAATTATCTATAAAATACTATAATAAGATAAAATTAAATGCCAAATATTATATCGTTATGACGTTTCGCACTTTAGCATCCTTATATTAGTATACCACCAACTTGTCATTCGATAAGTCATTAGTATTAGTGTTAGTGTCATAGTGAGTAAAAGTGCGGTAACCATCATGGAGAATTTTTTTAAAATTATTCCTTCAGAACGTGGAAAAGAGTTAGCTGTAGTCTCTTCTCATAAATATCGTTTTATAAGAAAACGAAAATACGAATTATTAAAAAGGATATGTTACATTAAAAGTTGTTATGCCAGCATTTTAACTGATGCAAATAAAATTCAAGTTAATGCTGTAATCAGTGAGCACAACACGAAACATTAACAAACTATCAAACTATTGACCACCAAATTCTCAGGGAAAATTGCAAACGGAAAGCCACCGATTCAATTTCAACTCGTCCAAGCAAAATTATACGAAAAGAATTACTGACAAATTTAGATACAGATATTGTACATAAGGATATTTCTTCTGCCTTAAAAGCCATGTATATGGCAAGACGGAAAAACTTTCTTATACATCCAAAATCTTTTGACGAAGTTATAGATATAATTTTTATTATTTTTATACTATGTATACTACCAATTTAAAATAATATAAATTAATAAATACATTTTGTATTTTTTTTTATATAAAACGGTCGAACTGCAGTTGGGCTCAAAAAAAGTATTGAAATAAAGTTATCATGCATTTGAAGGGGTAAATCATTTTTCGAGGTAAATTAAGTGGTTCTTCATGGTTATGTATTAACTTATTAACTCACACCGAAAAATAATAGTAAAACATACATACACAATAAATCACATTTCAACTCTTTTTTTTGAACGAGTGCAGTTCGATCATTACCTTTTATCGATCCAAGTGCAATTCGACCATTTCTTTATAGGTAATAAGTGCAATTCGACTACCCCGACTAATAATATCTATTAATATGATTACAAAGGGACTCAATTAAGCTAACATTGAAAAAAATCGATTTGGGTATCATTAGCTGATCTAGTGGATCTATTTAAAGGAGCATTTATGGTGTAGTTTGTTCTGTGCAAATAGTTATGAGAAGTATAAGCAGACCTAGTTTGTCTTTGAAAAATATAAAAATTTGGTCAGTACTGTTGTGCGCACAAAACTACCACTCGTTTAGGAACAGTTGAAACTTAAACCCATTCACATGGTTTGTGCACAGTTACCTTTTAGTTACACTGCATGTTAATAATTGTTTATTAATAATTGTTAATAATTAAAACTTGTTTAAAAGTATTTACATACATTTTCCTTCATACTTCACATACTTAGGACAACGAAATTAAAAATCAACATTTTTTACAACACGATTCTTAGTAAATTTAAAATAAATTATTTATACTAATACAAACATTTCCACGTCGCGATTAGAAAACTTCACTAATTTCTAAATCTATGTTCAGTAAATATAGGTTAGAGTCATAAAATATATGTTCACACACTAAGTTCTCGAGTACACTGTTTGTTGGTAATTTAATAATATTTTCGTATATTTATTGATGATTATCAATGCCCAGATTGGTATGGATATGTAAAATACAATCATAGTCGTGTGCGCAAATCAGTTGTACATTTAATGTCATCGCATGCCTAAACGAGTTCCGATTTTTCAGGTGAAAAATAAAAAATGTGCGCAAACAAGTTGCAGCCAAAAATGTATAAAACTAAGCAATTCTGGACCATCTATGAGCCATTAACCAATCTAAATAATAATTTCAAATCAAATACATTTCTTCGGACAAGGTTGCTCATATTTAGTGTGTCTCATATATAGGCTTAAAGTTATATTATAGTTAACGTGACCATATTTTTTTTTCTTCAAAGCGGGACACCTATACATTTTAATAAGAAAATCATATCATTTAAGATAGTTATTTTTGTACCATTTTTATCTATGGACTATGGACTATGGGTTTTAGTGTTTTACGTAATACATATATATATTACGTAGTTATACTATACGTCTATACGTCTATACGACTATACAGTATAATAGTATAAATAATGTATGATTGTGATTTGTGATCAATAAATACTTACCACAAGTCGACTTTTCTTAAAGCGGGACATTTTTGGGTTCTTTAGGGACAGCGGGACACTTAGCTCGAAAGCGGGACGTATGGTCACGTTAATTATAGTGAATGTGGTTGTTGTGGAATACTACATTTATTTAATTTAAAGGTAATAGTATATTATTATTCGCGATATAGTAATATTAAATTTAATTTATCTCGTAACCTTTTAAGTTTAAATTTAAAAGCGACTTATGAGTATTTTACAATAAATAGTAACATTCCGTGTAGTTAAAAGTTATATAATTTAAATTCAAATAAAATGTCATTAAAAGCAAAATTTTAATATTTTTACTATTAATTTTGATAATAGGTCAAATTACTACAGTATTAAAACTAATAAAGTAATAACACATAATAGATTCTTTTGAATGCAAATTTTCTAAATTGTTGGCCTATAAGAAGTATAAGACATGTGAAATGTAGAAGTATTGCCTCGAGTACTTTCATACAAGAACAATGTTTAAGTTGTCGAACATCTTTGGCCGTTCTCTTATAGTTGAATATTCGTCGCAATATTTAGCGAGTTATCTTTTGTCAGTTTGTCACTGTTATCCACCTTTATTACATAATATTCCTATAATATAAATTCATAAATGTTTTATTTTGGGATTTACTATAAAAACTTTTAAATTGATCTGTAATTAGTAAAAGTGAAATTGAAAACCTATTTGGTGTTTTGTGAATGCGAGGTATTTAAGGGTAATCACGAATTGTGAAATACGATGCTTATTTATATGGGTGAACCTCATTAGCGACGGGGTTTTATTTTTACAATTTCGACCTAAATTTTGTTAAATACGTATATATTGTACCAAGGTGGATATATATCCACCTTGTATTATAATTATAACAAAAATGATGATTACAATAAACAAAATCAATTTTAACCACATCTTATCTTTAAACAATAATCTATTACATTATGTTATTTCCACAGTTCTTGGTAAAATCCCAATGAGAAATTAACTTCTAAAAATAGGTCTACCTATGTTGCCATATGGCAACGCACGGCGCTAATGAAAAAAAAATAAAATAAATTGCAACACTATTAATAAACGACGAGAATTTTTGTTTTTGTTTTACTGAAAACCCCTATTTTAATATCTCACAAAATGTTCAGATTTTCAGACGCCAATGTTATATTCAGCTACAATAAGTTCTAAATAACGAGAAATATGTAAATAATATATTCAAGATACTAGGTAGCAGGTACAATAGGTACATACGTGATTGATGTATGTCTAACCTTAATGCATTGCTCTGAGTTTATTACATACTTACATCTTTAGAAAATGGGCATTGTGTTTAGTCCGATCAAAAGTGATGAAAAGTGGTCGCAAATATATAACTACGTCGTTTTGTTCTGGAATGTCGTCGCAAACACATTTGTAAACGAAAACCCCTAAAAATGGATTTAATCGAAAATCGCTAAGTGTAATAGCGTGGACTGTAATAACAGTTGGTGGTTACCGTTTTCCATTAAAGCTGACCGACAAATACCTAACCGATAAAGCGGTTATCGCTGACCAGGACCGTGGTATAAAGTTTGCCGGTATAGTTGTCTTAAATTTGGTAATCGTGGTCCACATTTTTTTATAATAATATGGTTTATACTAGTAAGCAAAACTACAGTGGCCATTTGCGGTATTGTCTGCTTTCAACGACTTTAACAAATTGTTTTCGTATTGTTGTCCGAGAGTACGTACAAATAAATAAATTATAATATCGAATAGGATTTTGGAGTACGATGAAATTTCAGTGAGACGAGTATTGTATACGTATTACTATTTATATAATAAATAACTTTAAAATTGTTTTTTTTCTTCTTGATTATCGGTGTAAGTATTGGATAAATGATGATTTAACATATTATAAACTTAATAAATTGTTGATAATTATTATTGTAATTTAATCTTTAGTTCTATTTTACATAAAAAAAAATAATTTCCAATAACAACGATACCATGGTTCTTTTCTTAAATAATAATAAAAACTAACTAAATAAATAATAATGAATAGCTGTGGTTTTATATTTTGTGAACCGTATAATTTCCAGTCATTCGTTTTTCTACATAATTGTGAGCCAAGAAAGGGGGTTTAATGTAAGACGCACATCGTGTTATTCACATCTTTAACAGGTTCCTTATACGGATAGACAATTATTTACATTCATATGCTTCTGTAACCATTAGTTGTATTGACATTATTTAGAATTAATTGTATTTACATATTATAGTGTGACGACGCGTCGTCGATTTTTGGGTGGATTTATTATATAAAATATAATTTAAATTGGTAAATATTAAAAACATAACCTCAATGTATTTATGTATAATATATCAATATTATTTTTAAAAAACAGTTAAGATTCTCATTATATTTACTCAACGTTAATACATCCAATAAAACAGTGTATAATATAATATTATATACATGGTAACTTAAATTTTGTACTTTTTAGTTTAACTTAAATTAGTCATATTTCAACTGTTTAAATGTAAAAAAAAAGACTGATTAAAAATATTCACTTTATGTACATAATATTGTATTATTATCGGAACTTTTCAGAGTCTTTTCAAATGGAGTAGGTATGTTTTTATAAAAAGTATACCTTCAATAACATTCATTCGTATGTAGTGCATCGTAAAAAATGTATTTATGTTATAAAGGTAACTTATCTAAATATAGGAAAACAAATTTAAAAAAAAAATTGTTATTAACTGAATATTTCAGTCATAATTTAACAGTGATAAAAATCAACGTATAACATAGAAAGTATATGAATAATTAAATTATCAACTTAATTATATGTGCCAAATCGTAAAGTACGAAATCATACTTTAATGATAATAAAGGATGCTGTGATTATAATAAAAATTGATATTAATATTAATATTTGTAATTGTAAACTTTATTGTGTGATTTTTAATTCAATATTAATTGTTTTAATATTACGCTTTATTTACCTTTGGACGAATACATAAATTTATTTTCTATTAAATTTATTAAATATTATTAACACTTGTTCCTTACTTCTAGAATTTATTTCCTTCCTTCCACATAAATTATTTAGAACAATAATATTCCTGAACATACTTTGTATCTATTACCAGACTAGCTATAGTCAAAATAAACCATTATAGAAGATTTTGAGATTTGGAAAAGTATCTAGATTAAATATTTATATTGGCAATAAGCATTTATGTATTATCAGTTAACTAGCCATAGCCCGTGATTAAATTTCTTATATACGAGTATTTAGTTATTTCAGTTATTTATCTTATAGTTTAATCCTGTAATATGGTTATTATTTTACGAAATGTTATTGTTCATTATTTATATAATTATCAAAAATATTTTATTACTGTGCTCAGCTAACTATGGTGATTATATTAATAAAATAAATAAATAATGAATATTATGAACTTTCGACCTCAGGAAAATATTTGTAATTTTGAATATTATATTCTATTTCATGATTGTTCATCACTATCCCCTTTTAAAAATATTTTCTTCCCTCATTATTTGTTTTAGTAAGCTAAGGCTATAGCTTTCCTGATATTCAACTTTTTCTAAATTTTTGTTCTCTTAATGTTATGGTGCTATTATTTTTTTTAAATAAATCTTTTGAGTTTCTTATATAATCGTTTTTATAAATTATAAAATTAAAATCATATAATTGAGGTTAATTGCTGTGTTGTAATATTTTTATTTATAAAGACAAAATAAGAATAATAAATTATTATTAAAAAATATAAAAATTTTTTACATTATGTCCGTATAAAAGTAACACTTAGGTTATTTTCCCCCTATACCACTTTAAAGTACGTCTTTGAAAATTTCAAACTTAGTGACTTGATAATTATTAAATGTTGTTTAAATCGGTTTTTTTAATTTAATGTAGTTATTTACGTATAAGTGTATAAAACATAAATAAAGCATTACTAAGTAAAAGTTTTGTTTTAGATTATTAATATTTGTTAATTAAATATATTTATTTAATAAGTATTATTATAATACGGTATAAATTATTTTATAATCAAAACATATGTTTTTACAAAAATGTCTATTGAAATATATTAATGTGAACGACTGTTTTATCACTAATTATAAAGAAATAGGCACTACAATTGTTACAACTTCAGAATAAATGATTTTTAAAATTTTTAATGACGTACATACAAATTAGATGTAATATTTACCAAAAAATATTTAATATTAATTAAATGTAGTATAATATATAAACAATTTTTTTTTGTAATGTCTCCATATAATTATAATTAATAAATATATTGTACACAAACACACAATTATTGTATATGCCGTATATGGATTATACTATTTATGATTTGATATTGTAATATTGTATTTATATATCTTTGGTTATTGGTTAGATCAAGTCGTCAATGTATGACGTACGTGTGTCTAATTTAAATATTTGGTTAATTTTAAGTAATACCTACAAAATGTTATAATTTTTGTTAAAAATGGGAATAATAAATTTTTTTTAGTTATACGATAATTGATCGGGTTCTCTTAGAAAACTTTATGTCTTCTCTAAAGTATCATTTGTGTTCAATTTTCAATAAAAGTTATATTAGATGGCATTTTTTAAAGCACATGGTATATTTACTAGGAAAATGACTTAAAAAAAAAAATCAAGACATTTTTATGTTATAAAAATATAATATTTCTCATTTTATTCTTGTACTATGTAAAAAAAATAAAAAATCTAACAGAGGAAATATTTAAAAAGACCCCATGGATCCACAACTGCGCTTCTAAATCATTAATAAAATGAATATGTTGTATAATTGCCAAGTTTTGTTAAATTTTTAATGTAAAACGCTTTTGGAATGTTTTTATACATTTAATATTTCATTTAGGTCATACATAAGCTATATGAAAAAAAATAAAAATGATAATTTAAACAAATTATACTTTACCTGGTAAATACGATGAGAACTAAACCATTTCCAATCAAACCCACAATTCCAATAACCGTGAGCAGCATGCCATAGGAAAAAAATATCATCGGGCTTGTAAGTTTTTCGTTGACATTTTCATCTCCATAACATTTTTTACTCTATAATACGTTTAATTACTTAAAATAAACATGTTTTTATTTTCAAATTTCAATTATCAATATTACATGTACAGGTTATTATTATTAAGTTTGTTTTATTTTGTTTAAGAAATGATGCTGGTTAGAAATAAATATTGTGGAAATCTCCAAGCCTCTGATCCTTATCATATTTGAAATATGGATTTTTGTTCATCTTGTTTGTTTTATAAACATAATTTAAGTTAATTAATAACTGTCCAATTCTAGTAACTGCAATGGTTTAAATTTAAGTAGGTAGGTAGATACTAAGGCGTTCCTAAATCTTTCTAAAAATAATTACTCTCAAAACCTTAGATAAAATCCAAACATAAACTCAAATACAACTAATATCCCTCCTGAAAATCTATTAACAACTTAACTTTCCTCCTTCTTATTAGAATTAAAACTAATAGTTAATCCCCTAATTTAACTCCTTACGATTGTCATAAATAAATTAATATTAAAAGATGATAAATAGACAAACTAATATTTACTTTCTCAATATATTTCTCTGGAATGCAAACAGAATAAAATGACACGAACCCGAGCTATTCAATTTATTTATTGAAAAACAGATAGACATCGTTTTAATCTTTGAAACCCACTGCATTACAAATTCTAAACATTTCTTTCCTGGATATAATATATACAGATCTGACCATCCTGATGGAACTGCTCACGGCGGATCTGTTATTGTAATCTCTACCAAAATTAAATGCCAACCTCTACCAAACCTTCAGACAAATACAATCAAAGCCGCAACAATTTTAATCACTCTAAATTATATTCCAACTACTATCTCTTCAGTTTACTGCCCTCCACGACCAGCAATATCCTCTCAACAGACAAATCGATTTCTGAATTCCCTAAGTCAAACATTTCTTATTGGTGGAGATTTTAATGCAAAACATCCTCAATGGGGTTGTCAAGCTCAAAACATAACATGTCGTATGTTTCAAATTATTATGCAAAACGTAAATTGTTCAATATTATTTCCACTTGGACCTACATATTGGCCAACACACCATAATAGACATCCAGATATATAAGATTTTTTTATTTCTTCAATCCCCAGACACATAAATTATTTTATCACAAACTTAGATGATCCAACAAACGACCACAGCATGCAAATAAGTGGTCAAATTACTCAAAATCCTCCTCATCCCTCTTTAGCTAAAGGACCTGTCAACTGGGACCATTTTTCTAAAAATTTAGAAAATCTCACCAATTTAAATATCTCACTTAAAACAAATGATCAAATAGAGGAGGCAGTCCAAAATTTGACAACATCAATACAAACCGCTATTTTCAACTCATCGCATGCTATAAATATACCAAATAGCTCAACAAACAACAACATTCTCTCTCTCCCTATATTCGTGAATTAATTTAAAAAAAGCATAGGGTACGTTCACGTTGGCAACACTACAACCTTCCATCCGACAATTGATAAATCATAAAATTTAGTTAAAAAAAAAAATACAAAAATTCAAATCAGAATTTTCTCAGGAAAAATATCAATTTCTTACTATCTAAGACGGTTCTCTGTAGAAAACCACGAAAAACATATTCAAAATTAAAGAACAAATTCCTCCTTTAAACGATCCAAATAGTATACTAGCTGTTTCAGACATCGATAAGGCCAATCTTTTTGGGAAACATCTCTCAAAAATATTTACTCCTCACCCAAATATAAATCCAGATCCTGAACATTTAAACACAATAAAAACCTTTTTAAATAGTTCATTACCTATGAATCTCCCAGCAAAGCATACCTCTCCAAATGAAGTTAAACAAATAATTAACAAACTAAAAATAGAAAATCACCTGGATATGATCTAATTTCAAACAAAATGCTCAAACATCTACCAAATAAAACAATTATTCTACTCACATTCATTTACAACTCCATGTTGAGGCTCTCTTACTTCCCTTTAATATGGAAGTTTTCCATAATTATTCTCGTACACAAACCTCATAAACCAAAACATTTAACATCTTCTTACAGGCCAATCAGTCTTCTTACTACTTTGGGAAAAATATTTGAAAAAAATATCTTGAAAAGAATAAGACCAATAATAAAATCACAGAATTCACAATTTTTCACTCACAATTTGGTTTCAGAACTAATCATTCAATAATACATCAAATCCACCGTCTCACTGACAAAATAGCATCCTCTTTTGAAAACAAAAAATACTACCCTGGAGTTTTCCTAGATGTTGCTCAGGCATTTGACCACGTGTGGCACAATGGCCTGCTTTATAAGTTAAAAAAATTTCTCCCAGCACCTTACTATTTGTTAATCCGTTCTTATCTTCTCAACCGAACATTTTCAGTCAGGCAAGGCACCTCAACCTCTCCACATTTTCCAGTATTTTGGAGTCCCCCAAGGTAGTGATCTCTCCCCTAACCTGTTTTATATGTATACATATGATTTTCTCACAATAGCTTACACAACTATCGCAACCTATGCTGATGATACAGCCATTCTTACTTTCAATACAGATCCTGAGATAGCTTCTTCTGTTCTTCAACACCACCTCGATTTAATAAGTATCTGGGCAACACCATAGCGAGTCAAAATAAACCTTGAAATATCATTTCATGTCCCATTCACACTCAGAAAAAAAACTCCCCACCCCTTCAACTACAAGGTGTTGATATTTCTATTACACCGAAGGTAAAATATCTAGAGATCATAATCGACAAACGACTAACTTGGGGCCCACACCTTAAATCTAAACGAAAATTACCAAATTATCGTTTACACACACTTCGCCCAATACTTAAATCCAAACTTTCTATAAATTCAAAATTAACAATATACAAATCTTTTTTAAGACCCATATGGACCTATGGCTCTCAAATTTGGGGTAGCGCCAAACCATCCCGATTACAAACCATCCAAGCATTCCAGTCCATATCCTTCCGTCTCATAACATCTGCTACAAGGACTTAAAAATACAAACTGTTGAACAACTAACTAAACAATACTACACTAGATTTTACAAAAAATTACATCTACACCAAAATCCTTTCGTGATATTTTATGATTCAATAAAAAAAAAAAAAATCAATAAATTAAACATAATTTAAATCTGAAGGGTTCTATCATTGGATGGCCTCCCTTATCATGTCATTCTGTCATTATATTATATTATTGTTTTGTTGTACATATTATCACATTTACTTATTGTGTTTTTGTTAATACAGATTGTAAATTTTCAAAAGAAAAAAAAAAGTAGATAGATATATATTATTAATAAAAAAATCTTAATTTCTTAATAATTGCTATACATTGATTTTTAATTTTTGCTAGTATAATAAAATTTTTTTTAAAATTAATTCGTACAATGCAGATAATTTGATATACATATATAAATGATTTAAGATAAGTTAAAATAACTAAAGAAAAACAATATTTTAGAAAACTACATCATACATTTATCAGTCTGTAAAGCAATAATAATAAAAACAAAATAATGTCCCTAATGTTTATACAATAATTTATAGTGTATATAATTTGTATTTAACCTATCGAAATTATTAGAATAATATTTTTAAAATAGCACTGTTATAAATATCAGAGTTAAAATTAATAAACTAAACTCGCTTTTTAGGTAATTACCCATATTATTATGTTTATTTTTTCATGAATGTTATTAAAATATAAATTGAGATCAACTTATAGTTTTTGAACACAGAATAATTAAAATGCTTAACATACACTGTGTAGTTTTTTTAAAGAGTTCTTTAAAAACGATGGTATTACATGAATAGAAAAATGTATAAAGATTAATTAAGTGAAATTAGATAATCCTACGAAAAATTCTATTTAATTTTACCTACTATTTTACTTTAAGATCATTGCATTAAAATTATATTTTAATATTTTTAAAACCTTTAATGCAATATAAATATTTTTTATTTTTACTTTAATATATTGATACTTGAGAAATAAATATTAAATTAATTGTTGTTCGACTTTTTTGATATAGATAAAAGTAAAAAAGTTTACATAAATAATATTAAAAGTTTTTAAATCAGTATTATTGAATTCAATATTTTACTTCAAGTTAAAATGATTGACCTAACTCATAAACTTTATAGAATAATATTAAATATACATGTTGATGATAAATTGTAATATCTTTAGAGAACAAAATTAATTCTGAAATAAATAATATGGTTATAATATTGATTTATGTAACTGTTAGTCTTTTATTTTTTTAAATAAAATATTCATATTTGATTATTTTTTTATTCTAAATTATTTACTTTCTAGTATACATTTATAATATCAATATCATAACCGCATTAGGGTGCCACTTAGAAAAGTTGACTTATGATACATATGTCTTAATATTATTGATTCGAGGGTGTTAACCAACATTTTAAAATTCCTTTTAAAACAATATATTATGGTGTTTAAACAACTCAATTTCTAACCACATTATGATGGACGCTTTCTCCTCTTATCGATATAATAATATGTATTTAATTTACAAATACAAACAAATTGTTACGGGAGGATGTGTACATTTAATAATTTAATGTACATTACACAGGGAGTATTTAAATTATTAATTATTAATTGTTAATTAGTATTATGGAATTTATTAGTTATTACGTCGTATTAAATAATAATAATAATAATAATAATAATAAAAAGAAATTTTAGTATCTAGAATAGTTTATTTTTTAGAACTTTATAATAAAATTTAATTGATTCTATTTATAAGCCAAGTTTAAGTTTATTTGAAATATTTAAAATAAGATAAATTTAGTCATTTGTTATTAATTATGGATAAATAATAAAATAGTACGCGACAAGGTAAAGACGGAATTAAAATAATGGTTTTCAAGAAAAGCAGAAGAATCATTGATGCCATTCAATCATACAGTAAAAAAAATTGTATATGATTAAATAATAGATGGTACAAACAAATTTTTATGAAATAAAATATTTTTTTTTAATTGCTAAAAACCTATAGGGAATATTGAAACAATAAAAAATAGATATTATCGAATTATTTTTTCGACATTCATGTATTCGTGTATTTTACGATGGTCAATATTTTTATTGTGATTATACTGATTATAATGTAATATTAGATTGAACGTTTTATATATAGATATATAAATAATACAATATAATATTATAATTATCTATGTGCTATATTAATATTATTTTACCAAATAGTAAGTAATTGCATTATTTGTGATGATAGTATTTTAAACAAGTAGGTATATAAAATGATTGGTTTTTGTATACGTACTTCGTTTTTGCACATCGCATTAAAACTGGTTAAATGGTTCGACATCGATATCTTTTGGTTTTTGGTTTCGGTGATATTATCGCATTTGTATTGTTTCCAATTTCTCACTTTTCGAGGAATACAAATAAAACAATTATTATTTTTCACATAATATGGTTATAAAATATAAAAATGATAGTAATTATGATATTGTATATTTTATTAACTTATTATTTTGCTATTAATTATGGTTATTTAGGTCTCTATAAACTAATACAACGAAAATAAATATTTTCAATATTATATAATACCATATGTATTATTGTTTTCATAGTAAAATATATTACTTCACCCAGTTTTCCATTTTGTTGGTGATTATTGATGATTTCCTCCAAACGCATATTTTTTTAAAGCTCACATGATATACCTACAACAAAAACACAAGTTTTATTTACCAAATCTTTATAAGAAAAATAATATACAGAGCATGCCATTATGAATAAAACATACAAATTATATATTGGTCCAATGTTCATAATATCTGTTACTTTAAGTATGTATACTTATAAATATATTTATTTTAGTGCAAAAACAATATAAACTTCTGTTGGAAAAAGAAATGACAGATTATTTCCTTTTTATTAATATTAATTATTATTGATTTATTTTAAATATAATTTGTATTCTAATAAAGGATATATAAAAAAATGAAATAATTTTACGTAACTATATATATATACGTATATAGTTATAAATAATACTCTTTTACTTTTATTTTATACGTTGAATAGAGTGAAAAACCGTTATTAGTTTTTTAATAATAGGATTTTTATTTATTATTGCTTCTTTTTGTAATGTTTTATAATTTAATTTATTTATATTAAATATAACCAAAGGGTCGCAAAAAGTATTACATGTAGTATGACCCTAGTACCTATATGGCTACATCTTTACTAGGGATCATGTAAATTTCTAAATTCCATTATTAAAGTAGATTGTTTTTAAAAGGTTGTGACAAAACAAGAAATATCTTTAAACCATTCAAATAGTTTCACTTGTTGTACATTTAGGTTTTTCAAAGTATTTTTATCCGCAAATATTTTATGTTTAGTTTAAATATCGTTATTAAGTCATATGATATTCCACAAAGGCCATAATAATATACAACATTTACAATGGTTTTTTTTGTACTTAGATTTGTTTAAAGTGATTATAGGTATATTTAAAAATATATTACTTTTTATGAGCGGATGAGTTAGATAATGCATAATATTACTAGTTTTATTTTGTATATGTGTTATTTTACTGTTATATTTTATCATTACTTAAGGGGTGGATCTGAATATTTTATTTATAATAATATTAGGATAACTAATAAAAACTATTGTAAAAATCAGGATACTGCTTAATACTTATTCTTGACATAACCAAATTTGTTATTCTCTGTAATGACTTGAAAATTTAACAGAATATTAACTGCATTTTAAAAATATTTTTTTTTTTATGAGCTGTTTATTTACAATTATACAATTTTTTTCGTCTTTTTTAAAATGATATTGGTAACATTTCTTTCTGAGTATAAGAAAATTTAAAACAAGATTCCTCATACGTTTTTCTTAAAAGATCGAAAAATATCAAAAACTAACTCATACATTTCTCTTAGTATTATAAGTTTAAATGTTGAATATTTTTTAGATTTTATATTTTATTCAAACAATGTTAATCGTAGATAATTTAAATTTTTTAACTATACTCAAGAACTTAAAATTTTTTCAAAATATTTAGATTTATTAATTGTATTTGTTTTACGAAACTTATCTGGATAAAATTTTAAGTTTATTATGAAAATACTAATAATAATATAAACAAAAGTAAGACATGAACTACCATAAAAATAGATGAATGTTCAATCTGCATTCTTTACTCAGAACTATTTTTCGTAGATTATTATGGGTATCATTGAATTTAAAATTAACATACTCATTACAGTGGTCAGTGACCAAGTAAATTAAAATCTACTATACAGTAGAATCGATTTCCTAAATTTAATATTTAAAGAAATTATAATATATAAACAGTAATACTAATAATTGTTCTTTTTTTCACTATGTTTTATGTATTATAATAATATTTTTTTTAACATCTCAAATGCTCAATTTATCATTATTCTGTATTCAACATAAACAACGCTATGTTTATAAGGATACATCATGCATGCCATTTAAAGCTTTATAATTTTGTATTACATTTAATATTAATATTATATAATACATATAATATAATATATATATTTATAATAATTTTTAAGATAGTATGAATTTTAAATATTAAAATATACCAAAACTAATATACCTATATAATATATACATATAAGCTAGTTTCTTATACGGTTTGTGGAACAAGTGCTCTTTACAAATTTACGATACCATCATACTCTTCACAATTTATTATGCTTTTTTTATTCTACTTCCTAAATTATCCAGCTATGTCGGAGGTTGAGTAGTGTGGTTGTGTTTTGGAGAATATAATATAGGTAATTTATTTTGCAAGGTGGGTAGTTAATATTTGCAGTAGAAGTACTCAAACATTGCTAGCTATATCTGTAACATTGTAGTTAAATTATATCATATTATATTACTACCAATACGATTTCATTTATACGACGAATTATAAGAAGTTAATAATGTTATGTTTTTATAGTTTATAATTTTAGGTGGACAATATTGTATGGAATATTATTATTATTTTAATATTATATTTATTTATAAATAATTATATAATATATATATATATATATATATTATATTAATAGTGTGAAATTGTATATTATAGTATATTATAATATAATGTACACTTTTGAAAATTTTTTTAAATGTGTAATCTTCATTTATATTTAGTTTAATTATCAATAACATTAAGTTATTTAATAATTTGTTTTTAAATTTAAGTAAATTATATTAATGACCTTTATTAATTCTATTCGTAATCTTCTTTTACAGACTTTTTATGTAGGTCTTCTATCAACATTTTCAAAAATATTCAAAACATTTTTCCAAGAAAGACTTATTGAAAGTCTTCAAGTAATTATATGTTATAATATAATAAATTCTCAATCACCATTTTGGATTCAGGT
Organism: Rhopalosiphum maidis; assembly: GCF_003676215.2. Lineage (NCBI taxonomy): Eukaryota > Metazoa > Arthropoda > Insecta > Hemiptera > Aphididae > Rhopalosiphum > Rhopalosiphum maidis. The sequence continues at coordinate 61,220,825 of NC_040878.1, read as the reverse complement.
TCAAGCACTCTACTATTCATCAAATCCATCGTACCGTTGATTTTATTTTTCACTAGAATGGATAAAAAACAATTTTACACAGTAGTAGGTACTCTTCGATGATTCTTGGCTTTATAACCAGCACGGCTTCTTCAAAAGCTTAAAAAATATCTTCCTGTCTCTTATTAACTTATTAAAAAGTGCTTCCTAAAAAAAAAAAATCAAAAATTTGTAGTAAACGTAAACAATGTGCGTGTAGTTATTATAATCATAACAATAGAAGATCTTTTGACAAAATCTTAAAATAGATCATTTCTTTAATATTTGTTTATAAATGGTACAAATCTCCATAGTTTGTATTCGGTCACTCAATATTAAGCTTCTCTTAATTTTAACGATTTAGACCTTATGTTTATTTGTCGTTGTAAAAATAGTGCTATTTCGTTTTATTTTTATAGTTAGTACAAAAAATGTTTTGAATTAAACAATTATACTTAATGCATAAATTTTTTTTTTGTTACATGCAGCTATAATTTTTTATTTATGTATTTTTAATAAATCAACTGGAACTCCATCTATACATGGTAACTGACTAATCATATTAATTTTTAAGTAGTATAGGTACTTAAAAATTTCAAACATTAAAATTTGAATACATTTATTATTTAAGGATAGAAGTAATGTGAAGATATAGAAATAATATCAAATAGTATGGTGGTGTATTGTATTGACAATACATTACATATATTCTGTTCAGTTCACCTTGGAACTTGGTAACTGCTACGATTTAAAAGATAAAATAGTGGTCTGAAAATTATATTATACTACAAATAGATGGGCAAGTGAGTACCGCTTTACAATACTATTAAGTATATATATATATATATAGGTATCAAGTAGAATATATCAAATATCATGGTATTCAAATTTAATAATTTATCCATTACATTAATCTATCACTCACTAGACGCCTACTGTATAGCAAAAAGAATAAGTAGGTAATATTGTAAAATTAATTTATATATTTTGAAAATTTTATTGAGTATAGAAAAATGTATAATATTTGTAAAAGTTGTAAGTCCTTATATTTTTAAATTATAACATTACTCTTCGTTCTATCTTTTTTCATTTAAATTTGAACTTAAAAATGTTCTAATATATTTTTAATATTTTTAATCAACTATAGTAAAGACTAGTAAGGATCCTTGCATTAAATTTTCAAATTTATCAATCAAATGAAACATATTTTAATATTTTGAAAATTGTATAATATATAGAAAGTAATAATATAAATCGAAAAATTAAAAATAATATTTTGCTTATTTTGTTAATTTTAAGGAAAAAATGATTATTTAATTTATTTTTAAACGCATATTAAACAAATTTAATATTTTCTTAAAATGTTGATTATTTTATCTTAATTTAGGTAATTTTTTTCGTAATTTTCGTAGTTCACTATTAATTTTACGATACCAGTTGCGATGTGCATTTAATCTATATCGTGCTAATAGGACGAAATACTATCTTATCGTTGATATTAACTTATTAACTTTACTTTTCGTTTATATTAATTGTTAATTCGTTGGTAAATTCGTTTTACATAGTTGACATTTTATAATATTTTTTAGCTTTTTTATTTTAACATGATATGAAAATATCAACTAATGTTTTGCTACATTTTAAAAATTAAAAATTAATTTTTCCATAGTTTTACATTTGTATTTGTGTATAAATTATAAATAAAATTTTTTTCGGAATTTCAAATATTTTTTTTGCATTTTAAATGCACATTTTATAATATTTTTTGTGTATATATTGTCTATTTTAGCTTCTATAACTCTCGAGTCCTAATAAAAACTAATAAATGTGATGGATTATATATACGTACATGGAAAAAAAAACACATAAATATATACACATAATTTTAAAATTATTAAATTCATTGCTCCACTAAGAATCTAAAAAATATTTTTTTTAGATCACTGTTATTTAAAATTGGAAAAATTTCCTGGTGCCAATATGAACTTGATGGGGTATACCTATGTCAGTCTGGTTCTATAATACGAATTATGTGCGTTAAAATTGAGTATAATATAAATGTTCACAATGGTCTCCCAATTATCAGATGTTACGCGTTTGTTACGGTTTGATATGAATTCTGTTATCTTAATCATTTTAAGATAGAAACTTTAACTTTAAAATTATTCAATATTAATTTTTATGTTAGTTATTATTCTTTTGGGATTTGATTTTTACGTCTTACGTGCCTGTATAGAATTATACATAACTTATGAAGTGATAAATTTTCATTGTTTAATAGTTTAAAAATATACCAGTGATATTACTGTGGATTAAGTTCATGGAACACTTGTGTGGACCAATGTAAGATAAACCTACTCGTTTTCGAAATAACGATGGTCACGTGCGTATCGGAGCAAAATAACGTCACATTATATATGTACACATAATAATAATGTATTTGTCTTTGATCTACACACTCGAATTAGTCGTGCGTCCATTATAATATGATCGTATTTATTTTTCTGAAATATTGTATAGTTTGTGTGATCGTGTAAAATTCCGGTCACGGCTAGTGTAGTTATTGAGCCATATCAGTATTTTTATTGATCGAAGAACTAGCTTCCGTAAAAACCATCGGATATGATGTGATGATTTCCGGATGAATACTGCACAGTGATGTACTTAGAATTTTTCTTCGGCATCAATTTGGTTTAAAGAAGAAAATTGTATAAAGAAATGTGTTGCCTAGATAATCAATGCTTCGAATACAAAGAAAAAATATTAAATTTATTTGTTCTGTCTCCTGTTATAAATATAATAGTTATATCGTGTAATTCTATAGAACGTAACAATTAACATTTGTTTTAAACGAATGACTTATTCTCGAAACAAACGGTTCGGTAGCCCAGAACTAATAAATAAATAATACCCCATTAAATTCGAAACCATTTGATTTGGAAATAGTTTATAAGCGAATTTTGATTAAAGCAACATTTGCTGTATGACTGTACTATGGTCTACGGGTATTCGCTGTAATTGAAAAATTAAAATAATTAAAATAATAGACATATCTACCAAAACCAATACAATTCGCTTCAATCAGAATTTAAAACATATTTAGCTTTGTGTAACTTCACATAATAGTTATAATATATAGGTATTTCAAAATTAGTAGTTTTAATCTATTTATCTTTTCTTTTTTTATAAATGATGTTAAGTCTAAAATTGAATTAATGGATAATAAAATGTACATTTTATTTTTTTATAAATATTAAACAGGTATTACATTTTCTATTTAACAATGTAAATAAGTATTACTGCGTAACAATATACATGCGCTTGAACAGTCTGTAATTTGTAGACGCAAATTTAGCTTAATAATATAAATACTTTTAACCCCATCAAATAAATAGTGGTATTGAATATAAAAATAATGTTCTAGTCAAAAAATATTTCTAACATTTTAGTCGTTATTGTTTTATTTTAAATTTATTCGACAACATTTTTTTTTATAGTTATTTTTTTTATATATTATGTTATTTATAAATTGTCCCATGTTCCAATGTACTGACTATTTGGTGGTACCTG